>NC_092745.1:86951694-87254724 GCF_047496795.1 Chiloscyllium punctatum
CAGATTAGAGGAGAAAGTGCTGGATGTCTTGAAACGGTGAAAGGTGGATAAATCCCCAGGACCTGATCAGGTGTACTCGAGAACTCTGTGGGAAGCTAGAGAAGTGATTGCTAGGCCTCTTGCTGACATATTTGTATCATCGGATAGTCGCAAGTGAGGTGCCAGAAGACTGGAGGTTGGCAAACGTGGTGCCACTGTTTAAGAAAGGCGGTAAAGACAAGCCAGGGAACTATAGACCGGTGAGCCTGATCTTAATGGTGGGCAAGTTGTTGGAGGGAATCCTGAGGGACAGGATGTACATGTATTTGGAAAGGCAAGGACTGATTAGTTAGTCAACATGGCTTTGTGCGTGGGAAATCATGTCTCACAAACTTGATTGAGTTTTTTGAAGAAGTAACAAAGAAGATTGATGAGGACAGAGCAGTAGATGTGATCTATATAGATTCAGTAAGGCTTTCGACAAGGTTCCCCATGGGAGACTGATTAGCAAGGTTAGATCTCACGGAATACAGGGAGAACTAGCCATTTGGATACAGAACTAGCCATTTGGCTCAAAGGTAGAAGACAGAGGGTGGTGGTGGAGGGTTGTTTTTCAGACTCGAGGCCTGTGACCAGTGGAATGCCACAAGGATCGGTGCTGGGTCCTCTACTTTTTGTCATTTACATAAATGATTTGGATGCGAGCATGAGAGGTACAGTTAGGAAGTTTGCAGATGACACCAAAATTGAATGTGTAGTGGACAGCGAAGAGGGTTACCTCAGATTACAACAGGATATGGACCAGATGGGCCAATGGGCTGAGAAGTGGCAGATGGAGTTTAATTCAGATAAATGCGAGGTGCTGCATTTTGGGAAAGCAAACCTTAGCAGGACTTATACACTTAAGGGTAAGGTCCTAGGGAGTGTTGCTGAACAAAGAGACCTTGGAGTGCAGATTCATAGCTCCTTGAAAGTGGAGTTGCAGGTAGATAGGATAGTGAAGAAGGTATTTGTATGCTTTCCTTTATTGGTCAGAATATTGAGTACAGGAGTTGGGAGGCTGTACAGTACATTGGTTAGGCCACTGTTGGAATATTGCGTGCACTTCTGGTCTCCTTCCTATCGGAAAGATGTTGTGAAACTTGAAAGGGTTCAGAAAAGATTTACAAGGATGTTGCCAGGGTTGGAGGATTTGAGCTATAGGGAGAGGTTGAACAGGCTGGGGCTGTTTTCCCTGGAGGGTCGGAAGCTTTGGGGTGACTTTATAGAGGTTTATAAAATTATGACAAAGTCTTTTCCTTGAGGTCGGGGAGTCCAGAACTGGAGGGCATAGGTTTAGGGTGAGAGGGGAATGATATAAAAGACCTATGGGGCAACTTTTTCACGCAGAGAGTGGTACATGTATGGAATGAGCTGCCAGAGGATGTGGTGGAGGCTGGTACAATTGCAACATTTAAGAGGCATTTGGATGGGTATATGAATAGGAAGGGTTTGGAGGGATATGGGTCAGGTCCTGGCAGGTGGGACTAGATGGGGTTGGATATCTGGTCGGTGTGGACGGGTTGGACCGAAGGGTCTGTTTCCATGCTGTATATCTCTATGATTCTATGTTAAGATTCTCGGCTGCTGCACTTCCTGACAATTTCAGAAGTACTGCATTGGTTGTTAAACACTTTGGAAAGTCAAAAAATCTGCCAAATAAGTGCAAGTTCTTTCTCTCTCAGTTGAAAAATTCCAACAGAATGACTCAGAGAAATCTAACCAGTTAAATAGCACGCACATATCAATGAAATGAGTGCATGCAGGTGGGTGCTTTTGAAAATAACATTTACTATTTTGGTTTCTCACCTACTCTGCCCAGCACTGCACCAGTTTTGTGGTAAGTTTAAGCTACTTAACACAGCTTCAAACCAAGAGGAATGCAGCCGCGCATTGGCTAGGAGACATTAGCTGTGTGTCAAATGGAGCACAAGCATTTTAGGACATCTATCACCCCATTCCTGACAGGCAGTCCATGGAAAAATCAGCCAAACGATGTGCTAAGCTGTGTGAGTGCAACTCCAGTCCTTACTAAAGAAAGGCTAATTCCGTATTATACAAATGTACTCAAGTTTCAAGGAAGACTATTGGTTGTAACAACTCAATGTAAGAGGAATGCATATCCTGTGCTAGCATGCAACTTTGATCATATAGGCTTTCTTTCTTGGGTCAAAACTATTGTCAGTATATGTTTATAAATGTCTAAAGACATTTACCAATTTCCTCTCCTTGTTTTTTACTTTGTTACTTTCATCATGATTTAGAAAATTATCAAGCAAATATTAATACATTAATTTTTTTGCATCAAATGCATAAAGACATTTTAACCTAAAAACGCAAGTTTGGCTGGAATTAAAGGGAACCTTTATGATCCAAACAATCAGACACTTGCCATGTCTGGCTGTAATTGTGGCTAAAATTAGCAACCTCTCTCCAAGGAAGCAGACTAATATTTTAAATATGGTAGTGATGCTATGGGCCACATTGTTATTTGATCTTCCAACTTTAACTCTGGTTGTCCAGATTTTCCCAACATTAGGGAACTGTATCAAGGTGAGGATCTGCAGATCCCTTGAATTTAACAAGCCAGATTGAGGAAACTCCATGTTCAAACACCGCATTCACTTAAAGATAATGTTCTCTGATGCACCTCACATAACCCCCCGATTCTAACCCCATCCCTTAGCCTCCACATCCATGACCCCACTTCTGGACCCAATAGCCCAAGACACATGTTTCTCACCACCCATATGTAAGGCCACAGTCGCTCACTAACACTAGCAATGCACCTCCAAGCATCCAGTCTGCTTAACCCTTCGATCTACCCCAACCCCTGCAGGCTCACAATCACCACCATACTTTCCTCATTCCCCCAAACCCTGCATGAATGTCCTTCATCATCCAGCCTTCACCCACTGGCTCCCCAGCAACTTGAAGCCTATCATTCAGGTTTGGCTTCTGGGCAGGGAGTTACCAGTGACGATCTTGTGAATCTGTTCTGAAGTTGAAATCCCACTACAGTCAGGGATATAATGTCTCCTGGATTCCCCATGATCTTCAGAATCACTCCCTACCTCCTCACTCCATCGCCCCCAAACCACAGCATTGGATATTTCTGCTAAGTAAAAATATGGCCTATTTGAAGACATAGAATTGCTGCTGCACAGTTTTTGACCTGTTTCCTTGATTCAAGGTTTTATTCCAGATTCTAGCTATTTTTGCCAGTATAAAACAAAGCAGTGGACTGCCTGCCTCTACACTTCCATCCTGGTTGGCTTAAACATGGGGATAGGAGCTGATCCCTTCACCCTGCAGCACAACTAGCCTCACAATATTTGTGGAGTTTGGTCCTTTCTGTCAGTACACCCAGTTCAATGCACATCAGTGCAATCATGAACCACAGGAAAATCTCATTTTCAAGTGGGAAACAAAAACAACGCCACCTGCTGCTGGAATTCTTTCACTAATTGTCTTTGAAACATAAAGAAAAAAGATTCAGTTTCAATACATAGGTCTTGGGGTCATAATCTGGAGATGTGTGTCAGGACCACCTAGAAGTTCTGATGGATAAGACCACTGTGGGATGTTTAAACTTCCAATGGCCAGTTTCTTGGCATCTGGAAGTTACAAAAATATCTCCAACTCTGAGTTAAGATTTGGGGAGTCTGGAAGGCACAATTCACTTACCTCAATAGTCATCCAGGAAAAATTAGAGGAATTAAAACCAGCTGTGAAACCCAGGTAACTATATAACTGACACTACCCCTCCCCTTCAATGACCACTAACCAACCTCCACATACCCACTTCCCTCCCCGAAGCTCCTTCCCACCCCTTTAGCTAATCAATGGACTGCTCTGACCCAACTCCCTGTCCATCCTGCCTAAATTCCTACTCAACTTCCTACCCTCTGCCTCACATGCCACTCTACTCTCTTACCCAGCTGCCACACTATCGAGATGCCCATCTGCCCAGGTACTACCCTACAGCTCAGTTACACTCATTTACTGACAGCCATTAAACACTTTGTTTTAAAACAATCATTACAAGTTTCATTAACAAGGAACGGTTTCAAAGAAATAAAGTTGCAACATTTTGTCAATAACACTAAATGTTGAAAATAAATAGATAAAGTAACAAAGCTATGTAATACCTGAAAAAAACTCTACTGATGTTTAAGTAAATTCACTCTGCAGTTTGCGTTATCTGACCTATACTGTCGGCCACTGCCATTATGGAACATTCTCAGCCTCCCTGATAACATGATAGGGAAGTAGCTTCACTTCTCCAGGGCTGTACTGAAGCTTATGTAGCCTGCAAAGGTGGGGGGTCCTGTGAGTGAGCAGCTTCTGAAGACTGGCCACTGTGAATGGACAGTAAGTGGGTAGTGTTTCCAACGATTAGCATTGGTCGGAACAATTCCAAAGTCAACATTTTGCACTTGAGTACTTTTCCCATTGGGAAATGTGCTACCATGCCTTCAAAACTGCTTGGGAACACAGATGGCAGGGTTTTCATTGGAGTATGGAAACTCGACAGTGACCTCAAAATGGTGGTTAAACTCTTAGTCTAGAAGACACACCCACATTTTGGACAGATCACATTTACATTGACAGGAAGAAGAAGTCAACTGTGATTTGTATGAGAGACTTTCTGACTCAATGCTGTGTTCAAACAGACTTAATCTACAGTATGAACTTTTGGAGCATTTGTAAAACATTTTGAAGCATGGATAAGATCTGTAGAAGAACCTAGCTATAAAGCTATTAAGTCACAAGCCTTTTCAATATCAAAAGTATATCATATCAGAGATGTTTTAAAAAATTACAAACTATCAAATTATAAAAATCTCCAGGTCTTTCAATTTTTAAAAAAATAGGCTGTATGTATCAATGAGACCTGGAAAAGTCTGGTCTCACAGTTACAATGTCTATTTGGTAACATAAGCGCATGGACTCGTTATTTTGTCATTATTTCTGCTTTGCTGCTTTTTACAATCTATACTTACCATCAATAAGGAGGTCTAAGTTCACAATGTAATTGACATTTCCAAAAGATATCAAACAATTAACTCTGTGGTTATTAATATGTTTTCATTAGAAATTAAGAACTTGAGGGAACTTTCTGATCTTGGATTGTTCATAGATGTGAGGATTGATAGCTATGCAAGACTTATTGCCAATTCCTAGTTGCTGGTCATCTGCCTTCTTGGATCTCATAGACTTTAAATGTTTTGAATGGGTATTTATGAATGGGAGCACTTTGTTTAAAGCAATGAAGGTTGTAATAGAGATTTAAACCTTTGGTTTCATCGCAGCATGGCTTCAGAGGTATGCAATGATGGAAACTAAGAGATTTAGCATGGAGGGTGTTATGGGCAAACCAATTTCAGATGGTTGGTGTTAGATCGGCAATAAACTGCCATGGAAGCTATAAGAGGTCATTAAATTTTAACAGGGCATGGGAAGTGGATGAGGAGAGGGAAGGTGAGCAATAAGGCTCAAGGGATTTAATAAAAGAATTGGGACAACTCCCAGAGAACCAACAATAAGATTTTAAATATTCTGTTTCGGCGATCAGCATCCCCAATCTGCATCTGGGAAGGGTGGACTTGACTTTATTTTATCCCTTCAAATTAAGATATCAATGTTCAGGTCAGCTCTTTCCAGGTGATTTCCTAGATTCCACAACAGAACATGGAAACAAAAATCCAGGCCCTTCACAATCTGAAGTGTCAAAACATGTTTGAAAAAAAACTAGCCTGCATCTCTTACTAAGAGAAAAATGTAAAAAAAACATGTTCTTAGATTGTATTGCTTTACAGGCCATCTGGTATGGTTGGGAGAAAGCCAAGCCATTTGTTTTTGCAGTTCACTCAATCTCATTGTTTCCATTTGGCAGAGTTTCCCTTACACTGTTGTGTCACTATGAATGCTTGGCCCAGTTTCAAAAGTTACAGAACCATTTGTCAATCAAACTGTCTGCACAGCCTGGTAGTGTTTTAAAGGTGATTGAAGCATGATCTATCTTTGATGTGATTACTGAATAGATTTTTTTGAAAAAAGCACAGATTGATAACTTGCAGAATTTAACTTTATTTTGAAAGGTTTCTTTGAAAACTTTTCAGGGTGAAGTATGTTGGAGTGTTAGCTAATTAGATTCTAAGTTATCTTTCTTTATGTCCATTTCAAAGACATGGTTCTTGAGAATTTCACACAATGGATACAGGGTGAGTGGCTGTGGAGAATGCAGGGAGGCATGGAGAGAGAATGGATGGGGACACCTGGGTTTGGTTAAAAGGGGTTAAGCAATAAGATTTTTGAAGACGCAGTATTCATTATGACCCTGCAGCTGAGTTATCCAGCTGATCAGCCTCACTGTTCTCACTGCCTCTTGTCGACCAAAGAGGCAGTGGGCACAATTCCACTCTGCGTCCACCTCCCCAAAACAAAACTGGCATGTAGGAGCCTTTTTAAAGTCGACAAATCTGCCAAAATGCAAAGAACCATTTTGCAATTCAACCTTCCCACCATCCTCTATGAAAACCTAGCGCAACAAACCCATTACTAATAAATTACCATAAATAATTATAATAGTGGTAGATGGAAACAGGAAGCCAAGAATTGACTATATTTTTAGTCGCAGTGATTTATATTTCTACTGCTGCTTAAAAAAATGAAAAAGCAATATCATATGGAACTAGGAATAACTTCTTTATTTGCTGACCTACAGATTGCTACTTTGAATGAACTGCAGCATTCATTACCTGAGCCAAACAATGCCTTTGGAAGATTACTTTGAGTGGTAGAGTTAAATAATGAGATTGCATACTTTGTGGTGCCCAGTATTTCATGTCTTAGCTTTGACTTCTCTAACTACGTTGGGTATTTACAAAATAAATCCCAAGGGTCAGGATCTCAACCTTCAAAAGTGATCACGAACGCATCTTACAAATAACTCAAAGCACAAGGTACAGATGATATTTTAAAACAAATCCAAACGTAACCTCTGCTGAGAAAAACAGTGAACATTTTATGTGTAAAACACTTGAGGACATAGAATTCTTCAAGCAAAAAGAGATCTTGATATTGAAGTGATGTTTTTAAGTTCCAACTTATTCCAGTTTCAAAGAGCAAGTTGAATACTGCAGGATTAATAAAGACAAATCTATCTCAAATCAGTCTTTATAGTATTAAATACTCCTGTCAAAAATGTAGCCAGACTTATTTTTAAATTCTAGGAGATTATATAAACTGGTGAGACACTTTGATCTGTGGTCCACAGGAAGCACTCCACACTTCCTAACCCCAACAGCACATGTTGCATTGCCTCATATTGTTGGGCCTCCACTGACACAAGACAAACATCACAAGGTCACAGAATCTAGGCTGGAACTAAATTACAAACACACGCTCAAATTGAAGATCAGAGGGTGATTGAGGGATGAAATATGCTGTACTTTGAAATGTCAACTTATATCTTCTTATATGCCATGCAATACATATAATGTTGATTAAATTCTTAAGCTCACATGTTGTCAACACTCTTGCCTCATCAAGACAAGTATACTGTACACTGCTGTATCTACGCTGTTCACAATCACTTGTGCTCACAGAGCTTCATGGCGTGAACAGTATTTGTGCAGGTTACAGAGTCAGATTCAACAGGGTCATGGTGTCAGGTAAATGAAAAGACACATATGTATGATCTGTGAACATCTGAAAGGTATCCATTTGCTGTTCTGTGTGAACATTGATGTGCCTTTTCTCCCAAGATTCCATCTGCGAAAATTGTCATGACATATGAAATAATAGAACCAGCAAGGAGACTGCTGCAGGTGGACATTCATTTGACGGTATTCAATGCTTTCTAAAATAAAACTGTTCAGCCAAGTTATGACACATTCCTGGAGCAGGTGAGTCTATTGTCTGACCAATGCACCAAAAACCCCATATTAGCTTAATTGCTGCTGAACCACACAAGCTAAGGGGCTTCCTGTTCTTTCTGATTTGGGTCCAAGCTGAATGATCTCAGCTGGAATAACAATGAGCATTACAACTTTGATAGGTGGGGTTGATTTTCAATTCGGGGTCAGGAGCCTAGTATCCAAATAATGTCTCAGTCCTGACTGTACCTGACATCTTTGTGACTCAAGTGTCACTATCTTTAAACATAAATTGCCCAAGTGGGTGCTGGGTATTAGCAGGAGGCAGCAGCTGTTGCAGAGTACGTGTGACATTGGCATACAGCAGCCACCAACAGGGCAGAACATCAAAAGCTGAAAATGTGTTGCTGGAAAAGCGCAGCAGGTCAGGCAGCATCCAAGGAACAGGAGAATCGACGTTTCGGGCATAAGCCCTTCTTCAGGAATCTGATGTTCTTCAGAATCCCCCTTAAGATCCCCCTCCAGCTGCTGAGATTTTTCACTTTGCATAAAAAATGTTAACTCCAACCGCTGTGCAATTAAACGTACGTCCAGATTTTTCAAGTTCACTAATATCCACATTACAACTTGGAGCTCCAACATCCTTGGCATATGAACAAGCTCCTCAAGGAGCTTAACTGCCCATTAATTGAAGGGGCATGAGTTCCTGATTCCCATACTTGCCCTTGCTTGCTCCTGAGGCATCTGTATCCAGATGACCTTTCAGGAACATGATTTTCAAATTATTTCAGCGCCCATCAGCAAGTGAAAATCTCAGAGTCCATGTAATTTTATTGCTATTAACTCCAGCTCCCTGACTAACTATAATCCCCCTTGACTGGATTAAGGATGAAGGTCTTTTGGACATGTCCATCTGGTTGAAGTACATGAAGTGTATTTGCTGCGTAAGTATTTGCCATTGAAGAAAGATGATCCATTAAAATAATAGCTGTGGATTCAGTTTGATTTTTGAAATAATTGAATTGACGACACAAGCCTTTGAGCACATTTAAGACATTTGTTTAACTGAAATGATAGCAGACTCCATGGGTTATTTCCACTTTATATTCCCTTAGCCTGGCTTCCCTAGATTTGACCATGTTATCAGACATGGCTTTTCTGAAGGATTAAAGTATACTTTTTTGAGAAAATATGTCTCCAAATTTAAAAGCTCATTTAAAGTGTAGCAGTGACTGTTTTCCATTATCAGTCCAGCAGTTAAAGAATTCCATGCTTAACTGGGTTAGTGAAATCTGTATCATAAGCAAGAATTACAGGGAAAATTCAGCAGGTCTGGCAGCACCTGTGGAAAGAAACAAAGTTAACGTTTCTGGTCCAGTGACCCTTCTTCAGAAGAGATATTATGAGGGTCACCGGATCTGAAATGTTAACTTTGTTTTCTCTGCACTATTACTGCTAGATCTGTTGAGTTTTCCCAGCAATTTCTGTTTCTGTTCCTGATTTCCAGCATCTGCATTTCTTTGGATTTTTTATTGTGTAGTAAGATCTGTGCTTTGGGACAGGGTTATTTTTATCACTTCATTAATTGGATTTGTTGGCTGATATAGCAGATTGTGTCAATATTTTATTATCTCACTGGAAATCATGATTTCTTTTAGACTTCCTCGATGACATGCTAAGAATGTTCCCATTATGAGAATACACGTCATTAATTATAGAATAATCTATTCATACTCTCCAAACTATAATTCACCAGCTAAATTCAGAAAACTTACCTAGCTATAAATTGAGATGAACCATTTTATAAATGCACACTTCGTACATCCACATTCCCAGGGCTTTTATACTGAACACAAACGTATGTAATTTAACCAGTTCATGTTCCTCAATGGTACACAAAGTGGAAATGAACCATATAAATTTGGAATATCCCAGGTCCAAACCCCAGTTTGAAGTGAGTTTTCTGATTGTAATGTTGCTATAGTTGACCTCAAGGAAGGGTGAGCATCAGACATGATTTCACTGACTGAGGAACTGGCCTGTGTGGATACTGGGTAAAAGATCTGGTTGAGTTCAATGGGGGTTTCATCTTTGTTCAAGTAACTTGCTACCACTCAGATGAAGAATGGCAATTTGGGAAATGTGGAATCATAGCTGACAAGTTTGCATTAGAGAACTTTCTTTAAGGCTGTGGGAGCATTGCAGAAGAAGTTAAGAATGCACTGAAACAGCATAGTAATATCTGCAGGACAAGTGTTTCGCTGGAGTTGCTCATTTTGATCGATGCTTCAACATAAGTTTCATATGCTCGTATACTTGAAACGAGTTCACATTGAATAGTACGCATTATTCAGGAATTCTGCTGACCAGATACCATTCTCCATGTCAGGCCAATGAGCCTATTTTGAATAAAGTGGGGCATCCTGATGATGCGTTAAGAGGTTATGTAAATTTATTGTGGCGCGACACAAGTAAAACTAATTTCTGGATACCGTAAGATATAGGAGCAGAGTTAAGCCATTCACCCTTTTGTACTGGCTTCTCTCCATATCCTTTGATCCTCTTACTAATCAAGAACCTCTCTCTGTCTTCAATACAATCTCAGTGACTTGACCTCCACAGTCTTTTGCGGCACTAAGTTCCACAAGTTAGGTGGATTGGCCATGGGTCATGTGGGGTTGCAGGGATTGGAGGGGGGTGAGTCTGGCTGGGTTGTTCTTTCGAGAGTCGGTGTGGACTTGTTGGGCCAAATGGCCTGTTTCCACCTGTAGGGATTCTATGGATGTAATAGTCTCTCTACTCTCTCTATCAAAGGGCATGGCCTGACACTTCCCATCATTATATTCCATCTTTCTCTGCTTTTCCCACTCTCCTAGCCAGTGCAAGTCCTTCTGCAGCCTATCTGCTTCCTCAACACTACCTCTCTCTCCACCCATGGTTGTGCCATCTGTAAACTTAGCAATGATACTATCAGTTCCTTTGTCAAGATCATGAATGTATAACATGAATAGTCGTGGTTCCAATACTGATCTTTGCGGAACTCCACTCATCATGATTGACATCCTGAAAAAGACTCTTGTATTCCTACTTTCTACCTTCTGTCAGTCAGTCAGTCCTTTATCCATGCCAGTACTTTGCCCGTAACACCGTGGGCTCTTGTCATATTTCACAGCCTCGTGTGTGTGACACCTTGTCAAAGGTCTTCTGCAAATAAAAAAAATCACAACATACTGGCTCTCATTGTCTAACTTGCTTGTCAAACTTTATTCGGAAAAAATCAAAATAAGTGGGGATAAACAGACTGTCTTGGCACAATATAAAAACAGGGTGTTATATTTGTGCAAGTAACAAAGCGTTCAGGATATAAAATAAGAGGAAAGAATTCTAAGAAGAAGAAAAATATTTTTACCAATAGATCACCTGGGAGCAGTTATAACTGCATCCTTATATGAGCTCATACATGAGATAATACTTTGTTCATCTGGCATCACTTGTACAATTGAAAATCCTTGACCACACAAGTAGGCTCTCTCATACGAGTGGGGATTGGCTGATTTTATGAATCTTTCAGGGTTTGAAACTCATTCCAGATAAAAATGTGTGACTGAGGTCTTAAATCCATTCATGGCCAAAATGAACTTTAACATCAAGTTCAGACTGTCAAATAGTCCCTTGAAAAAAGTGAACGCACAAAGATCAAAGCACTTTGCGTAATAATTTATGGATGACCAGATGAGGAAAACAAATGTTGTGACTTCATCTAGTTTGAAAGCTTAAGTCAGAAATTTATAACAGTTTGACAAACTCTCCTTTATAGAAAACACACATTTATGAACTTCAAGGTATGTTTCAATAAGGCTATTTCCTGCATCATACTGACTGATGTTAATTTTTCAATTAGCTGGTCCATTGAAGAGATCCATAAGTTTGTTCTAAGTTTTAATTTGTCATGGTTTTATTGAATCACACTAAAATAATAGGGTGGCTGACTGGAAATATCTCAAAGAAACAAAAAGGAAATATTTGGACTCAAAACAAAGAGGCATTAAACATCGATTTTGAAGTTTAAATTCCAAATTGAAATAGTGAGATTGTTTTGTTTTAAAAATCCAAAATTTTGGTCCAGTTGAGATTATTCGAATTCAGATGCATTCTTCTCTTCAGGAAATGATTTGCACAGAGACAGAATGTCCAGTTTGGATCTCTTCTCTCTCCCTTTAAATATATATACAAATAAAGACTGTAACTTGCTGAGCTAGCTATGTCAGCAGCTGGATTAACATGTCATGGTGGAAAACAAACCTGAAATTTCCAATGAATTAGTGCCCAGAAACACACAGAATCACAAATCAAATATGTGTAAGGAGAAGCCTGGAACTATAGATCTTGTGAGTCTGACATCGGCGTTGAGGGTGATTCTGAAATTTAGGATTTAGATGCATTTGGAGAGGCAAGGACTGATTAAGGATAGTCAGCATGGCTTTGTGCAAGGGAAATTGTGTCTCACAAACTTGATTTCAATTTTTTGAGGAAGTAATGAAAAAGATTGAGGGCGGAGTGGCAGACGTTATTTATATAGGACTTAAGGAAAGTCTTTGGCAAGGTTGACATGGTACACTAATAAATGAAATTAGATTGCATGGGATTCAGAGAGAGCTTGCCAACTGAACACAAAATTGGTTTTATGGTGGGAGGTAGAGGGTGGTGATGGAGGGTGTTTTTCGGACTGGACACTTATGACCCATGGTGTTCCACATGGATCAACTCTGGATTTATATAAATAATTTGAATGAGGACTTCGGAAATATGTTTAGCAAGTTTGTAGATGACAGCAAAATTGGTGGTATCGTGGGCAATGAAGGCGGTTATTTAAGATTACAAAGGGATCTTGATCAACTGGGTCAATGGGCTGAGGAATGGTAAATGGAGTTTAATTCGAATAAATGTGAGTTTTGCATTTTAGTAAAACAAACAAGGGCAGGACTTATACAATTAATGGTAAGGCCCTGGGCAGTGTTGAAGAATAGAGAAACTTAGGGGTTCAGGTACATAATGTTTTGAATTTTGCATTACAGGTAGACAGGGTGGTTAAGAAGCCATTTAGCACGCTTGCTTTATCAATCAGACCTTTGCATATAGGAGTTGGGATGTTCATGTTGAGGTTGTACAGGACATTGGTGAGGCCTCTTCTAGAGTACTGTGTACAATTTTGGTTGCCCCGTTATAGGAAGGATATTATTAAATTGGAGAGGGTTCAGAAAAGATTTACCAGGACTTGGCTGGGAATGGAAGGCCTGAATTATAAAGAGAGGCTGCGTAGGTTGGGACTTTGTTCACTGGAGTGTAGGAGAGACAGCTGACCCAATAGAGGTTTATAAATAATGCGAAGCATGGATAAGGTGAATGGTAGGTGTCTTTTTCATAAGCTGAGGGAATTCAAAACTTGGGGACATATTTTTAAGGCAAGGGGGAAAGGGCAATGTTTTCACAAAGAGGGAGTTTGAAATATGGAATGAACTGCCAGATGAAATGGTGGTTGAAGGTACAGTTACGCCATTTAAAAGACATTTGGATAAGTACGTGAACAGAAAAGGTTTGGAGGAATGAGGGCCAAATGTATGCAAGTGGGACGAGCTTAGTTTGGGAATGTGATCAGTATGGACTAGTTGGACCGAAGGTGTTTGACACTATGGCTCTATGGCGCAGCGTAAAAGATCGTGAAATTTTGGGCAATACCAATTTACTCATGAAAGGCCCAAATCTTAAGTGATTATATCTTCAAACCATCTACACCTCACCAGAATACCTGCTGAGGTATAGTTCTTGCAATTATACTTAGAGTCATAGAGATGTACAGCATAGAAACAACCCCCATCCATGCCAACCAGATATCCCAACCCAATCTAGTCCCACCTGCCAGCACCCAGACCAATATCCCTCCATGCCCTGCCTATTCATATACCCATCCAAATGCCTTTTAAATGTTGCAATTGTACCAGCCACCAACACTTCCTCTGGCAGCTCATTCCATACACGTACCACCCTCTTTGTGAAAAAGTTGACCCTTAGGTCTCGTTTATATCTTTCCCCTCTCACCCTAATCCGAATGCCCTCTAGTTCTGGACTCCCCGACCCCAGGGAAAATACTTTGTCTATTTATCCTATCCATGCTCCTCATAATTTTGTAAACCTCTATAAAGTCAGCCCTCAGCCTCCGACTCTCCAGGGAAAACAGCCCCAGCCTGTTCAGCCTCTCCCGATAGCGCAAATCCTCTAACCCTGGCAACATCCTCGTAAATCTTTTCTGAACCCTTTCAAGTTTCACAACAGCTTTCCGATAGGAAGGAGACCAGAATTGCAAGCAATATTCCAACAGTGGCCTAACCAATGCCCTGTACAGCCACAAATGACCTCCCAGCTCCTCTCCTCAATACTCTGACTGATAAAGGAAAGCATACCAAACGCCTTCTTCACTATCCTATCTACCTGTGACTTCACTTTCAAGGAGCTATGAACCTGCATTCCAAGGTCTCTTTAGATTTTTTTTAGATTACTTACAGTGTGGAAACAGGCCCTTCGGCCCAAGAACTTCACACCAACCCTCCGAAGAGCAACCCACCCAGACCCATTCCCCTACATTTACCCCTTCACCTAACACTACGGGTAATTCACCTAACCTGCACATTTTTTTGGACGGTGGGAGGAAACTGGAGTACCCGGAGGAAACCCACGCGGACACGGGGAGAATGTGCAAACTCCACACAGACAGTTGCCTCAGGCAACACTCTCTAGGACCTAACCATTAAGTGCACAATTCCTGCTAAGATTTTATTTCCCAAAATGCAGCACCTCGCATTTATCGGAATTAAACTCCCTAATCAGAAGTTTTTCCGTAGATCAGATTAGATTCCCTCCAGTGTGGAAACAGGCTCTTCGGCCCAACCAGTTCACACTGACCCTCCAAAGAGTAACCCATCCAGACCCATTTCCCTCTGAATGATGCGCCGAACACTATGGGCAATTTAGCATCGCCAATTCACCTGACCTGCACATCTTTGGACTGTGAGAGGAAACCTATGCAAACACAGGGAGAATGTGCAAACTCTACACAGTCACCCGAGGCTGGAATCGAACCTGGCACCCTGGTGCTGTGAGGCAGCAGTGCTAACCACATAGCCACCGTGTAGCCCTCATCAATATTATGACCAGACTTTCAGATGAGAGATAAAATTTTATTTTGATTGTTTAATTGTAATTTTTTTAATACTTTAAAAACACCCACGCTTGAGACCTGTTGTGTACAATTTGTTCCTTTAAGTAGACATTTATAACATAACTACAAGTCACGTCAAAATGTAAAATGCCTTTCTGCATGTAGATTTGTCAACATGCTTAATGTGGATGAAAAATGGTGAAATGTGTTAAAAGTGTAATCCTCATCAGTTGCCCAAAATGTGCAATGATTATATTTGGCATAAGAATTAGCTTAACGATATCAGAAGCATAGATGCATTTTTCAGTCCAACTTCCGGGTTAAACTTGTAAAGGAAGTTCTAAGCCATGCCATTTAATAATAGATTAAGACAGATTTTTCATCAAAGGTATTTCTTTTAGTATACACTAATGAACAAACTCCTAGAATGGAAGACCAGACCTTGGATTTCATTAGATTCAATGGAGCAGCTTCATTGTCAATGTCAGATAACTACTGGTGCCACATGCTAGTAAGGCGTGGAATAGGGAGAGAGTGCAGCTAAACATGTGGCTGCAGAGCTGGTGCAGGATGGAGGGCTTCACATACGTAGATCATTGGGGTACCTTCTGGGGAAGTTGGGACCTGTACATAAAGAACAAGTTGCACTTAAACTGGAGGGGCACCAGGGTCCTGGGCGGGAGATTTGCTAGAGCACTTCAGGAGGGTTTAAACTAGTTTGGCAGGGATATGGAAACCAGAACAACAGATCAGAGAAAAGGGTAAGTGTTGAACAGGCAGAAATAGAATGCAGAGAGTCCGTCAGGAAGGATACACAATTGATATGGCAAAAGGGATGGTTTAAAGTGTGTCTGTTTCAATGCAAGGAGTGTCAGGAATAAGAGTGATGAAGTAGATCAATACTTGGAACTACGACGTTGTGACCATAATGGAGACATGGATTTCACAGGGGCAGGAATAGTTGTTGGATGTTCTAGGGTTCAGATCTTTTAAAAAGAACAGGGAGGGGGTAAAAGTGGAGGGGGAGTGGCATTATTAATTAGAAAGTGCATCACAGCTGCAGAAACGGAGGTTGCTGAGGAGGGCTTGTCTACAGAGTCAGTATGGGTAGAGGTCAGTAACAGGAAAAGAGCAGTCACTTTATTGGGTGTTTTCTATAGCCTCCCCAATAGCAGCAGAGAGATTGAAGAACAAATTGGACAGCAGATCTTGGAAAGATGTAGATATAACAGAGTTGTTTTTATGGGTGACTTCAACTTCCCCAATATTGATTGGAACCTCCTTAGTGCACATGGTCTGGATGGAGCCGATTTTGTCAGGTGTGTCGAGGAAGGATTCCTGACTCAATAAGTAGCTAGGCTGATTGGGGAGGAGGCCATTTTGGATTTGGTGCTTGGCAACGAGCCAGGCCAGGTGTCAAATCTCTTGGTGGGATTCCATTTTGATGACAGTGACCCCCCCCCCCCCCACAACTGCCTAACCTTTACCATAGCCATGGAGAGGGATAGGAACAGACAGTATGGGAGGTATTTAATGGGGGGAGGGGAAATTAAACCACTATTAGACAGGAGCTATGGAGTATAAATTTGAGAACAATTGTTCGACATGAAATGCACAACAGAAATGTGGAGGCTGTTTAAGGAGCACTTGTTGTGACTGTTGGGTAACTTTGTCCCATTTAGACAGGCAAGGAATGGCAAGGTGAAAGAACCTTGGATGAGAACAGAAGAGGAGCTTCTCGTCAAGAGGAAGAAGGAAGCTTCCTTATGGTTGAGGAAGCAAGAATCTGGCACAGCTTTAGAGGATTACAGGGTAGCAAGGAAAGAACTCAGAAAGGAACTGAGTAGAGTTGGAGGGGCACGAAAAAGCCTTGGCAGAAAGACTAGGGAAAACCCAAAGGCATTGTACACTTAGGTGAGGAATAAGAGATCGATCAGAGAGAGGGGATGGCCAATCAGAGATAGTGGAGGGAACTTATGCATGGAGACTGAAGAAGTAGGGGAGGCCCTAAATGAGATGTTTGTTCAGTTTTCACTAGATAGAAGGACCTTGTTGATAATGAGAACACTGTGGACCAGGCAAATAGGCTTGAACAGATTGGTATCAAGAAAGTGGATGTCCTAGAGATTCTGGGAAGCATCAAGGTAGATAAGTTCCCAGGGCCGGACCAGATATATCCAAGGTTATTATGGAAAACGAGGAATGAGATTGCTGTGCCTCTGGAGATGATCTTTGCATTCTCACTCTCCACGGAGTAGTACTGGATGATTGGAGGGAGGCACATGTTGTTCCTCTGTTCCAGAATGGAAATAGGGAAATCCTTGGGAATTACTGACCAGTCAGTCTTACATCTGTGGTAAGCAAGGTACTGAAAGGATTCTGTCAGGTAGAATTTATGACTATTTGGAAAAACATAGTTTAATTAAAGACAGTCAGCATGGCTTTGTGAGAGGCAGGTCATGCCTCACAAGCCTTATTGAGTTCTTTGAGGATGTGATGAGACAGGGTGACGAAGGACTAGCAGCGGATGTGGTGTTTCAGGTTTTCAGTAAGGCATTTGATAAGATTGCCCACAGTAGGCCCATTCACAAAAATTAGGAGGTGTGGGATATAGGGAAATTTGGCTGTCTGGGTACAGAATTGGCTGGCTGAAAGAACACAGTGACTAGTAGTGGATGGAAAGTAGTCTGCCTGGAGTTCAGTGACCAGTGGCGTCCCGCAGGGATCTGTTCATGGTCCTCTGCTCTTTGTAGCTTTTATATGTGACTTGGATGAAGAAATGGAAGGGTGAGTTAACAAGTTTGCCAATGACATAAAGGTCGGTGGTATTGTAGATCATGTTGAGGGTTGTTGCAGGCTACAACAAGACATTGACAGGATGCAGAGATGGGCTAAGAAAAGGCAGATGGAGTTCAACCCAGAAAAGTGTAAAGTGATTGATTTTGGAAGGTTGAATTTGAATGGTGAATACAGGGTTAGAGAAGGATTCTTGGCAGTGTGGCGGAACAGCAGGGATGTACATAGATCCCTCAAGTTGATACGGTTGTCAAAAAGGTGTGTGGTGTTTTGACTTTCATTAACAGGTGGATTGAGTTTAAGAGCTGTGAGGTTTTGCTGCAGCTGTATAAAACCCTGGTTAGACTACACTTGGAATATTGTGTCCAGTTCTGGTTGCCTCATTAAAGCAAGGATGCAGATACTCTAGAGAGAGTGGAGAGGAGATTTACCAGGATGCTACTTGGATTGGAGGGCATGTCTTATGAAGAGAGGTTGAGTGAGCTAGGGCTTTTCACATTGAAGAGGAGAAGAAAGAGAGGGACTTGATAAAGGTGTACAAGGTAATGAGAGGCATAGATAGAGTAGATAGCCAGAGACATTTCCCCAGGGCAGAAATGGCTGTCACTAGAGGTCATTATTTTAAGGTGATTGGAGGAAGGTACAGGGGAGATATCAGAGGTAGGTTTTTTACACAAATAGTGGTGTGGAATGCACTGCCAGTGATGGTAGTAAAGTAAGAAACAATTGGAACATTTAAGCGACTGCTGGACAAGCACATGGATGGCAGTAAATTGAGGGGTGTATAGATTAGGTTGATCTTAGATTAAGATAAATGCTCAGCACAAGCTTGTGGGCCAAAGGGCCTGTACTGTGTTGTACTGTTCAATTTTCTATGTTCTATGTAAATCCATCTAAAGCTATAAATTCTTACACAAAAGGGATCATTTCTTATGTCAGAACGTTAGTGTAACAACCAAAACTGTTGACTTATCAATGATTCAATAACTAAAATTGTAACATTCTGCATGTAACTAACTGCAGAAAAGAATCAGCAATGTTTTCCATTCCTGGCATTCTTCCAGTTACCTTGTTACCCAGAAGGAAAAACTGCTAAGGTTTACGGATGACATATAATGGTCCAACTAATGTCCATCCCCAACAACATTTCAATTGAATAGGCCTCACAGTCATTTCAGGGCAGTTAAGAGTCAGTCACATTGCCATGAATCTGTTGTGGCATGTGGACTGGACCAGGTAAGGATGATAAGATTTCCTTCCCTAAAGGGTGTTAATTAAACTAATAGGTTTTTATGATAATGATTACTTGGCTGCCACTAGACTAATTTTACTTTTAATTCCTGCTATGGTGAGATTTGAACCCATGTCCCTATCATTATCACTACACCACCATTACCTCCTCTCAATTTTCCAATATTACTTGTTTTAAAAAAACTTTTATCCTTCTGGGTTGACAAGTCTAGGATACGATGAATTTGGCTTTGAAGCACTGTTGCCTGCCAGTATGGACTGTCTAAGCAAACAGATGAAAACCTTAAACAGGATACAAGAAGATCAATAAAAGTGGATAGGAAAAATACAGCAATAAGAGACACCAAAGTTAATTGTACGCAAATGGTCAGCATTAATGGTCAGGAGATTCACTTGTGCTCCTATAAATAAATCCATCACCATCTGCAAGTTTTTGTCCAAGTCACACACCATCCTGACACAGAACTCTCTCACCATTCCTTCATTGTCGCTGAGTCAAGATCCTGAAATTCCCTTCCTAACAGCATTGTGAGTCTATCGAATGCACATGAACTGCAGTCATTCAAGAAGGTAGCTCACTGCTACTTTCTCCAGGTCATTTAGGAAGAGGTAATAAATGCTGGCCTAGCCAGAGATACCCACGTCCCATGAGTGAATAAATAAAAGTATGGTTCCAGAGTTAGGACCTAAATGTTTATAATATGTGGCTCTCTAAATAAGCACTGTACTTTTACAAATTAGCTCAAGCAATATCCTTCACTACATGGCATTTAGAATAAAACACAAAGAAGTTTCGATTTTGCTTTGTGCACATGAACAAGCATTTTAAAATCAGACTTTGATATTCAAATTTATGTGCATCTCTAGAATATTTTAATTTACATATGCAGCCCAAAACCATTTTCTGTTGGATTTTGCTGCTGAATATTATAACCAGGTCCAAGAATACAAGATCTAACATTGGTAAAGTACAGCCTCTGAGTCTTTCTTGAGACTGGAGTTGACAGCAAAATATTAAAACTAGAACAATTCCCAATGTTCCCGTGGGCTGCAATACCAGCAGGACATCAGTGTAGGCAGCAATGTTAGGAGTATTCACTCTTGACAGTTAATGATTGTCAATCAAGCTTTCAAAAAAGAAGCCACAAATGAGCAATTCTAACAACTCCTGGAATCAGACACAAATGAAAAATTACAAAAATAATTGTTATTAGATTGTGTGCACAGTAAGGTAGAAGAAGGCAATTTTAAGGAATGAATTAGTTTATTACTGTTTGCTTCTACTGGTTGCATTTGGTACTTCCACAGTAAGTAAAGCACGGGTCCCGTATAAAGTCAGCTTCCTTTAAACAACCAATATGAATTGTGGGGGCAAGACTTTCTCTGCAGACTTCTGAATCCCCCTGTCAGAATTAAATGTCGGTCAGATGACATCATTACACGGGAAACAATACTTAATGTGATTTTCCTGAGAACACCAATTAGTGGAGTGCATTATTTCCCCGTCCAACTCTACTTTGATTTAGTCCCTACCCTCCCCCTTCACTGTTTTGATCACACGGCATTGCCCTTTGATGTGAAGGGCAGTGCTTGTCATTGGCCACTTGGGTGTTTTTCATATCTTCCTGGTGGTGGAAATTGAATAAAGATTCGTGCACTTTGTGTCTCTCACTGTGTTTCACACTTGCACACACACACCATGGGTGCTGGGGAAAAATAAGCACTACCACAGGGAAAAAGGGAAAAAAAAAGAGAACACCAATTAATGGTCAGATGGTAGTTTACCATCCAATTAACGGTGGCAGTTAGAGGGGGGGGGGGGTACAAATCCGACAGCTAATGCCTTGAAAGCAGCAGCAGAATCCAGTGGAAGGTGAGGAAGAGAAGGAGAATTTCAGGCAATTTATTTTGTAGTTTTGATAAGAAATATGCTTTGCACCAGGTGATCATAGAGGGCTTGAGGGAACCCCTCTGTAGGGTGGCCAATGGTTGCAATTCCCCTCAGGCAATAAAGGATAGACTATAAACCCAAGGTGTTCTGCCAGGACACTGCCTCTAACCAGCTGAATTGACTTTTCCCCCTTCTGGAAACCAACTAAAAGGAAAATCCCAGTTTGCTACATTTAATTTACTTAGTTAGCCTGCCACGAACAGGCAGATAGTCTTGCTGCTCCCCCCAGCTTCCACAAATCCAGTGCTGGGGCAAAATGGACACCCACCTCAGGATCAGGTTCAAAATGAAGCTCGTGGTAAAACATGTTTCACATAAACTTTCCAGATCAGCAGTTTAATCCATTTCTCCAACAAGTTTTCCAGATGACAGCTAAACTAAGTGTCAAGTTAAGCATAACCTTTGTGGTGTAGGCCTGGCAATACTGCAAACAGAATCACTGAAGCCCAGACTGATTCCACTAAAGGTGCTGACAGCAGAAAAAGTGACTTTCACATTACCAGTCTGTGCTGAAATCAAAGCCAGGTCTCAAAACGTGTAACAGCAATG
This sequence comes from Chiloscyllium punctatum, assembly GCF_047496795.1. Taxonomy (NCBI): domain Eukaryota; kingdom Metazoa; phylum Chordata; class Chondrichthyes; order Orectolobiformes; family Hemiscylliidae; genus Chiloscyllium; species Chiloscyllium punctatum. Next base: position 86,973,356 of record NC_092745.1, read on the forward strand.
CTCTATATTACCTTGCCACTCAGTCCTTTGGGTAAACATTATTAAAAGTCAAATGCAATGCTGCAACTAATATGGTACAGACACCAATCTTGTTATTTTAGAAAAATTGAACAATAATGCAAAATGTTCAATTCTGTCTTGAACTATTGTGATTACCCTGCAAAACTACTGGTACAAGCCAGAAACTCAAAAGTTCATGCTCAGGGAATACTTTGATATTATGCAAAATATAGTGCATATCCTGAAACTGTAAAATACAGAGGGATCTTGATTATCTGAAGGACACGGGTGGAGAGTATTGCATATGGTTAATCGAATTCCAGATAATCGAATGATGGATAACATGTTTTAGCCAAGCATCGTGACCTTGTGATCTTGCCGGATAATTCGATATTCGGATAATCGAGGTTCCTCCGTAAAAGGAATTTGTCTCCTGCAGGGCTTTTCCTTGATCTGATGTGACAATGTTTACATTATTCTTTATGACACAAGATGAGGTACTCATCAATGAACAATGCCACTGGTATCAATCTCCTGGCTTCTTTGGTGCAGGAAAGGACTAGTACTATTGCAGTCAATGTTTCAAACAGAAATACTTTGCTGTAACCCAGAGTCAGTAAGCTGAGACAATAAAGCAAATGTAAATTTGTCATGTGATGATACAAAACCTGAGTAATGCTGAAAATATACACAATTTAACATAATTTTTTGACTTATACTCTTCAGGATATCGTACAAGAAATTGAAGAGTTGAGGGAGAATTTTATTCAAACAATCTGAGAGTGCTGATTGGTGAGCAAGTGACTCAGATTGGTAAAGGTGATGTCACAAGGATTGCAGCAGTTAATGACAATTGACAGTTAACTGACAAACTTGTAAATCTGCTGGGTCTAAAATTGAACAATGATTGGTGAAGACATCACCCCTAGAAATGAACCAGTGCATGACTATAACATATTTTGTGAAGTTGATACAGGTGCAGTGTGTTTTTTATGCTTACAAATAATAGGGTCTTGTGTATTAATATATGTAGCTTCAAGTAGATGGTAATGTGACGGACTGAGGGAAGGCACTGGATTTAAGCTTCAGTCTCTGTTGACTCGAAGGTTTGAATCCCAATGGACTCTGTCTCTGGTGATAGCAGTTCAAATGAATAAAGAAAAATTACAATTGAGTGAGTTGCAAAGGTGTTGTGGAGCTTCTCTGGTGGTTTACTGGTCAGGATTTTAATGCTTTCACACTGTGTTCTGGGTTTTATTGTTAGTCATAAAATCCCAACAATATAGAAGCATGTCATTTGGCCCATCAAATCTACACTGACCCTCTGAGCAACATCCCATCCAAAGGCACAACCAGCCCCACACTATCCCAGCATTTCCCATGGCCAATCCACATAACCTGCATATCCTTGGACAGTGGAAGGAAACTGGAGCACCAGGAGGAAACCCATGCCAACACTGGAAGCATGTACCAACGCCACGCAGTTGCCAGAGGATGGATTTGACCCAAGTCACTGGTGCTCTGAGGCAGCAGTGCTAACCAGTTGGCCATTGTGTCGTTTCTCAGTCAGGGAATGATGAATTTTGAGGCTGGCTTATTAAGTATATGCATGGCTGAGTCAGACAGATTCTTAATCAGGTAGACTGGACACTTTTGAAGGGCCAAAAGTGATAGCCTCAGGTCCGCCATGAGTTTATACAATACACAGCAAGAAATGATTAGGGCAGCCATTTTCCTGCATGACGGGTTTGGTGTGCCCTACTTAGAGTCATAGAGACGTACAGCATGGAAACAGACCCTTCGGTCCAACCTGTCCATGCCGACCAGATATCCTAACCCAATCTAGTCCCACCTGCCAGCACCCGGCCCATATACCTCCAAAACCTTCCTATTCATATATCCATCCAAATGCCTCTTAAATGTTTCAATTGTACCAGCCTCCACCACATCCTCTGGCAGCTCATTCCATACACGTACGACCCTTTGCATGAAAACGTTGCCCCTTAGGTCTCTTTTATATCTTTCCCCTCTCATCCTAAACCTATGCCCTCTAGTTCTGGACTCCCCAACCCCAGGGAAAAGACTTTGTCTATTTATCCTATCCATGCCCCTCATAATTTTATAAACCTCTATAAGGTCACCCCTCAGCCTCCAACATTCCAGGGAAAACAGCCCCAGCCTATTCAGCCTCTCCCTATAACTCAAATCCTCCAACACTGGCAACATCCTTGTAACCCTTTTCTGAACCCTTTCAACTTTCACAACATCTTTCCGATAGGAAGGAGACCAGAATTGCATGCAATATTCCAACAGTGGCATCACCAATGTACAGCCGCAACATGACCTCCCAACTTCTGCACTGAATACTCTGACCAATAAAGGAAAGCATACCAAACGCCTTCTTCACTATCCTATCTATCTGCAACTCCACTTTCAAGGAGCTATGAATCTGCACTCCAAGGTCTCTTTGTTCAGCAACACTCCCTTGGACCTTACCATTAAGTGTATAAGTCCTGCTAAGATTTGCTTTCCCAAAATGCAGCACCTTGCATTTGTCTGAATTAAACTCCATCTGCCACTTCTCAGCCCACTGGCCATCTGGTCCAGATCCTGTTGTAATCTGAGGTAACCCTCTTCGTTGTCCATGACACCTCCAATTTTGGTGTCATCTGCAAACTTACTAACTGTACCTCTTATGCTCACATCCAAATCATTTATGTAAATGACAAAAAGTAGAGGACCCAGCACCGATCCTTGTGGCACTCCACTGGTCACAGGCCTCCAGTCTGAAAAACAACCCTCCACCACCACCCTCTGTCTTCCACCTTTCAGCCAGTTCTGTATCCAAATGGCTAATTCTCCCTGTATTCCATGGGATCTAACCTTGCTATCAGTCTCCCATGGGAAACCTTGTGGAACGCCTTACTGAAGTCCACATAGATTACGTCTACCGCTCTGTCCTCATCAATCCTCTTTGTTACTTCTTCAAAAAACTCAATCAAGTTTGTGAGACATGATTTCCCACGCACAAAGCCATGTTGACTATCGCTAATCAGTGCTGAAAATGTGTTGCTGGAAAAGCGCAGCAGGTCAGGCAGCATCCAAAGAGCAGGAGAATCGACGTTTCGGGCATGAGCCTTCTTCAGGAACCATTCCTGAAGAAGGGCTCATGCCCGAAACGTCGATTCTCCTGCTCCTTGGATGCTGCCTGACCTGCTGCACTTTTCCAGCAACGCATTTTCAGCTCTGAACTCCAGCATCTGCAGTCCTCACTTTCTCCTTTCGCTAATCAGTCCTTGCCTTTCCCAATACATGTACATCCTGTCCCTCACGATTCCCTCCAACAACTTGCCCACCACTGAGGTCAGGCTCACCGGTCTCTCGTTCCCTGGCTTGTCTTTACCGCCCTTCTTAAACAGTGGCAATAGATTTGCCAATCTCCAGTCTTCCAGCACCTCACCTGTGACTTTAAATGACACAAATATCTCAGCAAGAGGCCCAGCAATCACTTCTCTAGCTTCCCACAGAGTTCTCAGGTACACCTGATCAGGTCCTGGGGATTTATCCACCTTTAACCATTTCAAGACATCCAGCACTTCCTCCTCTGTAATCTGGACATTTTGCAAGATGTCACCATCCATTTCCCTACAGTCTATATCTTCCATATCCTTTTCCACAGTAAACACTGATGCAAAATATTCATTTAGTATCTCCCCATTTTCTGTGGCTCCACAAAAAGGCCACCTTGCTGATCATTGAGGGACCCTATTCTCTCCCTAGTTACCCTTTTGTCCTTAATATATTTGTTAAAACCCTTTGGATTCCCCTTAATTCTATTTGCCAAAGCTATCTAATGTCCCCTTTTTGCCCTCCTCATTTCCCTCTTAAGTATACTCCTACTTCCTTTATACTCTTCTAAGGATTCATTTGATCTATCCTGTCTATAACTGACATATGTTAACTTCTTTTTCTTAACCAAACCCTCAATTTCTTTAGTCATCCAGCATTCCCTATACCTACCAGCCTTCCCTTTCACCCTGACAGGAATATACTTTCTTTTGATTCTTGTTATCTCATTTCTGAAGGCTTCCCATTTTCCAGCCATCCCTTTATCTGCGAATATCTGCCTCCAATCAGCTTTCGAAAGTTCTTGCCTAATACCGTCAAAATTGGTCTTTCTCCAATTTAGAACTTCAACTTTTAGGTCTGGTCTAGCCTTTTCCATCACCATTTTAAAACGAATAGAATTATGGTCACTGGCCCCAAAGTGCTCCTTCACTGACACCTCAGTCACCTGCCCTGCCTTATTTCCCAAGAGTAGATCAAATTTTGCACCTTCTCTAGTAGCTACATCCACATACTGAATCAGAAAATTGTCTTGTCCACACTTAAGAAATTCCTCTCCATCTAAAGCTTTAACACTATGGCAGTCCCAGTCGATGTTTGGAAAGTTAAAATCCCCTACCATAACGACCCTATTATTCTTACAGATAGCTGAGATCTCCTTACAAGTTTGTTTCTCAATTTTCCTCTGACTATTGGGGGGTCTATAATACAATCCCAATAAGGTGATCATCCCTTTCTTATTTCTCAGTTCCACCCAAATCACTTCCCTGGATCTATTTCCAGGAATATCCTCCCTCAGCACAGCTGTAATGATGTCCCTTATCAAAAATCCCACTCCCCCTCCTCTCTTGCCTCCCTTTCTATCCTTCCGGTAGCATTTGTATCCTTGAACATTAAGCTGCCAGTCCTGCCCATCCCTGAGCCATGTTTTTGTAACTGCTATGATATCCCAGTCTCATGTTCCTAACCATGCCCTGAGTTCATCTGCCTTCCCTGTTTAGGCCCCTTGCATTGAAATAAATGCAGGAGAAAGTGAGGACTGCAGATGCTGGAGATCAGAGCTGAAAATGTGTTGCTGGAAAGGTGCAGCAGGTCAGGCAGCATCCAAGGAACAGGAGAATCGACGTTTCGGGCATGATCCTGAAAGAAGGGCTCATGCCCGAAATGTCAATTCTCCTGCTCCTTGGATGCTGCCTGACCTGCTGCGCTTTTCCAGCAACACATTTTCAGCAGCTGAAATAAATGCAGTTTAATTTATTAGTCCTACCTTGTCCCTGCCTGCCCAGACTGTGTAACCCACTTTTGTTCTCAGCTGTATCCGTCTCAGATTGATCTCTTTCCTCACTATCTCCCTGGGTCCCACCCCCCACCTTACTAGTTTAAATCCTCCCAAGCAGTTCTAGCAAATTTCCCTGCCAGTATATTAGTCCCCTTCCAATTTAGGTGCAATCCATCCTTCTTGTACAGGTCACTTCTACCCCAAAAGAGATTCCGATGATCCAAAAATGTGAATCCTCCCATACACCAGCTCCTCAGCCATGCATTCATCTGCTCTGTCCTCCTATTCCTGCCCTCACTAGCTGTTGTGGTTCTGTTCGCCGAGCTGGGAATTTGTCTTGCAAACGTTTCGTCCCCTGTCTAGGTGACATCCTCAGTGCTTGGGAGCCTCCTGTGAAGCGCTTCTGTGCTGTTTCCTCCGGCATTTATAGAAGCGGCAGAGACAGGCCACTATAAATGCCGGAGGAAACAGCACAGAAGCGCTTCACAGGAGACTCCCAAGCACTGAGGATGGCACCTAGACAGGGGACGAAACATTTGCAAGACAAATTCCCAGCTCGGCGAACAGAACCACAACAACGAGCACCTGAGCTACAAATCTTCTCACTAGCTCATAGCATTGGGAGTAACCCTTGAGGACCTCCTTTTTACATTTCTGCCTATTTCAACATCAAGTTTACACAGTGGATGAATAGCCTTACTTACAAGCTTGCTGGTAGCACTAACTTTGTAGTGCATGAAACTATAGGAACTGAACATATATACTAGGTAAAAACAATGACTGCAGATGCTGGAAATCAGATTCTGGATTAGTGGTGCTGGAAGAGCACAGCAGTTCAGGCAGCATCCAAGTAGCTTCGAAATTGACGTTTCGGGCAAAAGCCCTTCATCAGGAATAATGGCAGTGAGCCTGAAGCGTGGAGAGATAAGCTAGGGGAGGGTGGGGGTGGAGAAAGTAGCATAGAGTACAATGGCATATATACTGACCAGTGAAAGGAGGTATGCAGTACACAGTAAGTCATCAGTAATTGGCCCCCGGCCAATTTCTCAATTAGGACATCGTAAAGAGGGAGTTCACTTGACTGCTCCCTTTAATTAGATTAGATTACATACAGTGTGGAAACAGGCCCTTCGGCCCAACAAGTCCACACTGACCCACCAAAGCGCAACCCACCCATACCCCTACATTTACCCCTTCACCTAACACTATGGGCAATTTAGCATGGCCAATTCACCTGACCTGCACATCTTTGGACTGTGGGAGGAAACCGGAGCACCCGGGGAGAATGTGCAAACTCCACACAGTAAGTCGCCTGAGGTGGGAATTGAACCCAGGTCTCTGGCGATGTGAGGCAGCAGTGCTAACCACTGTGCCACTTAAACAAAATGAAAGCAGCCCTTTAAGATATGCAAGGAAATTCCAATATGCAACTGTGAATGTGTCATTCCATCAGAGACATGGTTCTCACAGATCCCAAAAAAGATGCTTGCAACATCTGGGCATAGCGGGAATCCCTCGGCACCTTCTATGCTCATACAGTATAAATACTTCTTTTCACCTTTACGTTGATTTTTTTTTTGCAAATTGCACTGATGAATGCAAGTGAAAATATTTGACAAAAATGTGTCTTTTTTCTGCAATAGCGAATATACTTAATTAGAAATCTTGTTCAAATATATCTATTCAATTCCATGCAGGTACAAAGACCTGCAAGCTCCATATCAACTGTCAAGAACTGAGTGAGCAGGTAAACACAAGAGCCTTTAGGAACCAAGAAGCATGGCTTCAAACAAAGTTGTGCCTTCATTTCCATTTCATTGTTTAGCCCCAGTCATGATGTATGCAATAATACAGCCTCTATACAATGAATACAAAAGATCCTTGATGCAAAGAACATCTGTGTTTGAGCAGATACTACATGAGCTTATTAAACAAACAGCTGACACAGCCCGGAGGACCAGGAGCCTCTAATGCACACCATGTGTATTGGCCCATCTCAGGAAACATCATACAGGAAGATCAATCAACGGTCTATCTGTCTTTCAAGAGGTTTGTGTTGTACAAGTTGTGGAATGGCATCTTTCTGTAACTCAATGGATGATGTATGGGAGGGAAGCAAAACAGTTTTAGCAATCTAATTACTCATACTAATTCAATATTTACTCTATTCAATACTGAGCCAGCTGAAACACAAATTGCTCCCGATTGTGAAACAGGAATAGCTCTGAAATGAGGTTCACTTTCACTTAAAAGGAAATTAATCTTTCTGAGCAAACCAAATTAAGTTTATTGACAAATTTCTTTCTTCATTTAGTATTTGGAACTTGACCTGTAGCTCAACACAGACAGCATAACATCTTCCAAATGAGTGTATTTGAGAATTTTCCAGCAATGCTACAATTGTATTTAATTAATATATTAACTATACAGCTTTTCACAAAATTTTGACCTATTGAAAAGGGAGACAGATATTTTTATGAAACTAAACAAGGCAGCACAATCAATAAAGCAAAAGTGAGGACTGCAGATGCACAATCAATAAAATGAACAGTTATCAAGATTACAAAAAAATTGTTCAGTACATTAAAAATAAAGCTTTTTGTCCACATTCAAAGGCTTGACTGGTAAACAGACTTTTAAATATAGAATTAATCTGTGTACCAGTAACTGATCAAATGACAAGATGTTTTCGCAAACTTCAACCAATCATAAATGTTAAAGATAAATCAAATAAGAGTATAATTTCTGACCACTATCCAGGGATTCCTGGTCACCAAAGGAAGGGATTCAGCCTATGGAAACCAATGATACTTTCACCATATTATCTAGCTATATCTGGCTTAACTTGTCTTACTCCACTTGGTTAAAAATCATACACCAGGTCCAAATCATTACTCCACTTGATATTTTATACACTCTTACAATATCTCTGACTATCTACCTCCTTTCAGGGCTGCAAGGCCTCGCTCTCAAACTGTTCCCATAAACCAGTGTTGTGACACCAAGGACCCGCCTTACACATGGACCTCAGAATGTGTGCCCAAAGCAAGATTACAGTTTAAGGAGATAAATAAGGGTAATTAATAGGTGAAAAGGAACTATTGAGAGTTAGGATAGGGACAGGGTTTTTGATTATGCAGTAAATAGATGTTCACCACTAGTGTGTAAAACCTGATGTGGCAGATTGTACAACCCTTGTACAAACCACCAATTTTCAGTTCCATTTAGAGCAGTGGAAATGAATATCAAAGACCTTCCATTGTTGATGGCCATCCTGTAATATCAAGTCTTCAATGACATTTTCTGCTTTTACTTCAAATGGTCAGGATTTCTATTCATGTTTTCAACTCACAGTCCAGGTTCGCACATTGTAAACTATAAGTTAAATTAAGAACCAAATGGTTGATAGCAGGATTGAGCTGTACCTCAATTCAAAGGCGAGGGAAGCAATTAGAATTGGTAGTTATTCCAGAAATCCCCCTTTGGGGCAGTGTCTGTTTTACGTCACCTCTGCGATCATAATCAATTCCTAACTTTTTTTTTGTTTTCTCTGACAGAAGTGCTTCTCTTTAGTTATTGCAGTGATGCAACAATTCAACATGATGCTTAAATATATAAAATGGGTTAAAAAACTCAAAGTCTGATAATGGTGTCCTGAGTAAACTAAAAGAATATGGAGGCAAACACACTAGAACATTATTTAATGCACGTTAGATTACTCTAATTCTGCTCATTCAAGTAATGGTGCATTTTAGAATGGATTCTAGTTATAGTGTAAGAGCAACTCCCAAAACAATGGCACAAAACCATAGAAATTGCAGGAAAAGCTGGCGCATGAGTTCCAAAGAAAGGTGACTTGACATGAAACACCGAATTCCCTTCACAGATGCTTCTAGACCTGCTAAGCTTTTCAAGTTCTGTTTTTTGTTTCTAATTTACAGCATCTGCAGTTCTTTCAGTTTTTAACAAAATGATGATGGAGGGAAATATTTTAAGAAAGCATGTTATACATTAGAAACAGGAAAGAACACATTCAAGTTCATAAATCCTGTAGTTTGTTCATCACGATTTACAATTAACTATCAATCACATGTTGTAATTAATAATCTGCACAGTATCATTGACTCTGCAAAAAACAAGGACTTTGTCGAATGTGCAGAAATATTACCCTATTTTCTCGATCTTTTATACATGCTATATTATGCAATTTGTGAAGTCAGTTAGGCACGTTAATCATTCTCAGGTCCCTACCAGTGGCACAAATCACAAACCATGCAAAATGGCCTTGTGACAAGTGATCTCAGCTGGGACATAATAACTGGCCTAGGTGCTTTTGGGCTGGGAAACAGGAAAATAAAGTGGCTAGCATTCCCAATCAATATCCACACACAGATTGTCAATCCTGGGTCAGTTATGCAGAGACAACTCCAATTCCTTGAACATTGCAATTAAAAATGGGGGCATAAACATTATATTTTCAGTCTGGAAGTGGGAAAACTGAGTACAATTTGTTGCAGACAACCCCAGAAAAATCGAGAAGCCTCCCTGGTGGGGTAGCAGGCTCGGCATGGAACATCCTTCCATCATTCACCCACACAAATTTCCCATGCTTATCAATATCAACCCAACCACCACCATGGCCTTCAATGCCAAGATATGCCCCAAGCACCCCCTATTATACTTCATGCCCTCAATGCCAACCTATATCCCTCCTTCTATCCTTAAGGCTCTTGACAGCTCTATCTAAACTATCATCATAACCCATTACCACCCCCTCTCCAACCTCCCCACCTACAATCCACTCACTACCTTTAGCTTCACCCACCTCACCAATTAAGCCGGTAACCATCATGGAGACCTCAGGACTCATTTTGAATCAATAAAAAAAATCCTATAAAATGTTATATGTCCATTGCAGGCTTCACTATATTCAGAAAAAGGAATCACTTATCGAAATCTAATCACCACATTTATATTCTGCCAACTAAATAAAACCTTATAACAAGCATTTCATTCATGTGCACAATCCTTTACAACAAGTCCTGGAATTCACTGTCCCACATCAAAGCGTTTATGACCACTTGCAACTGTCAATCAAACCGTAACAAGGCAAGCAACATACTGTCATAATGGAGAGTTGTGAAAGCAAACGTGAGTTAATCCAATCAAGAAAACCCTCAGGCTTAAGTTAACAGATAGTGAAATGGCACACAGCTTTTTTTTAAAAAAAGACAACTTTTTGTTAAGGTTTAAAGGCCAGGAATTTAAAATACCTTGTCAGCTCCCTTTGCCAAGTGCCTTTGAAAACTCCCCTTGACAGGTCACTTTGGGAGATCCTTTTTGACAACTTTTGACAAATTCTTTCAAAGGTCTCTTGACAGGGGCTTCTAACAGATTTGTCGACTGATTTTGACAAGTCAATTGACATTTATAATGACATTATGAGTTTGTGAACTTTATATACATATTTATCCACACCAATTAATAATTCCAAAAGGCACCCAACCTGTCCCAAATATACCTCAGGCTGTTATCCAAAGGGGCACTTACTTCTCCAAATGAGTAGCCTATTTATCCAAAGATATGTGCTACGCTAAACCCAGTTGATGGAGATAACTATTTAAATGGCCAGCGGTCTCCATGAAACATCCTTGTGAAGGACCTAACACCGTCCGATTCCCAGCCCCACAAAAATACGAAGTAACGTGGTCAGGGAAAAGAGATTTGCAATTTCAGAGCTCATCCCCATTTTCACCAGGACAAAAGGACTCTGCCTTGGTGAAAATCTAGGCCCTGGAAAAATGTACAATGTCAACATAAATTGAAGACAGAACCAAACATTAGCTGCAGTACCATCCTACTTGCACCCATTATTTAAACAACACATTTTATTTGATGCCCAACCACCAATGAACCTTATTTCACCTTGAATCTATACACCCCAAAAGCAGGAAGAAAATTGGGGGAAAAAGTGCATGAGCAGAAGCACAAGAGATCAAAAGAAAATATTTTATCTATTGTCAAGTTGGCCACATACACTCACACCTTTAAATTCTTTGATTCTACACTATATATAGAAAAATTGGAGGTGTAGTGGACAGCGAAGAAGGTTACCTTAGATTACAATGGCATCTTGATCCGATGGGATAAAGGGCTGAGAAGTGGCAGATGAAGTTTAATTTAGATAAATGTGAGGTGCTGCATTTTTGGGAAGCAAATCTTAGCAGGACTTATACACTTAATGGTAAGGTCCTAGGGAGTGTTGCTGAACAATGAGACCTTGGAGTGCAGGTTCATAGCTCCTTGAAAGTGGAGTCACAGGTAGATAGAGTAGTAAAAAAGGCGTTTGGTAAGCTTTCCTTTATTAGTCAGAGCATTGAGCAGAGGAGTTGGAAGGTCATTTTGCAGCTGTACAGGACATTGGTTAGACCACTTTTGGAATATTGCATGCAATTCTAGTCTCCTTCCTATCAGAAGGATGTTGTGAAACTTGAAAGGGTTCAGAAAAGATGTACAAGGATGTTGTCAGGGTTGGAGGGCTTGAGCTATAGGGAGAGGTTGAACAGGCTGGGGCTGTTTTCCCTGGAGTGTCAGAGACTGAGGGATGACCATATGGAGGTTTATAAAATCATGAGGGGCATGGATAGGATGAATAGACAAAGTCTTTTCCCGGGGGAGGAGAGAGGAGTCCAGAAACAGAGGGTGAGAGGGGAAACATATAAAAGAAACCTAAGGAGGAACTTTTTCACGCAGACGGTGGTATGTGTATGGAATGAACTGTCAGAGGATGTGGTGGAGGCTAGTGCAATTGCAACATTTAAAAGGCATTTGGATGGGTACATGAATAGGAAGGATTTGGAGGGATATGGGTCGGGTGCTGGCAGGTGGGACTAAATGAGGTTGGGATATCTGGTAGGCATGGACGAGTTGGACCAAATGGTCTGGTTCTGTACTATACATCTCTATGACTCTATAACTAATGATGCATCCAATAACAATGGAAAAGTGTTGAGATGCACTCCTACTCTTTGCTACTCGACTGTAGAGGTCAGAATTTTGCACAGTACCTTCACAAAGCTGAGCCCACTTTGGAGATTGGAGATCTGGTTCATGGCATCTCAGAGGAGCCACGGACTATGACAGAACCCCATTTTCCAAGTGGGGAACCAACAAAATTTAATCAAGTGATCCTGGAATATTGTCATTGGTTGTCTTTGAAATATAAAATAAAATCTTTTACTTCTGTTTCATTGGTTAAATGCTGAACTCTAGATTTGATCTGTTTAGAGTGCAGTGAACTCTTGGACTCGATCATTCAGAATCCACTTACTACCAATCCATGGCCTCTTCTGATGCAAAATACTATGTAGTTCCCCTTTAGACTGGTATTCTTGTGAATGTCCAGATGAGTTCAAGACACAAGTTTTGACAAAATGTATCTTGTTTTCAGTAATACATTATCAAATATAATGTTTAAATGGAGACAAAAGGAGGGATCGTGATATTGAGCAGCACAGAATTTATTATATTACTATTCCTGAATGTAGGTTTGCTCACTGAGTTGGAACGTTCATTTCCAAACGTTTCGTCACCCTACTAGGTAATATCTTCAGTAGGCCTCCGGGCGAAGCACTGCTGATGATTTCTGCTTTCTATTTATATGTTTGGGTTTCTTTGGATTGGTGATGTCATTTCCTGTGGTGATGTTATTTCCTGTTCTTTTTCTCAGGGGATGATAGATGGGGTCTAACTTGATGTGTTTGTTGATGGACTTCCATTTGGAAATCCATGCTTTTAGGAATTCTCATGCAGGTCTCTGAAGATGTTACCTAGTAGGGTGATGAAATGTCTGGAAATGAACCTTTCAGCTCAGTGAGCAAACCTACATCCAGAACCTCAACCTGAGCCACAAATCTTCTCAAAACTCATTTTTGCTATTCCTTCACGCTATGTAGGTATTACTGGCAATGCCAACATTGCCTGTTCTTAATTGGCTGTGAACAAGTTCCCTTTGTTTGATAAGTAAGAGTCAGCCATGTTGTTACGAATCTAGAATGACATATTTTAAAATTAATTCATGGGATTTGGGCATCACTAGCTAAATCAGCATTTATTGCCCATTCCTAATTCCCCAGAGGTTGGTTAAGAGTCAGCCGCATTGCTGTGTCTGGAGTCACATGTAGACCAGATCAGGTAAGCATGGCAGTTTCCTTTCATAAAAGACATTAATGAACCAGATGGGTTTTTCTGACAATTGACAATGGATTCATGGTCATCAATAGATTCTTAATTCCAGATTTTTTTTCCAGTGAATTCAAATCCTGTCATCTGCTATAATGCCACTCGGCCTCCCCCTAAATGTAGGCCAGGTCAGGTAAAAATGGCAGATTCTCTTCCCCAGGGTATTCTTGAACCAGATTTTTTTTTCAAAATGACAACATCTGATAGTTTCATGGTGCCCATTACAGTGATTAGCTTTGTATTCCAGATTTATTAGTTAATTTAAATTCCAACAGCTGATATGGTGGGATCAGAACCCATGTCCTTAAAGCACTGACTTGGATTTCTGGTTTGCAAGGGGGTCTGCAATACACATTGTCGCGACAGTGGTTGTTTTGCACTCACATTGTTGTCTTTTTGAGGAACTAAATGTGAAATTTCCCAACCTCATTTTCAATACAGTTCAGCTTAGTATAGAAATCATATAACACACACCATATTGCACCTGTGCTGCCACTTTAGCATCAACTTGCTTCTGAGTCACACTGTATCCTCTCATGCAATTCGTAACAAGTCCTCATTTTAACTTTATCAGAAATTATCGCTGCAATCCTTCAACACTGAGTAGCAAGTGCTGTGCTAGTGAAAGTGCAAGTGGGAGTATTAGGAAAGTTGTAACAGTGTCACACTAGATGTTAAATTAGAAGTGATAGTAGACTGTGCAGTTGATATTGGGCACGATTTGAATTTTTCTCCAATGAGTGTACCCATAATTATAACCAATGCTGAGCATTCAGAGGTTAAAATAACAAGGCAAAGGAATGTTATCATAGAAAGTTTATCACATTTAAGTTTCTACATTTTTTAAACACTAAAAATGGTTTTCTGTTTGAGTCATTGCTTAAAAATATCACAAATACATTTTCTATTACTGTAGAACAAGAAAATATTTTATAGGGGGTCTGTGCATATTGTGTACAATATAGTGCATATGAGTATGTATTTTGATTGCTAGGAATGAAACATTTCCCTAAGTTACAGTCCCTAACCCTACCATTGTTTCTTATGGGGGAAATAGGCCAGATATGAGTAACAGACATCGTTAACACTTTTTCATCCCTATCCCCCACATTTTGTTTAGATTTCCTACAGTGTGGAAACAAGCCCTTCGGCCCAACGAATCCACACTGACTCTCTGAAGAGTAATCTACCCAGACCCATTTCCCTCTAACTAATGCACCTAACATCACGGACAATTTAGCATGGCCAATTCTCCTGGTCTGCACATCTTTGGATTGTAGGAGGAAACGGGAGCAAACCCACGCAGACACAGGGAGAATAAACAAGCTCCACACAGACAGTCACCAGAGGCTGGAATCAAACCTGGGTCCCTGGTGCTGTGAGGCAGCATTGAAAATCACTGAGCCACTGTGCCGGTCTGAATAATATTTATATTATTCTAATGGGGATTATTTCCTCAGTACAAGTTGTTCTGATATAAACTGCATTTTTCTGGTACAAAACCCCAACATATATCGAGGACTCCCTATAGAATCTTTAACACCATCTACCTTATGGAAACTTTGTAGCACAGGTAAATAAAGTGATGATAAGTCAAATAAGATTCCTAGGTTTGTATGTGAAGGCAAAGAACTGAAGGTTTGGTTGAGCACTGCCCATTTCTTGAACTCATAACCAAGCTGAAGGGTTCAATATGGCTGATGCACACTTGTTCAGTTCCAGAAGTGTGTTCCATGCCTCAATTAGGTACCCAGAAATTATCCAGGGTAACCACCTCAAAACATGAGTTAGCCTCATTGCTTATATAAATTCACAATCTCATGAGATGAACATAGGTTTGTGCTGATTTGTGATGTTGGAGTAGAACTGAGAGACAGTGAAGGTTGAGGTCATTTGAAAACGACGGTGAGAATTTTCAAATCAAATGTTACTTGACTGGGAACCCATGTAGATCAGTAAGCGCAGGAGTGACAATGTGAATGAGATTTATTGAAATTTAAAACTTCGGCAGCAGGACTTTGGATGACCTTAAATTCATGGCAGGATGAATATGGGAGATCAACCTGGTGTACTGGAATAGTCTAGTCTGGAGGTAACAGCAGCAGGTGAGCTGAGACAAGAGGCAAAGTTGAACAATGTTACAGAGAGAAAAACAGACAGCAGGTTAAATAATGGTACAATTGAAGTTGGAGGTTTATCTTAGGATGAAATGTGACACCAAAGTTCTGAACAGACTTTGACGAATCTCAGACTGTAGCCAGGAAGATGGATGGATTTGGTATCTGGGGAATTGAATTTGCAACAGATGCCAAAAATGTATTTAATCTCTGTAATATTTAATTAGAGGACATTTCTGCTCATCCTGTACTGCATTTCAGATAAGCAATCGGATAATTTAATAACAATGGAGCAGTCAAGAGAGGAAGTGGGAAGGTAGAGCTGATAGGTGTGAATACTGCGTACCAGCGTTGGGTATTTAGATGATGCTGCTGAATATTATAGACTGATCTGCCAGGAGGAGCAGCTGTATTTCTGCTCTATTACAAGTTTGAGAGAATTAACAGGAAGGAAAGATTTCTTTCCCTTTGTTGACATAAATGATAGCTAGATTTAAACTGTATGTCACACGTCAGTATTGAAATAAACTGTAATAAATGGAAATTAGATTATTGGTTGAGAAAGGCAAAAGTAAGAACTGCAGATGCTAGAAACCAGAGTTTAGATCAGAGTGGTGCTGGAAAAACACAGCAGGTCGGGCAGCATCTATAAGGAATATTCCTGATGAAGGGTTTTTGCCCGAAACATCGATTTTCCTGTTCCTCGGATGCTTGATTGAGAAAGATGAATTCAAAGTTGTATAAAAAGACAGCAGCAGTGAAGGTCATCTAAAAGAAAAACACTAGGACAGAGTTGATGTGCTAAATGGTGTGTCTCTTTGCTCTTTGTTGAGGGCAAAAGAGCGGGATGGATCAAGGAGAGAGAGAGAGAGAGAGAGAGAGATAAACAGATGGAGATAGGGGAGATACGGGAGTGGTTGGATAACTGAGCCAAAGTTCCCATTCCTGTACTCTCTATTGAAAATGTAAATGCTTGGACCCAGGTAAAAGTATAACTAAACACAACTCCTTGTTTAGTCAGCCCACTGAAACTCAAAAATCTTGAGTCACATCAGAATAGCAGGCATCTGTGTTACCAGAGCTGATGGAAATCAACACCATTGACTCGACTCATGAGTGGAAAAAAGGAAGGGGTAAATATAGAATAAGGAAAATATTTGAATGGTACAGCAGCTCATTCAAACAAGGCATCTGCAAGTAGCACAAAATAGATCTGCCCTCAAGATCATAATATAATCCCAGTTTGTGGAAAAGTCGACCTTTATTCATGTAAATATTTGCCAAAAACTGTCCAATTAAATGAAAATAAATTGTACTTTTTGTATCACAGCAGCACAAATATCGTTCATTATTGAAGTCTTCAGGCAAGCCAAGATCAATTTGCCAACACATAAATATTGAAGCAATGTAGACCTCAGCAACAATCAGAGGAATGCAAAACAAGACAATTAATAATAATGAATGAATGGTTGGACACATTTGTAAATAATAAGCTTCAGGATTTGTTCAGTCATTTGGCTGTGCTTCATACACAAAAAAATTGATTCTGGTTTATATAATTACTGGCATGTAAGACACTCCAAAGAAACAAAACCAGAGATCAAGAAAAGTTCAGTAATTGTTATTTCCTGCATAGAGCATAACAGTTTACCATTCATGTAAACACCAATACACTAATGCACAACTGATTAGTTATCTCTGCCAGTGATCACTTTAAAGATATCAGAATGGACATCTTAAACCAATCAACAGACAGAAGCCCAGCGGTATAATGAGATTTCATTAACCCTAAAGCTGCAGAACAAATTACAAATGCTTGCAATTAACCTAACTAAAGGTTTGCCAATGTTTTAAGGCCACTTGGAGAGGAGTTTTCCTCACTGAACATCATACAACACTTATCTCAAGGTCTGAGGTGTGAAACAGCAGGAGAGCAAAGGCAAGAACTTTTCTAATTTGCCTTTCTTTTCCTAAAGTCATCATCACGGGGTGTAACTCCCCTAACACTTCATACAAATATGCACAATTCAGGAATAAGATCAGACAATAAATGTTAACAAGGCTATTCAACTACTGTTAGCATCACAGGTGAGCCTGCCTTTCAGTTCAGCAGTATATTTTCCAATGAGGGCTCATATGTCAAGGCAGAAAGCCAAGAAAACATGTTCCACTGACAACTTAAACATTCCCCCCAAAAAGTTTCACTTGGGTCCGTTGCACCTATTGGTTTACTGGTGTCACCTGTGAACTGAAATTGTAAATGCGTTCACAACTAAATGAGGCAGTGAGAATAACAAATTAGCTATGGTTATAAGGTGTGCTCACTACGTTTTCCATTTTAAAAAATGAAAAATGCCACCCTGATGGTCCATTCAGTCTAAAACTCAAACTAATTGGCCAATTTATTTTCAAGCATGTCAAGTAAACGGAAGCAGAAACACACAGCAAGAAACCAGAGTATAATACTTGGAGTGACTTAATGTGTCTCAAAACAATAACAGAGTGCTGATTATTTTGAAGCTCATTCCAATTAGTTCGGAACACAAAAGACAAGTTCACCCAACAATCAGCATGTTGCGATGAGGAAATGTGGCCCACATCACTTCATAAACACCAGTAGCCACATAACCTTCTGAGAGAAGTTTAAAAAAATTTAAAAAGCACAAGAACGGTATAGAGGAAAAATAATTCTGGAAATTTCCTCCAAAACTCCCAAAGATAATCAAAAGGAGCTCCATTAGTTAAATCTTTAAATGGACTCAGACCCTATCAGATGTTCTGCATTCAGTTTTAGATGCAAGGTTTCAGGAAAGAAATATTAGTTTTGGACAGGTCATTGTGTAGAGTGTTACTGGACTGATGCCAGGAGTTAAAATATTAAGTTGGAAATAAAGGTTGCATAAAGCTAGCCTATATTCCTTTAAGCTTTGCAGGTTGAAGTGTGGTGTTGGAAAAGCACAGCAGGTCAGGTAGCAGCTGAGAAGCAGGAGAGTCGACGTTTCGGGCATAAGCCCTTCATCAGGAATGTGGAGGGGGAAGGGGGCTGAAGTGTTGCCTGAAACATTCCGAGAGTTGGCATCCTGTCTCCCCAATCTACAGGAGAAATCTCTGGGACACATGCACCAAACAACCCCATCACGCTGTGGCCGAACACTTCAACTCTCCCTCCCACTCCGATAAGAACATGCAACTCCTGGGCCTCCTCCACCACCAAATCCAAGCACTGACAACTGGAGGAAGAACACCTCATCTTCTGCATCGGGACCTCAAACCACACGGCATCAACATCGACTTCACCAGTTTCCTTATCCCCCCTCCTCCAACCTCATCCCAGATCGAACCCTCCAACTCCGCACCATCCTCTTGAACTGTTCTACCTGTCCATGTCCCTTCCTACCTACCAGCTCCACCCTCCCCTCTGACCTATCACTATCACACCTCCACTTGCATCTACCTACCTCCTTCACAGCTACGTTCCCTCTACCCCCTCCTATGTATCAATCAGCCCCCTTTCCCGCCAACCCACCCACACATTCCTGATGAAGGGTCTATTCCCAAAATGTCAACTCTCCTGTTCTTCGGATGCTGCCTGACCTGCTGTGCTTTCTAGTGGCACACTTTTTGACTATGATCTCCGGCATCTGCAGTCCACACTTTCTCTCAGGATGAAGTGTAACCAAACTAGGGCCTTTAAATTGTTGAAGGAATTCAGTAGAGTAGACCATGAAAAATACAATTTCCTTTGGTGAATTTGAGAATAAAAACATCGAGCTAGATTTTACTAGAAAATGGCTAAGTATTAAGTCTGGCCTGGAGGGTACTTCTTGGTGAGCCCCTGTGAGACTTCTCACACAATTCTCTGACACTCATTACATTATCTTTGCAGCACACCTCAACGACTCCCCACCTGACTTATTCTACCTCTTTCTGGAGACAGAAGCAATTGCCATTGCTTTGACCGCCAGGGTTCCCTGGCACTACTGCTACATTTATAACACAGTTGTGTACCAGGTGAAGCACCATCAATCCAGAGCTATCCTGCCACAGTTCCTTCATATGAAGAATTGCCCAACTCTGATTTGTTGATAAGAACCTGGAGGTTCTGACAGATAGGGTGATGCAGAGGTCAGAGGAGAGCTGGCCATCAGATCCTGCCAGCATGGTCTGAAGTTGACACTAGGATCAATGCTGTTTCCAAGGCTTGGAGAAATGCTGAGCAATGCCACAAGGTTAATGACTGTGGACATTCTATTTTTGCAAGTATATCTACCTCTCACTAAGGCATGCGATCTACTACTCTTAGTATTGCATGTGAACGCCTTCCTCATTGCTGTCACCCACCATTCCCCCCACACCACTCACCTTGCATGACCTCGGTGATGCCTACTCACTTACTCAGAATATCTCACCTTTCCCTAACCTGCATTAACACTAACCACTGTGCCAGACATTTGCATCCAACTCAATCCTTCCCTTTGTCACTTACCAGGAAAAAAAGTCCAACAGGAAGAGCCAAAACAGGGACTGGTGTACCCAACATTTATTTCCTCAACCACTAGCAGGACTGCATCCTTGCCCTACATTTGAAATCCTCATGTGCTGGCAACCAAGTAAGTATCATTGTCCATTGCACAGAATGAGTTCCCTGATTGGGGATGTACATCTGTTCCAATCAGGGAGCTCTGGCTGACAGATAAAAAGGGCAGGTCCGAAGACCTCCTCGTGGGTCTGCTCCTGGGCCTGGCCAAACTGGCCATCAACAGGTCCAGGCAGCGAGCCGTGGAGGGGGTCGTTAGGGCCG
This sequence comes from Chiloscyllium punctatum, assembly GCF_047496795.1. NCBI lineage: Eukaryota > Metazoa > Chordata > Chondrichthyes > Orectolobiformes > Hemiscylliidae > Chiloscyllium > Chiloscyllium punctatum. Next base: position 86,993,640 of record NC_092745.1, read on the forward strand.
ACTGCCTGCCCCTCTTCCGGGGTTACGTTAGAGCCCGGGTGTACTTGGAGAAGGAGCACGCGGTGTCCACCAACACCCTGGAGTTGTTCAGGGAGAGGTGGGCGCCGCAGGGAGTGGAGTGCATCATTTCTCCCTCCAGCTCTATTTTGATTTAATCCCTACCCTCCCCTTCACTGTTTTGATCACACAGCATTGCCCTGTGGTTTGAAGGGCAGTGCTTGTCACTGGCCACTCGGGTGCTTTTCCTATCTTCCTGGTGGTGGAGATTGAATAAAGATTCATACACTTTGTGTCTTTCACTGTGTCTCACACCTGCACACACACACCATGGGTGCTGGGGAAAAAATAAGCACTACCGCAGTTAGGCGGTGGTGGTGGGGGGGGGTTAAAGACAATAGAGGAAAAAAAACATGGAAAAAAAACAGGAGATTTTGATCAGACAGCATTTCCCTTAAAAAAAAAGGGCAGGTCTGAAGACCTCCTCGTGGGTCTGCCCCTGGGCCTGGCCAAACTGGCCATAAACAGGTCCAGGCAGCGGGCCGTGGAGGGGGTCGTTATGGCCGACTGCCTGCCCCTCTTCCGGGGTTACGTTAGAGCCCGGGTGTCTCTGGAGAAGGAGTTTGTGGTGTCCACCGACACCCTGGAATTGTTCAGGGAGAGGTGGGCGCCGCAGGGAGTGGAGTGCATTATTTTCCCCTCCAACTCTATTTTGATTTAATCCCTGCCCTCCCCTTCACTGTTTGATCACACAGCATTGCCCTTTGATGTGAAGGGCACTGCTTGTCACTGGCCACTCGGGTGTTTCCTTTCTTCCTAGTGGTGGAAACTGAATAAAGTTTCGGGCACCTTGTGTCTTTCATTGTGTCTCACACCTGCACACACACAACATGGGTGAGGGGGAAATAAATAAAAAAAAGGGGAGTGTCAGAGATACTGATACTTTGGTAGCTGACTCTGTATGAGTAGCACTAAAGCTGAAAATGTGTTGCTGGAAAAGCGCAGCAGGTCAGGCAGCATCCAAGGAGCAGGAGAATCGATGTTTCGGGCATCAGCCCTTCTTCAGGAATGAGGAAAGTGTGCCAAGCAGGCTAAGATAAAAGGTAGGGAGGAAGGACTTGGGGGAGGGGCATTGGAAATGCGATAGGTGGAAGGAGGTTAAGGGGTGAGTGATAAGCCGGAGTAGGGGTGGGGGCGGAGAGGTCAGGAAGAAGATTTCAGGTTAGGATGGTGGTGCTGAGTTCGAGGGTTGGGACTGAGACAAGGTGGGGGGAGGGGAAATAAGGAAACTGGAGAAATCTGAGTTCATCCCTTGTGGTTGGAGGGTTCCTAGGCGGAAGATGAGGCGCTCTTCCTCCAGCCGTCGTGTTGCTATGGTCTGGCGATGGAGGAGTCCAAGGACCTACATGTCCTTGGTGGAGTGGGAGGGGGAGTTGAAGTGTTGAGCCACGGGGTGGTTGGGTTGGTTGGTCCGGGTGTCCTAGAGGTGTTCTCTGAAACGTTCCACAAGTAGGCGGCTTGTCTCCCCAATCGGGTGCAGCGGATGCAGTAAATGATGTGTGTGGAGGTGCAGGTGAATTTGTGGTGGATATGGAAGGATCCCTTGAGGCCTTGGAGGGAAGTAAGGGGGGAGGTGTGGGCGCAAGTTTTGCATTTCTTGCGGTTGCAGGGGAAGGTGCCGGGGGTGGAGGTTGGGTTGGCGGGGGGTGTGGACATGATGATGGAGTCACGGAGGGAGTGGTCTTTTCGGAACGCTGATAGGGGAGGGGAGAGCAATATATCCCTGGTGGGGGGTCCATTTGGAGGTGGCGGAAATGATGACAGATGATACGATGGTCGTAGGTGAGGACCAGTGGAGTTTTGTCCTGGTAGCGATTGGAGGGGCGGGGTTCAAGGGCGGAGGAGCGGGAAGTGGAGGAGATGCAGTGGATAGCATCGTCAACCACGTCTGAGGGGAAATTGCGGTCTTTGAAGAAGGAGGCCATTTGGGTTGTTCGGTATTGGAATTGGTCCTCCTGGGAGCAAATGCGGCGGAGACGAAGGAATTGGGAATATGGGATGGTGGTTTTACAGGGGGCAGGGTGGGAGTAGGTGTAGTCTAGGTAGCTATGGGAGTCGGTCGGTTTATAGTAAATGTCCGTGTTGATTCGGTCGCCCGAGATAGAAATGGAGAGTTCTAGGAAGGGGAGGGAGGAGTCTGAGACGGTCCAGGTAAATTTGAGGTTGGGGAGGAAGGTGTTGGTAAAGTGGGGAAGATGAGGCGCTCTTCCTCCAGCCGTCGTGTTGCTATGGTCTGGCGAGCAATGGTCTAACCTGTAATCTTCTTCCTGACCTCTCCGCCCCCACCCCCACTCCGGCCTATCACCCTCACCTTAACCTCCTTCCACCTATCGCATTTCCAATGCCCCTCCCCCAAGTCCCTCCTCCCTACCTTTTATCTTAGCCTGCTTGGCACGCTTTCCTCATTCCTGAAGAAGGGCTCATGCCCAAAACATCGATTCTCCTGCTCCTTGGATGCTGCCTGACCTGCTGCGCTTTTCCAGCAACACATTTTCAGGTCTGATCTCCAGCATCTGCAGTCCTCACTTTCTCCTCTGAGTAGCACTAAAGTCAAGGTCTGTTCATGTGTAAATAAAGGGTAACATGGTGACAGATACCGGCCGTTGTGGAGTTATTTCAATCATGATATATTCTCAATTCTATCTCTTGCAGGAACCAGTGGAATCTGCATACCTCTACCGTCATTCGTCCCTTCCACCTCTGGGGAAGAAGACACCTCAGAGATAATACAGGTAAGACTGGTATTGTGATGAATATTTCAGTTAGATTGGGGTCAGGAGCACACGCTGGTGAGCCTCAGCATCTTGTCTCTGCAGTAGGTTAATGGAAAAAGGCCAGAGTTTGTTGGCACTTGGAGCACTGCTAGACATGAGACTCCTGTGCAGCCCCAGGCAGGACACGTTCCCATGGTGACAGCAATTCACAAATGCATAAGCTGGCACAGCAGCAGCAGCAGGTTGATTTGGATTGTCGAAGCCATTGGCCAAACTGGCTGAAAGTTTGGAGAACTCCACCAATGCTGTGGGTACCATGCTGGCTCTGGCATGTGAGTATCTGCTGCATCCATGGACAGGTTGTCGGCTTCCATGGACAGCCAGGTCCAATAGGCGCAGAGACTGTTGGACTTCCACACAGACCTGCGCTCCATCACTCTGGCCATTGGTGCTCAGCTGCAATGGCAAGGCGACAGAGGGATGCAGGACTTTGACATCACTCCCTGTGCCCATTCCTCACAAGGAGGCAAGGTGGTGCAAGTGGGCACCCAGCCAGAGGAACAACCACAGACAAGTCCCCAATAAGTCTCCATGCAGCACCCTCCAGAGCTGGCTGGGCCTTGCATCACTGCCTGAGCACCTCAATCCTGGGGGAGTTGAAGCCAAGAAGGGGGGGGACCTGGCTCTTGGCAGGACACCCTCAGCATGCTTGGACTCCTTAGTTAGAAATGCTCTTGGGTCACTGGATCAAAACTCCAAGTTGGCTCCACGCTAGGTCAGACTCTCTGCATTCCAACTGTGGACCCCAGGACAGTGCTGAGATAAAGTGGAATGGAAAGGAAGACCACCTTCTGAGGGTACACATGTGGCATGGGTGACATTTCATTGTAAAAATGTGATGAGATTTATAAATATCACTTATCCTCTACACTTACCTTATGGTACAAGATGTGAAGTGAGTAACTCCTGCATCATGTGCAGATTGTGGCTGCTACTTTGGCAACTAGAGTCCATCTTTCCAGGCTGCAATACATTGCATGTACATCACAGCCATTAGTAGAATTGATTTATGATGTTGTACAATGTAATTGGGAGCCAGTATTTGAACTCCATTCAGTGGGTCAAAGTGTGAGGTTTGCACAGCATTTAATGATAGCATGAGTCCTTTACCTGTACTGTGAGGGTGTCTGTTTAATGCTATCGCCATAACAGAGAATGAAACACTTTCGCTGCCCACTTCAGGTTTGATGGCAGCCATTTCTACCTCTATTGTGCAGTTACTTTTTTTTAATTCCCTACAGTGTAGAAACAGGCCCTTCGGCCCAACCAGTCCACACTGACCTCTGAAGAGTAACTCACCCAGACACATTTCACGCTGACAAATGCACCTAGCACAATGGGCAATTTAGCATGACCTGGCCTGCACATCCTTGGACTGTGGGAAGAAACCAGAGCATATGGAGGAAACCCACGCAGAGAAGGACAGAACATGCAAACTCCACACAGACAGCCACCCGAGGCTAGAATTGAACCTGGGACCGTGATGCTGTGAGGCAGCAGTGCGAACCACTGAACCACCATGCCACCCCAAATGATGATGGAAGGAAACAGTGGGTTGCACTTCATTCAATCAGTCATACTGTCAGCCTCTCATATGCCCTCCAAATCTTTGTTTATTTTCACAATGAAGAAGAACTGTGAATGCTGCAGAATGTCATGAAACATTAACTCTGCTTTCTCTCCATCGATGCTGTCAGACCTGTTAAATTTCTCCAGCCTTCCTGTTTTCATATTTCCTTCTTTGTTTCACTCCTTGTCAACACCATTAGCTTTGATCTTCCGCAGCAAAACCATCTATTTAATTATTTATTTCCCATTTCTCCCCTGAGCCCCAAGCACACCATGTCATCATACCTGATACTGTCCACCCAAAGCCAGGGTAGTGCTGAAAGCCAATGAAGTGCAGAACTGCATTGTAAATAGAATGGAGGTATACTATGAGGGTGTGGACAGGCTGGTTTGTGTTCAATGCCAACATGAAGGGTGTCATGGAACGTAGAACCTTACAGCACAGTACAGGCCCTTCATCCCTCAATGATGAATCCCAGTTAAAGATAAAGTAGTTACTTGTGTGAAAGCCAATGGAAAGAAACAAGTGTTTCTTCCAAACTTCTCATTATCTATCTGTTTCTTTAGTCTTTTTTCTTGCTACTCTTCATTATAACTTTGAAGCAGTAACACAGAGCATGCACATGTATAGTTGTTTTTCCACTTTAAAAGTGGGCAAAAAAGCAATTTCAATACTGAACCCAGGCAAATCTTTAATTTTGCAGTACTGTGCAAAGTGTCAAAGTTAATGATGACATCCTCATGCCAAAACAAAGACAATTAAATAAATTTGGCTAAGGCTTCCTTTCTGAAAACAGAATTTTTATTTGAATGCTTCACACCTGATCGCTTGAGAGGAATGTAGACAATGCTCTTTAAATTCGGAAAGTTTCAGGTCATAGTCAGTTCGCGCAATAACGGACACAGCTTCTTCAGCAGACCTTCATCAGGAACACCACAAATCATGACTAAGTTTTAAATCACAAACCTTATTAAATCACAAACCTTCTGCTCATCAACACTGCCATTCACACATCAGGGATTCGCAGTTTGAATGTTCACTCAAAGTCAAAAATATATGGAAACCTCAACAAATAAAAAGCCTAAAAAGCTGTAGTACGAGTTGGACTTGGCGATATGGTATGAAAAATGGCTTGAGGTTATGACACCCTGTATGCATCTGTTTATTATTCAATATAGACTTTCATGTTATAATGATGAATTGTTTCACTCTCCATATAACATTGTCCCCAGATGGCTTGTCTGGGTTCAACTTTTTTTTGCAGCATCTGCTTTTGATAGACAGAGCTCTAAATCCTTTGAATGACCAAGTTCATCAGACTACAGTTCCATATGAATTAGTTGTTAAAGCTTTCTTTTAAAAGGAATCTGACCATTACTTTGACTATTTGCCTATAAGTTACAAAAAGTGAACAAGTTTCACAAAACAGGACAACAGTGTGTTGGAAGAGAATGAGCTTGTGTTGAAATTCTTTCATCCAATATTTGTCTTGAACAGAATATCACAAACTATCACACATCCTATCATCTCAGACCTGACACAGAATTCACTATCTTTTTACAATAAAAAAACGCTGATTTTCCTCTTTTAAACTGATGCTAGTCAAAAATATTTTTAACGTAATCTGCAGAGTCTATTGCTACATATGCTCCCCTGTTAAATGTACCTTTTAAAATGGCATGACTGGAGGCATTGTTGCCATTCATAGAAAAATATTCTACAAATTATGAAGTTGTTTCTATTTTGTTGGCCATATTCATCGGCTACTGTTTTCAACAGCACAGATCCTGAACCAGATTTTCAAGACAGACACATTGAGCCATCTGTAAGAAATTATAGTTGTCTGTAGCCATGTGGTGGACCAAAATCACTGAAACATAACTGAATTGAAAGAAACACCACAGCCCAATAAGGCAGGAATTTTAAGTGTAGTGTATTCAAACCAAATGCTGCCACTCAGTCCTAGCTATGTGGCAAAACTTAAACCAGAAACAAATTGACAGCCAGTGTACCACTCCTTTTGACTGTGAATGCATTCCAATGACATCTCTCTTCACAAAGGTCCTAATAACATATTTCCCCCTGCAAACAATATACAATAATCCAATGCACATTGGAAATTCAGTACAGAGGAACATTTCCATTATTCAAGTTACACAACATTTGGGCGGCACGGTGGCACAGTGGTTAGCACTGCTGCCTCACAGCGCCAGAGACCCGGGTTCAATTTCTGCCTCAGGCGACTCCATGTGCGGAGTTTGCACATTCTCCCTGTGTCTGTGCGGGTTTGCTCCGGTTTCCTCCCACAATCCAAAAATGTGCAGGTTAGGTGAATTGGTCATGCTAAATTGCTAGTAGTGTTAGGTGAAGAGGTAAATGTAGGAGTATGGGTCTGGGTGGTATACGCTTTGGCGGGTCGGTGTGGACTTGTTGGGCCGAGGGGCCTGTTTCCACAGTGTAGGGATTCCAGGCTTCTCCAGCACAGTCTAATGACCAGTAATCAGGAGCATAAAAACTGATGATGCGTTTCCCTCTTGCTCTACAAGAGGACATCAGTGCCAATTGTAGCATCTTTATCACAGATCCAGCTGAGTTTACTCAGGAATCTGACAAATGTGTGACTTCTCTTGCTTTTTTGCTCAGTTCTATAAGACCATAAGACCTAGGAGCAGAAATAAGGCCATTCAGCCGATTGAGTCTGCTCAACCATACAGTCATGGCTGAAAAGTGTCTCAACCCCATTTACCTACTTTCTCCGTGTAACCCTTGATCCCCTTGATAACTCATGAAGCTTTCTATCTCAGTCATAAATATACTCAATGAACTGGCCTCCACATTTGGGGAGGGGCATTTCCAAATGCCCTCCTCCCTACCTTTTATCTTAGCCTGCTTGGCACACTTTCTTCATTCCTGAAGAAGGGCTCATGCCCAAAACATCGATTCTCCTGCTCCTTGGATGCTGCCTGACCTGCTGCGCTTTTCCAGCAACACATTTTCAGCTCTGATCTCCAGCATCTGCAGTCTTCACTTTCTCCTAATATTGAAATCCCCCATGACCACTGTAACTTTGCCTTTTCTACACATCTTTTCTATCTCCTGGTGTATCTTGCACCCCATCTCCTGACTACTATTTGGAGGAATGGACATAACTCCAATTTTTTTTTACCATCGTGGTTCCTTACTCTACCACACAGATTGTATACCATCTGACCCCATTTTGTTTCGTACTGTTTATTTAATTTCATTTCTTACTAATAAGGCGACCCCCCTCCTTCTGCCCACCTGCCTATCTTTCCGATAGGATATAAATCCTTGAATAGTCAGCTCCCAATCCTGATCCGCTTACAGCTACTTCTCCATGAGGCCCACCACCTATACTGCGTGCATTCAAATAGTTTACTTTTAGTCCTGTATTAACCATCCCTCTTCTCGTTGTCATTCATTTGTCCAGTGTTTGATTGCTCACCCTTTCCATTCACTCTGTCCTATTTTGGTCTGTGCTGGAGATTTTAATGACCTCTCCTGAGTTCTACACTCTTCCGCTTAATTTGGGTTATGTCCATATTGGACATTCTTTACTTAGGAATAGGGGAGATAGGAAAATTTGGTTCCACCTGTGCAGGTACCAGAAAGACAGATAATGAAAGAATTTCTCAACTACTGTACAGAGCAGGACGGTTCAATCAAAGCATATTAAATATGGTACCCTCACCTTCATTTTTGTTAAATAACCCCACACTATGATCACTTTTGATTATGTATGAGAAGATGAATATTAGTTTACATGAGGCAACTGGCTGCCTTAAGATATGGTAAGTGAAATGACTGAAGTTTCCTTTTAATTTTTTTTACCAATAAATATTTTGTGTTAAGCTGATATTATTAATGGAACAATTGGCTGGCGCAATTGTCAAGTCTGATAGTGTGAACAAGCTGTTATGAATACCTAATTTCAGTGATGTGATTGCTAAGACAGTGTTATATTGTTTAGTTTGAAAACTCCAATGCAGTCCCTCAAACAGTACAACCTGCACATGTTAAATCAATAATAAAGCAGAAGGAAACAAAGAATGTTTAAGTGAATAACGAGTGCTTCCCTTTCCAATTTCCTCTCATTCCTTTAGCTTCAGAAGTCAATGGTGTGTGACTCCAGGGTGATTGGTCATGCTCCATCATCATGCCCAAGTGATCATTACTCATGTGTGAACATTGATAGGGAATCTCAACAAACTATGTGACAGCAGAGGATTATAAAAGTTGAGACTGGTCTTGTCCTCGCCTGATGTTCACAAGTATTCCCAGTAGGATCAAGAACCTTAGCCAAACTTACATTCCTAGCCAAACTTACATTCCTAACCCAAAGGCACTCTTACTGCTTCCCAACTAACATCAGCTAGAATACCCTTTAATCGTTGCATTTCATAAAGCAGGCCTGCCAGTCAGCTATCCTTTCACCTTCAAACACAAGAGGTGGGAATTTCTTTGTGGTAGCTCCCACTCCTTCACTGCAACTTCTCTCCAAGTTTAAAACCCACTCAGAATGGGAACTACACAGCGGAAATTCTAGACCAACAAAATTAAAGATGTGTTGATTAGATTAGATTAGATTACTTACAGTGTGGAAACAGGCCCTTCGGCCCAACAAGTCCACACCGCCCCGCCGAAGCGCAACCCACCCATACCCCTACATCTACCCCTTACCTAACACTACGGGCAATTTAGCATGGACAATTCACCTGACCTGCACATCTTTGGACTGTGGGAGGAAACCGGAGCACCCGGAGGAAACCCACGCAGACACGGGGAGAACGTACAAACTCCACACAGTCAGTCGCCTGAGGCGGGAATTGAACCCAGGTCTCTGGTGCTGTGAGGCAGCAGTGCTAACCACTGTGCCACCGTGCCGCCCTTATTCTGCTGTTATTCTGCTGTTTCCTTCCCCTGCTGAAGACACTAACTTGTTCTGATTAGGTTTTCATGAAATGGAAACCAGAACATTCCTAGACTGTGTAGCTCAAGCACATTACTACTGTGCTACGGTGAAGAGTTGACTTTTATTTATTGATTTAAAAATAAATCAATCTCTAAAAGGGTTAAATCAGTAATATTACCAACCAGGTGGACTCATATTCCACATACATCTGTAAACAAATTGGTAATTCCCTGGGATACTAGAATTATTTATATGAGGTCAATTAGAAGCACTCTAATCAACAAAGCCAAAATATCTGAAGGTAAATTTGTTTAATACATACTATTAAATCAATTAGATCTTAGGAATCCTTGAAGGTGTAAACTCCAGGCACCTATAAAAAGATCAAACTACTCAAATGTAATTATCACTTCAGAAAACTGAAATCTCATCTTTGCTATACTAGTACACCCCCTGTTCTATTCTTCACAAAGAGACCATTCAAACATCAGGGTCTTTTAATGAGTTAAAATTGGACTCAGACCAATTCTGGGCCAGTGTCAGGGCTCTCTTTTGGCTTTAACTCATTTACGTCACTTCCCATTTGTATCAAAGTTAATTTCTGATAGTTACAGTGCAAGGATTCAAACCTACAAGGATCCATCTAACTGGGGCTGGGATTCGCATACTGCCCACAAAACCACTAAAATGCTCAGCATTACACTTATTAACTAAACTAGGAATAGTGCATTTTATTCTAACCGTAAAAATTGGCTTTCTAAAATCAATATGATGCTTCAAATCTTATTAAAGCCTCAAAAAGAAAGATTGATAAAATCTAATTTTAGTAGAAATAGAAGTAGCCTTCCCCATCATTTGTTACTACAATCCATTTTGTATAAAAACAAAGTAGACGGTAAGGAAATAAGGATTGATGATACAGACAGCCATCATAGATATTCAATATGACTACTTCAAGATGACAATGAAGGAAATGTGGCAGGTGTAGTGTACCAGTTACCTCACCTAAATGACTATTTTATGTATTTGAACAGTCAGTGTCAGCATGTTGTTTATCTTCAGGGATGGGGGACGCAGAATGGGGAACGGGATGAATGCTGTGAATTTAAGAATTGAGAATGTAAAACTGTCCAATTTTGCGCAGAATTTAACAAATTTTTGGACTCTTATTCCAATAAGAGTCAATGGAGAGTTAACAATAATATAAATTTTGACTATTTTGTTTCATCTATACAACCTAAGGTGACTGAAGTCAATCATAACAACCAGCTGATTCAGTGTAGAGCAGGGATGGACACATAACCACCCAGGTCTGTGACAGTCACTTCCAAGGAAATCCTTTGATGCGATATTGCAGGCCAGCAATTAACAGTGATCAAGAGAATTTGGTCAGTCTATTATTCCAAGAAGTAAGGACAAAACACAATATTTTAATTTATAAGAGCAGCAAAGGAAAGCAAAAAAGGACTTGCTCTTGTAACATTTCTTATGTGAAATCCTAAAGCACATAACAGTCAATGAAATACTTTGTAAAGTGGTATCACTGTTGTAATGCAGGAAATGTGACAGCCACTTTAATACAGGATGGTTCCACAGACAGCGATGTGATAATGACCAGATTATGTTCCTTTGTGATGTGAATCAAGTGATAATTATCACAGGGATACCAGAGATTACGCCACTGTTCTTCCAAGATAATGTCGTCAGATCTTTTAGATCTGCCTGAGAAGTTACAGAAGGTATCCATTTCACATTTGCATTCAAAAGACAATGCAGCACTGCCTCAGTTCTGCACTGGAGTGTCAGCTTTGATATTTATGCTCATGTCTGGTGTGTAATTTAAAACCACAAACTCGTTATTCAGAGGCAAGAGTAATATAAATGAGCCACTCTGATACAAAGGTAATCACTGAAGTTCCTAAACTGAAGTTCCGTGTGTTCATAAGTTTTTTATCCCCTTTTGAAATCAGTGCAATTACTCAGTTCAGATCCAATTGGTAAGGGGGGAGGTGAGTTGGTTACCATTGGAAGTTGTAATAATACAAATGATAATTCTAAAAAACTTTAGATTTTGAAAATAAAGTGTTATGCGTAGTTACATTTCTCCAAAGAATAATCAAACATCTCGTTGAAAATTTGTGCTAGGAAAGGTCCAATGGCATTAGCATAACATTTGGGAAGACTAACTGATTTATAAGGAATCACCTGATGAAGGAGCGTCACTCCGAAAGCTAGTGTGCTTCCAATTAAACCTGTTGGACTATAACCTGGTGTTGTGTGATTTTTAGATTTATAAGGAGAAAGTGAGGACTGCAGATGGTGGAGATCAGATTCAAGAGTATGGTGCTGGAAAAGCACAGCAGGTCAGGCAGCGTCCGAGGAGCAGGAAAATCATTGTTTCAAGCATTAGCTCTTCATTCCTGATGAAGGGCTTATGCTCGAAAAATCAATTCTCCTGCTCCTCAGATGCTGCCTGACCTGGTGTGCTTTTCCAGCACCACACACTGAATAAATGATTTATAATCTGAGTGCACTAAGGTTATTGATGTGTCTTGGCAAAGATCAACAAACCCACTGCAAAGCCAGTATTAAAGCATGTTTGTTCCTGATCTGCAATATATAGGTTCGTGTCACACACAGTATGCAAGAGACCAGGTGAGCCTGAGCATAAAGTCAGTTCAAAAATATTATGCTCTTATGAATGTTTATAATATTCAATTCAAAATAATTTGTGGAAGGGCAGAATACAACAGAATTTCATTTAGAAAATGTAAGTTGCTACTGTTAATAGTTACATAGTGCTTAGTGCTGAAAATAGAGCTCAGATAATCAACTCAACATTTTCCTGTTCTTGGCATATCAGTAGCATATTAGTGCCAAGAATAGATACCAGACATTTCCCTCAATTTTACAAAATTCCAAAACTGTCCTAAATTGGGAACTTATGGTAGCATTTTCTATAATTATCCAAATTTTGTGGCCATAACCCACACCCACCAGTATCCTGTAAGCAGTCATTGTAGACTTTAACTCTCTCTGCTGTATAATAAGAAAGTACAATCTTAGCTTAAAAGCAGTGACAATCACTTATAAGGAAAAGATTTGACGTTACAGTGCAGGTCAGTCATCACCCGCGACCAAATGTGAGGCAGAATTCACCAATTCAGCACTGGTATTAGGGAGATGTACACAAAGAAAATGCAGGTCAATACACTCATGTTAGTGTTGCAACCCGATCTCCTATCTGCACTCTTTTTCCTGCAAGAGAGCAGGGTCACCAAATTTATAAACAACGTATTCATTCACGAGTAAAAGATGCTTTGAGAAGCTTCAACTTCTTATTCTGAATCCTTGTCATTGTTTGTAGTTATCTGATCATACAGGCTGTTTATTACAGGTACATTAGGACCATGAAGAACTTAAAGTGACTTTGTATTTGTATTCCTTATTTCTCAAATGCAATATAATTTTATTTTCTGTAAGTAGAGACTGGTTTATTTTTCATCTCTACAACTGATTCCATTTCCTTCTCCCAACCCCAAGGCAGTGATTTATGCTGCTGAAGTATTCACAACCTGCGACTGTATCCCTCCTCTTAGAATCACAATGAACACTTAAGGTCAAATGCTCTTAATTACACATGATTACAGCACATGAGGCAAGTAAACCTGTTGTGTTTGAGCTGACTCTTTTGCAAAGTCCCATATCCCTGCTTTTGTACATAGCTCAGTTAGTTGCTCCCTCTCAAGAACCCCCATCCAATTCCTTTCAGAAGTATTTATGGATTTAGCTTCAAATTTTTCAGACCAATGCTAACTGAAAGAAAAACTCATTATCTTGCCTCTAACTCATTTTGAATCTATGGCCTCTAGTTATTGATTCATTCACCAGAAGAAATTGTTCCATCAAAACCTCACAATCTCTACTGAGTCACCTTAGATTTCTCTATTCAATGAGGAGAGTCCTAACTTTCCCATACCTGAAGTCACCCATGCCCGGCAGCATTCTGGTAAAACCTCTTTTCAATATTCCTGAGGCCTTAAATCTGTCCTCAAGCACATTTCCCACGGTGGCTCAGTGATTAGCACTGCTGCCTCCCCAGGTTCAATTCCAGCCTTGGGCAACTGTCTGTGTGGAGTTTGCACATTCTCCCTGTGTCTGCATGGGTTTCCTCCGGGTGCTCTGGTTTCCTCCCACAGTCCAACGACGTGCAGGTTATGTGAATTGGCCATGCTAAATTGCACATAGTGTTAGTTGCATTAGTCAGAGGGAGGTGGGTCTGGTTGGGTTACTCTTCGGAGGGTTGGTGTGGACTGGTTGGACCGAAGGGCCTGTTTCCACACTGTAGGGAATCTAATCTAAAAAAAACTTTATCCGAGGTGAAGTTCTAGTATCATCTTATGTTCTACTCTTTATTCATAAATCCAAGCAACACAGATTATTTAATCACCTTATCAACTTGCCTGCCACATTAAGGGTTTGTGTATGAACATCAAGATCTTGCCGATTGTTTATATTTTTCATTTATATCAAATTATTTTTCCATATCAGTCTTCCTAAAATGCAATACTTCCCACTTCCCACAATGAACTCCATCTGTCATGCCTCTGGTCTTTTTATCATTCTATTTACAGCATAGATACAAGATCTACTACTTTGTTTCACATCATCTGCAAACATCGCAATGCTGCTCCCTTAGTCTTAGTCATTTAGAAAAATTAGGGAAAAGTGGGGACTGCAGATACTGGAGAGTCAGGGTCGAAGGTCTTATGAAGGGCTTATGCCGGACACATCAACTCTCTTGTTCCTTGAATGCCATTTATAAAAATTGCCAATCCTTTGCTTCATAAACACCAATCCAATCTTTGACCCAACCATTCCTTTCTCCCTAAGGCTATTTGCTTCCACTTTCTGAGTAAGCCTCCTGTGACACTTTCTCAAAAAGGGCCATATTTAAAGGATATCTTTACTACCCTGATCAACTTTCTCTGTAATTTCAAAGAATTTAATTGTTGGTCAGACCTATTTTTTGGGTCAAGAGTGTGGTGCTGGAAAAGCATAGCAGGTCTGGCAGCATCTGAGGAGCAGGAGAATTGACATTTCAAGCAAAGATCCTTCACCCTGATGAAGGACTTCTGCCCAAAACGTCAATTCTCCTGCTCCTCAGATGTCACCTGACCTGCTGTGCTTTTCCAGCATCACCCTCTTGACTCTGATCTCCAGCATCTGCAGTCCTCATTTTCTTCGAGACCTTTTTTTACCTTTAACATACCCATGCTAAGCTAACACTCTTTGATGAATTCAAATGAAAGTTTAACTTGTCCCTAAAAATGGCTTCTATAACATCACCTCCACTATTTTGAGGCTGACTGGCCTTTATTATCCTGTGTAACCTTCTCCACTTTCCTGATCAGTAGATTAATGCCAGCAATCTTCAAGTTTTCTCACAATACTTTTAAATCCAATGAGAATCTGAAATTAATTTTTAAGTCTATAACTTACCTCGAAAAATACTGTTTATTTTCATGTATCTAAGGACACAAAATTAATGTTAATTTTGCGCAAGTAATCAGTTAACAGTTTTACATTTTTCAGTAGTCTGTGAAATGCAAACTTAAACACTGATCACCACAATGTGATCCACTTGGTAGCTTCGTTTAAAGATTGCAGAAAGACTAAGGGAGGTAAGAAGTTCTACAGCTTTGAGTTCTAAGAAAGACAAACAAATTAGATTAGGAATTGATGCAGTTTTTAACTGCAATGCAATAATTCAAAACAGTTTGGATTTTATGGTAAGCACTGTACAAATGGCACTAACCACTCATTATAGTTGTCCACAGGCTTTCCATAGATTTTGTACTGGCTCATTTGGTGACCTGAAACTGCAGCATCCTCTATACAGATTCTGGAACTTGTATGGACTGGGAAGCCAATGTGCATCTCCTTAATGAGTCAGATTGAAAAATCATTAATTAGAATTAGGTGTTATTGTCATGTGTACTCAAGTATAAAAGTATAGTGAAAAGTGTACAATATCACCATACATGGTACCCTGTTAGGCACAAAGTACCCAGTTACAAATGAGCTGAAGTGTCAGTTGGAATAGTAAACCTGATATTATCAGATATAGAAATTAAAATAAAAGAGATTTTTTAAGTATTACTTTTTTTTTAAAAATCAACAAAATCTGAAGCACTGAGACTGCACATTTGAAAAGTTAAGTTTCAGTCTCAGAGGTTGTTTCATAGTATTTGAGACAAACCATGCCATTCAAAGAGTACCTTCCCTGAAATGGACTGACCATTTTCCATTTTATGCTATTCTTCTGAAGGAAATGCAGCAACCTAATGTTGTTCAATATATTTGAATGATGAGTATCGTTGCAAATTTCCATTAACATCCAGCTTTTGGAAAAGTCATGCAACTAGGACAGAAACTTCATATTTACCCATTCACTTGTTGTTGTGCGGTCACTGGAAATTATTGTCTGATTTCCACATTAATAATATTACCATTGTAAGTCTCTCAGTTATTTCTATCACTTAATTCAGCTCTTGAATAATGAAATGAAGGTATTAAATAGCTTCCTGACAGCAAGGTAAAAACAGTAAATTTGTGGAGCATCTTGTTGACTCAGTCCCAATTCCAGTTGGCCTGATACATTAAGAAAGGTGAGTGCAAGAACATGACAATTTGGTCAAAGGCAAGATTTCTAATTAAGGGGAGTGCAATCTGAGTTACAAGAGTTTATTGCTAAAGATATTCTGGTCAGACCACATTTGGATTATTGTGCACAGTCTTCCGCCCCATATCTCAGGAAGGATGTGTTGGCCCTGGAGCGTGTTCAGAGGAGGTGCTCGAGATTGGTCCGAGAAATGAAAAGTTTAACATATGAGAAATGTTTGAGGACTCTGGCTTTATACTTAGTGGAGCTCAGAAGGATGAAGGGGGATCTAAGAGAAACTTACAGAATACTGAATAGCCTGGACAGAGAGATGTTGGGAAGATGTTTCCGTTGGGAGGAGAGAGTAGGACCCAAGGGCGCAGCCTTAGAGTAAAGGGAAGACCTTTTAGAACGGGGATAAGGAGAAACTTCTTCAGCCAGGGAATGGTGAACCTATGTAATTCATTGCCACAGAAGGCTGCAGAGGCCAGGTCATTAGGTATATTTAAGACTGAGATGGATAGGTTCTTGAGTATCGAGGGGATCAAGGGTTATGGGGGAGAAAGTGGGAAAATGGGGTTGAGAAACTTATCAGCCATGACTGAATGGTGGAGCAGACTCGATGGACTAAATGGCCTAATTTCTGCTCATATGTCTTATGGTCATATAGTCTTATGATACAAAGATGACTTGGGATCGTGACCTAAACTCAAGTTCAAATGATTAAACTAAACAATAAATACTGACTTGGAAAATTCTATACATGCAGTAAGGTTCAGAACTGAGCTTTACATTTCCAAAGACAATAGCCTGATGGTTTGACCTGATAATCTCCCTGGGTAAGGTTAGCTAGCTCTATATTCTGCATTTCACATTTCTGGACTGATTGGATCAAAGAGTTTTGTGAATAAGCATAGTTCTCCTGCACCACAAACATGTGCAGTTGTAACATGCTTTAACAATAATTGTTGCTCAATGTGTCGCAGCTGGAAGAACCATCAGGAAATGGCTAGCAGAAACAAGACTTGATATACAAATGTGCACGAGGACAGAATTAAGTATGGAGTTGAGTAGAGTGGAACAGTGTGTCAGTGTGCCCAACTGTGAAATGATTGGTGAAATAATAACCGTAACTCCAAGATACTAAAAGAGAAAATCTATATCTTTATTAATCTTCATTTATATCATCTCATTTTTGCCCTCAAACGTTTTCAGTGTTCTGAAAAATACTAACTGCATTACAAGCATAGATCACCAAAGAGGGACCTTGCCCAATGCCAATTCTTCATGAGTGGGTCTAAGAATTGAATGGTACCAGGCCAAGAATGAACTGGTCAAGATTCTGACTGAAGAATAACAATGAGGCTAAGAACAGCCTCAAAAAGTAAATCAGAGACCAGCCTCCAACATTCTCACATGTGAATTTAAATGTGGAAACTGAGATGTTGCTGTTGTCATAATTTTATCAGTTCCTCCAAAAAGTATGCTGCAACAATATTCACCAATAAGCTTGGCATTTAAATCAATGTAATAATATATTTTAGGTACTTGTGGTTCTCAAGATACTTTAAAACTAAAGGTGTTGCTGTATTCAGGCGGTATTGAATCTAGGTATTAATATTTGATAATTACTGCATGGTCATGAAAAATTAATTTACAGTTGTGATCGTCTCATTCTTTCATAAGCAAATAAATAAGACTGTAAAAACAATTACAATAGGTTGTTAAAAAACTTTCTCTCGGTCTATCTCATTTAATAAATTTCCTTTTTTTTAGATTCTCTACAGTGTGGAAACAGGCCCTTTGGCCCAACAAGTCCACTGACCCTCCAAAGGGCAACTCACCCAGACCCATTCCCCTACATTTTACCCCTGACTAATCCACCTAACACTACGGGCAATTTAGCATGGCCAATTCACCTAACCTGCACATCTTTGGACTGTGGGAGGAAACCCACACTGACAGGGGAAGAATGTGCAAACTCCACACAGATAGTTGCCCGAGGCGGGAATTGAACCCGGGTCCCTGGCACTGTGATGCAGCAGTGCTAACCACTGAGCCACTGTGCCCTCCCTTTATTCTGCTTGCTTGCAGGATTGCGATATAATCTATTCTCCCTTTTCTCTACTCTTGGTGTAGCCTTAACAAACTGGATTTTCCCATTCCATGGGGGAATCAGGGGCAGGACTTTCATGGGGTCAGTCTTAATCACTGTGGAGACAGGTCTATCACTCAATTTGCAGCAAGACAATTTGGGTGAGTGGGGATGGGACAGTAGGGAAAGGGAGCACCATCTGGTCCAAACTGTCTCCAATAGTTTTAAAGAAAATGAAAGGGTCTTCATCTTCAAAGTGGCATAGCAAGTGGTGAGCTGGGCCCTGGGACAGCATGGGAAAGATTGGTTATTTAATTGTATTACTGCTCAGTTAATGTTTTGTCCAAACTTTCAGTATTTTTTTCATGAAATAAAACTGTTGCAACACTGCCACCCCTGTTCCAGCCAGGCTGTAGCTGATGGACCTTATAGAATTCCTAATGACTGACAACCTTCAAAAAATATCAGGAAGCCACAGTGGAGGTCTTAAACTCCCTAAGGACTTCCATGTCCCCAATTAACAAAGTGAGCAACTTCACTTGCCTGCCTGCACTACCCCCGCTCTGCTGGGCCTCCAGCAGCAGTCCCCAGTATCAGAGTAGGAAATTGACATGCAGGTCACTGGCACATTCTCTTTGCTGTCTTGTTTTGGTTCTGTCCCAGCTCACGACAAGAAACTCTGGCCCTACATGTTTTAGTAGGATTCTTCAGCCTGGTTGGTTGAAGAGCCTTGTTATTTTTTGCTCTGGGTCACAGACACCACAAATGACCTGTAGAGGGCACCTTGATTAGTCAGACGTCAGATGTGAACAAATCTTCACTTAAAAGTAGAATAACTGTAAGGGACCCTTCTTCAGAACATAAAACATTAACTCTTTCTCATTAACTGTTTCTTTCTCCACAGATGCTGTCAGACCTGCTGCGCTTCTCTGGCACTTGGTGTTCTTACTTCAGATTTCCAGCATTGGCGTCATTTTGTTTTCAATTGCCGAGCAAATGCCATTTGATAGCAATTTTGATGACATGCTCAATCATTTTACTGATGAGTGAGAATAGACTGACAGAGCAATAAGTGGCCAGATTAGATTTATCCTTTCTATGGACAGGGCATACCTGGACAATTTTCCACATTGTCATGTAAGTGCCAGCACTGCAGTTGTACTGAAACAGCTTTGCTTAGAGCAGGGCTAGTTCTATAGCACCCATTAATGACCGTCTCAAAGAAGAAATTCCTCTCCATCTCATCTTAATTAGGAGACCACATATTTTTAAACAGTGTTCCTTGGATCCTACATCCCCAAGAGTAAACATCCTCTCAGCAACTACACTATCAATGAAGGGCTTTTGCCCGAAATGTCGATTTCGCTGCTCGTTGGATGCTGCCTGAACTGCTGTGCTCTTCCAGCACCACTAATCCAGTAACTACACTATCAAACCCACTCAGAATCTTATATACTTCAATAAGATTACATTTCATTCTTGCAAAGTCCGTTGGACATGGGCCCAACTTTTCCCCAGCAGACAACTCCTTTATTCCAAGAATCTGTCTGGTGAACCTTCTCTGAATTGCTTCTAAATGCAATTATATCCTTTGTAAAGTAAGAAGACAAAACCTGTATGCAGTATTCCAGATGTGGGCTCACCAATGCCTTATTCAATATCCTAGCAGAACTTGCCTCCTTTTATACCCCATCCTCACTGCAATAAAAAAAAATTTCCTCATGGCCTGATGTACCTGTGCACTAGCCTTTTGAGATTCATACACAAGGTCACCCAGACCTCTCAGTACTATACACTCGATAGTATTATTTCTGCTTGTCTGCTCTATTCTTCTGGCTAAAGTGGACTGCCTCAGATTTTCTGAAAATATCTACATCTGCCAATGTGTTATGCACACGTTCACCTACCTTTATCTTTTTGCAGGCTCTTCACTACTTGGTATCATACCAATCTTTATATCACCAGCAAATGTGGTCATAATACAGTCAGTCTCTTCCAGCACTGATCCCTGTGACACTCCATTAATTACAGTTTGTCAACTTTAAATTCACCTATTTATCATGACTTCCTGTTTCCTGTTAGCTAGCCAATCTTCTCTTAATGCTCATATTATCGATTCCCAATACCACCAGCTCTTATATTTTTTATGACACTTGACTGAAGTCCAAACATAATCTGTCTATTGCTCCTCTTCATCCACTCTGCTTGTCGCATTCTCAATAAAAAATAACAAATTTATCAAAAACAATGTTTCTTCCACAAAACTATTTTTACTCTGCCTGATCAAACGATATTTTGCTAAATTTCTTGCTACTAACTCCTTCATAATGGATTATGGCATTTTCTGAAAGGCTTTTTTTCTCTCTGCTTTATAGCTTCATGCTTTCTGTCTCCTTCCTCAAGAATAGAGGTGGTACATTTGCCACTTGCCAATCTGCTGAGACTTTTGCAGAATTCAGGGGTTTTTGGAAAGTTACAATCAATGCATCCATTACCCCTGCAGTCACTTCCTTTAAAAAAAGTTAGGATAGAGGCCTTCAGGTCCAGGAGACGTGTGAGCTTTCAATCTCAAACTTTTCTAGTACTTTTGCTTCAGTGACCATGCTTGGAATCATAGAGCTGTGCACCATGGAAACAGAACCTTCAATCCAACCTGTCCATGCTCGACCAGATATCCTAACCTAATCCAGTCCCATTTGCCAGCATTTAGCCAATCTTCCTCTAAACCCTTCCTATTCGTACACCCATCCAGATGCCTTTTAAATGCAGTAATTGTACCAACGTCCACCACGCCATCAGGCAGCTCATTCCATACACACACCACCCTGGTTTAAGTCCCTCTCTCCCCTTTGCACTCGATTATTTTAGATGCTTTTTTGCGTTTTCTGCTATGAAGACAGATACAAGCTACTTGTTCAAAGACTCTGCCGTTACCTTTTGTCTCATTATTAACTCCACATTCTCACCTTCTAAAGGATCAATTCTTACTTTTGCTATTCTTCCTTTCCATAAAGTTGTGGAAGCTTTCACTCTATGTTTTCATCTTTCTTACTATTTTCCCCCTATTTCCAGCTTACAGTCATAGGGTCATAAGATGTACAGCCCATAAACAGACCCTTTCGTCCAACTCGACCATGCCAATCAGATATCCAGGATAAATCTAGTCCCATTTGCCAGCACCCAGCCCACATCCCTCTAAACCCTTCCTATTCATACACCCATCCAAATACCTTTTAAATGCTGTAATTGTACCAGCCTCCACCACCTCTTCTGGCACTCATTCCATACATGCACCACCTTCTGCTTGAAAATGTTGCCCCTTAGGTCTCTTTTATACCTTTCTCCTCACACCTTAAACCTATGCCCTCTAGTTCTGGACTCCCCCACCCCAGGGAAAAGACCTGTTTATTTACCCAATACACACCCCTCATGATTTTATAAATCACGCTAAAGGTTTCCCCTCAACGTCCAACAAGTGTTAAAGGTTTAGATGTACAGGAATTTCTTAAGTGTGAACAAGACAATTTTATGATTCAGTATGTAGAGGTACCTACTAGAAAAGGTGCAAAACCTTTCTTGGGAAAGGTTTCTTGGGAAAACCTTTCTTGACCTACTCTTGGGAAATAAGGAAGGGCAGGTGACTGAGGTGTCAGTGGGGGAGCACTTTGGGGCCAGCAACCATAATTCTATTCATTTTAAAATAGTGATGGAAAAGGAGAGACCAGATCTAAAACTTGAAGTTCTAAATTGGAGAAAAGCCAATTTTGACAGTATTAGGCAAGAACTTTCGAAAGCTGATTGGAGGCAGATGTTCGCAGGTAAAGGGACGGCTGGAAAATGGGAAGCCTTCAGATATGAGATAACAAGAATCCAGAGAAAGCATATTCCTGTCAGGGTGAAAGGGAAGGCTGGTAGGTATAGGGAATGCTGGATGACTAAAGAAATTGAGGGTCTGGTCAAGAAAAAGGAAGCATATGTCAGGTATAGACAGGATAGATCGAGTGAATCCTTAGAAGAGTATAAAGAAAGTAGGAGTAAACTTAAGAGGGAAATCAGGAGGGCAAAAAGGGGACATGAGATAGCTTTGGCAAATAGAATTAAGGAGAATCCAAAGGGTTTTTTCCAAATATATAAAGGACAAAAGGGTAACTATGGAGAGAATAGGGCCCCTCAAAGATCAGCAAGGCAGCTTTTGTGTGGAGCCACAGAAAATGGGAGAGATACTAAATGAACATTTTGCATCAGTATTTACTGTGGAAAAGGATATGGAAGATACAGACTGTAGGGAAATAGATGGTGACATCTTGCAAAATGTCCAGATTACAGAGGAGGAAGTGCTGGATGTCTTGAAATGGTTAAAGGTGGATAAATCCCCAGGACCTGATCAGGTGTACCCGAGAACTCTGTGGGAAGCTAGAGAAGTGATTGCTGGGCCTCTTGCTGAGATATTTGTATCATTGATAGTCACAGGTGAGGTGCCGGAAGACTGGAGGTTGGCAAATGTATTGCCACTGTTTACGAAGGGCGGTAAAGACAAGCCAGGGAACTGTAGACCGATGAGCCTGACCTTGGTGGTGGGCAGGTTGTTGGAGGGAATCCTGAGGGACAGGATGTACATGTATTTGGAAAAGGCAAGGACTGATTCAGGATAGTTAACATGGCTTTGTGTGTGGGAAATCATGTCTCACAACCTTGATTGAGCTTTTTTGAAGAAGTAACAAAGAAGATTGATGAGGGCAGAGCAGTAGATGTGATCGATACAGACTTCAGTAAGGCGTTCGACAAGGTTTCCCATGGGAGACTGATTAGCAAGGTTAGATCTCATGGAATACAGGGAGAACCAGCCATTTGGATACAGAACTTGCTCAAAGGTAGAAGACAGAGAGTGGTGGTGGAGGGTTGTTTTTCAGACTGGAGGCCTGTGACCAGTGGAGAGCCACAAGGATCGGTGCTGGGCCCTCTACTTTTTGTCATTTACATAAAAGATTTGGATGCGAGCATAAGAGATACAGTTAGTAAGTTTGCAGATGACACCAAAATTGAACGTGTAGTGGAGAGCGAAGAGGGTTACCTCAGATTACAACAGGATCTGGACCAGATGGGCCAATGGGCTGAGAAATGGCAGATGGAGTTTAATTCAGATAAATGCAAGGTGCTGCATTTTGGGAAAGCAAATCTTAGCAGGACCTATACACTTAATGGTCAGGTCCTAGGAAATGTTGCTGAACAAAGAGACCTTGGAGTGCAGGTTCATAACTCCTTGAAAGTGGAGTCGCAGGTAGATAGGATAGTGAAGGTGGTGTTTGGTATGCTTTCCTTTATTGGTCAGAGTATTGAGTACAGGAGTTGGGAGGTCATGTTGTGGCTGCACAGGACATTGGTTAGGCCACTGTTGGAATATTGTGTGCAATTCTAGTCTCCTTCCTATCGGAAAGATGTTGTGAAACTTGAAAGGGTTCAGTAAAGATTTACAAGGATGTTGCCAAGGTTGGAGGATCTGAGTTACAGGGAGAGGCTGAACAGGCTGGGGCTGTTTTCCCTGGAACATCCGAAGCTGAGGGGTGACCTTATAGAGGTTTACAAAATTATGAGGAGCATGGATAGGATAAATAGGCAAAGTTTTTTCCCTGGGGTCAGGGAGTCCCGAACTAGAGGGTACAGGTTTAGGGTGAGAGGGGAAAGATATAAAAGAGACCTAAGGGGCAACCTTTTCATGCAGAGGGTGGTACGTGTATGGAATGAGCTGCCAGAGGATGTGGTGGAGACTGGTACAATTGCAACATTTAAAAGGCATTTGGATGGGTATATGAATAGGAAGGGTTTGGAGGGATATGGATCGGGTGCTGGCAGGTGGGACTAGATTAGGTTGAGATATCTGGTTGGCATGGATGGGTTGGACCGAAGGGTCTGTTTCCATGCTGTTCATCTCTATGACTCTATGACTCCAGGGAAAATAGCCCCAGCCTATTCAGCCTCTCCCTAAAGCTCAAACTCTCCAATCCTGGCAACAGCCTTGTAAATCTTTTCTGAACCCTTTCAAGTTTCACAATCACCTTCCTAAAGCAGGAAGACCAGAATTGCACACAATATTCCAAAAGTGGCCTAACCAATGTCCTGTACAGTTGTAACATGACCTCCCAACTCTTACACTCAATTCACCGACCAATAAAGCCAAATATACAAAATGCCTTCTTCACTATCCTATCTACCTGTGACTCCATTGTCAAGTAGCTATGAACCTGCACACCAAGGTCTCTTTGTTTAGCAACACTCCCCATGACCTTACCATTAAGTGTATAATTCCTGCCTTGACTTGGCCTCTCCCTGTTTTTTAATAGAAAGGTTATTCTTTTTCTGGCTTTCTAACATTTTCTCAATTTTTCGTCCCACCATGAATCCTTGCAATATTATAATATGTCTCTACTTTCAATTTGACATATTCTTCTTCAGATGTTTTTCTTTCAGAATGGAATATATTTTTGTTGAGTTTGTTGTGAAAAATCTCCTTAAATGTCGGCCACTGTCTCCTCTAACTGAATTTCCCATTCCACTTTACCAAACTGTCTTCATGCCCTTGTAATTGTCCGTATTTGTTTTAAGACATTAGTTACAGACCCAGACTCATAAATTAAATGTGAAATTCTTCATGGTTTGATTGTTCTTTCCTAGTGGATACTTACTAAGGTCATGAATTAATTCTGCTTATTACAATTCTCCAGTCTAAGATCGACTGTTTCTATTTGGTTCCAGAATATGTTGTTTGAATAAACTGTCCATAATTCAGTCTACAGATTGGATTTTTATGGTTGTAATTGGGACTGACATAGAGGTGGCACCAAGAACAAACAGAGGTCAGCTCCCAGGTCTGTAATTCCCACCTCCATTCCCAGCACCAGCTCATTTCAATGGAATTGGAACGGAGTTGGCTTGCAAACCCTAAGCCGCCTGTTATTTCAAGTTGCTGACACCATTTTAAGTTGGCCGGTTCAGATCCCCTATGATTTCCATGGATGTCATTGATTGACGTCTGACGATTGAGGTCATGAACTGTAACCTAGAGGTGACCGGAATGTTTCCTGCTTCACAACTCATTAGGAAATGCCACAATCTGAAGTGTACGTATGTCACCCAGAGTCAGAGTCGGCAAGGCTTTGAATGGGGGATACTTCTCACTGAAATAGCTCATTTAGGTAATTTTAAAGTCTTTGTAGTTCTGTAGGCATTTGAAGGCCTTGCAACATTTTAAAATGGGACCAAAAGTGAACACTTGGGTAAATGCAAGGGGAGGGATAAGGTTGAGTATGGGTTGAATGGATAAGTGGGAATAAAACTGATCCACATTTCTTTATTTATTTTCTTCAGCTAATAACGTCGTCATCCACAAAGGTATGCATTCAAATTGGTCTACTTCAGCACTGACTGCCTTTGCCTCTCTGGGCTCATTTCTGCCTCTAACTTGCCTCCAGAGATGGTAGGGCCATGCCCACCTCCCTGACATGAAAATAAAGCAGATTGGCTACTCCAACACTGTAATTGGATCAAAGAGTTAGAAAAATTCCTGACTCTCAATATTCATCTCAACAACAAAACTCCAGGCTATCATGAACATCCTCCATGCTACCTTTGTTTTAATTTATCTGACATATAAAGAAATTAAAATTACTCAACTATTGCTATAGCTTTCTTACAAACCACCATTACATCTTGATTTATGCTCTATTCAATAGCATTGTTGCTGTCAGGAGGCCTATAAACCATTGCCTATCTCATCTTTCTCTTTTTGGTTTGAAGGATTAAAATGTTGTATCAAGATAATTTCTCACTGCTGATTTTGTTCTTGATTAACAGAGCTCCCCATGTCATTTTGCGTTCTTCCTGTAACTCCAAAATTTCAAATACCCTTGAAAATCCTGATCCCAATATCACTTTGCAATCACATCTCTGTAATGGCAATCATTGTCCAGTTGTTAATTTCTATTTGTCTATGAATTTATCCAGTTACAAATGATGCATGCATTTCAATAAAGAGTCTTTAAGTTCTCTCATTTGACTATTTCTGCCTACTCCGGCCTGATTTGTTTGAGCATATTTTCTTCTGCATCTCTCTGTCATTTTCCAATTACCATTACCCACATCACTCCCTAGCACTATTCCCTTGGCCTTTCTCTTTAACTTTCCAAATCTCCCCCCATGTGGGTGCTTACTGCAACTAGTTTGTATAAAACCCTCTCTGCAACCTGAGTCATACGGTAAGTCTGTATGAACATAAACTTACAAAATAAATACATAAACCATTCAACCCCTCAAGATTACTCCAACATTCAATAAGATCATGGCTGATCTGTTTGTGTT
Source organism: Chiloscyllium punctatum (assembly GCF_047496795.1). Lineage (NCBI taxonomy): Eukaryota > Metazoa > Chordata > Chondrichthyes > Orectolobiformes > Hemiscylliidae > Chiloscyllium > Chiloscyllium punctatum. The sequence continues at coordinate 87,020,085 of NC_092745.1, forward strand.
TCAAATTCAACATCCCCATCTACCCACGATGGATTTTGATTTCCTTTCTGAACAAGAACTTATCCACCTCTCTCTTCAAAGTATTTAATGACTCAGTCTCGACCATCTTCTGAGGTAGACAGTTCCAATGTTGCACGTCCTTCCATGAAAGAAAGTTGCTCACCATCGCTGTCACAGAGTCATCGAACTGTTCAGCACGGAAACCCTTCGGTCCAACTTGTCCATGCCAACCAGATATCCTAAATTAATCTAGTCCCATTTTCTAGCACTTAACCAATATCCCTCTAAACCCTTCCTATTCATATATCCATCCAGGTGCCTTTTAAATGCTGCAATTGTATCAGCCTCCACCACTTCTTCTGGCAGCTCATTCCATACACGCACAACACTCTGCGTGAAAACGTTGCCCCTTAGGTCCCTTTTAAAGCTTTGCCCTCACACCTTAAATCTCTGCCCTCTAGTTTTGGTATCCCCCTTGTCTATTTATCCTATCCTTGCCACTCATGATTTTATAAGCGTCTATGAGAACACCTGTCCTGAAAGGGTGACCCCTAATTTTAAAATGGTGCCCTCCTTTTTCCAGACTGTCCCACAAGAGAGAACACCCTTTCCACATCCGCCTGGAAAAGACCATTCAGGATCTTATACACTTCGGTTTAGTCACCGCTCACTCTTCTAAACTCCAGTGGAAATAAGTTGAGTCTGACCAACCTATCCTCACTCTTCCCTGTGCAGTTGACATGACTGCTGCCTCAATGTTACATTGGAACTGATACCAGTAATGGAAGGACTGAAACTCATTCTGCTTTCAATCTTTGAGCTTTGCATTCAACTCATTGATCTTATTTACATTATTCCACTTTATTTGCAACAGAGGAATTAATCCAGTGATTACTATCTTAGATGATGTGCTGCCTAATTTAGTCCCTAGCTGCCCATACTCATTCAATATAACCACTTTCTTAGTCCTATCTATGTCACTGGCACCCACTTAGACTATGACAACTGGATCCTTGCCTTCCTAGCCCTCTCCGTGCTGACTGTTCACGCTGGTAAAAACAACAATCCCTCCATAAATTTCAGCAAAACAAAAGAGCTGGTCATTGAAACGGAGGGCATGCCCCTGACTGCATCAATGGTGCCGAAGTGGAGATGGTCAAAATTGTCACTTGGGAGTGATAATCACCAACAATCCATCCTGGTCCACCGAATTTGACACTACAGTCAAGAAAGCACAGCAACACTTCTACTTTCTCAGAAGTCAAAGGAAATTTGGCATATCCATAGACTCTAACAATTTTTTAATAGATGCACCATAGAAAGCATCCTATCTGGATGCATCACAGTGTGGTATGGCAACTGCTGTTCCCAAGACCAAAAGAAACTACAGAGAGAAGTGAACACAGCACAGTCCATCACGCGAACCAGCCTCCCATCCATTGACTTCATTTCTATTTCCTGCTGACTCAAGAAAATAACCAAAACAATTAAAGGCCCCGCCCATCTCGGTTATACTCTCTTCCATTGGGCAGAAGATATAAAACTTTGGATACACGTACAAACAGATTCAAGAACAGCTTCTTCCCCATTGTTATTAGACTTTTGAATGGACCTCTTTAATATTAATGTTGATCTCTTTCTGCACCTTCTTAACAATGTATTCTGTACTCTGTTCTGTTACCCCAATTCACTTGTTTAGTGTGAACTGCCTGTAAAAGCATGTAAAACAATACTTTTCACTGCAGCTCAGTACATGTGACAGTAATAAATCAAATCAAATCAAAAAAATCAGCTTTTCAGGCTTGGTACTTAGCTTGTCCTTGAAAATGTGTTTGCAGAGTTACTGCCTCAGAAAAGGATGAAGAAGGAGAATATCTGCTTCATTGGCATCTTGGTAGTACCACTGCTATATGCACAATGAATTGATCTCAAAAAATAAGTATTCATTTCTCTCCAACTTCTAATGTTTGAAAGTACAATAAATCTTGGAAAGTAACATCAAAAGCAGTTTTCCAAATTTGATCTGGACAGAAATCAGCTTTTATATATAAACAACTACTTCCCTAAAGCAAACTATTATGTTGCTAAGGCTTGTCTTTTCTGGGATTTAACTTTGCTTGCATTGTTTATGGTCTCGCAGCTAATAGATTCAACAGAAATATGCACAAACACAAGCTTTATACAAATGGAACTCTATGTATTCATAAGGCAGAATAATACATAGGGGTGGAAAATTGGGTCTTAAACCATGGATGCCATTTTCTGCACCCAACTGTCTGTCACACCTCAATTTTATGAGTTGGAAGTAAGGCATCAGGTTATTAAAGGCCACTTAGTGACCACTTACACTCTCACCACATTTTTTTTTGGTTGGACATACCTTGAGTATTGCAGGAAAAAAAAAGACTGTTTCTTAAGGCTTTCCATCTTGCACCAATCAGGACAATTCGTAAGAATACCAATGAAAGGAGAAAGCCAACATTTAGTACTGCATGAGAGGAGAGTGCTGATTGGAGGTCCACTGTCAGAGTCCATTTGCCCAATAATCAACAATTCCTTCATGCAGTACAAAATATTGGCTTTCTCCTTGAATTGGTATTCTTGTGAATTATGCTGACGAGTGCAAAGTTCACAAGTTTTTGACAACAGAGTCACAGACTCATAGAGATGTACAGCATGGAAACAGACCCTTTGGTCCAACCCGTCCATGCGAACCAGATATCCCAACCCAATCTAGTCCCACCTGCCAGCACCCGGCCCATATCCCTCCAAACCCTTCCTATTCATATACCCATCCAAATGCCTCTTAAATGTTGCAATTGTACCAGCCTCCACCACTTCCTCTGGCAGCTCAATCCATACACGTACCACCCTCTGTGTGAAAATGTTGCCCCTTAGATCTCTTTTATATTTTTCCCCTCTCACCCTAAACCTATGCCCTCTAGTTCTGGACTCCCCGACCCCAGCAAAAAGACTTTGTCTATTTACCCTATCCATGCCCCTCATAATTTTGTAAACCTCCATAAGGTCACTCCTCAGCCTCCGACACTCCAGGGAAAACAGACGCAGATTGTTCAGCCCCTCCCTGTAGCTCAAATCCTCCAACCCTGGCAACATCCTTGTAAATCTTTTCTGAACCTTTTCAAGTTTCACAACATCTTTCCGATAGAAAGGAGACCAGAATTGCACGCAATATTCCAACAGTGGCCTAACCAATGTCCTGTACAGCCGCAACATGACCTCCCAACTCCTGTACTCAATACTCTGACCAATAAAGGAAAGCATACCAAACGTTGCCTTCACTATCCTATCTACCTGCGACTCCATTTTCAAGGAGCTATGAACCTGTACTCCAAGATTAGATTCTCTACAGTGTGGAAACAGGCCGTTCGGCCCAACAAGTCCATACTGACCCTCTGAAGAGTAACCCACCCAGACTCATTTCTCCCTGATTAATGCACCTAACACTATGGGCAATTTAGCATGGCCAATTCACCTGACCTGCACATCTTTGGACTGTGGGAGGGAGCCGAAGCACCCAGAGGAAACCCACGCAGACACGGGGAGAAGGTGCAAACTCCACACAGACAGTCGCCCAAGGCTGGAATTTAACCTTGGACCCTGGTGCTGTGAGGCATTTATGTAAATGACAAAAAGTAGAGGACCCAGCACCGATCCTTGTGGCACTCAATATGTCTTTATCAGCAATACTCAAATTTTACCCACAGACATTCAAACACTTTCAATCTTTCCTCAGGTGCAGTGACCAGGGCAATGACTAATATTCAGATTGTGGCCTCATCTGAGCTTTACAAAGGTTTAGAATAACTTGCCGGTTTTTGTACTCAATACCTCATTATGAAGTGCAGGATCCCATATGCTTTGCTAACTGTTTTCTCAATACGATTCTCCTGGTCCTCAGATGCTGCCTGACCTGCTGTGCTTTTCCAGCACCACACTCTTGACTGTTTTCTCAAAAGATCTTGCAACCTTCAAGGAGTCAAGAACATGAACCCTCAGGTACCTCTATCCCTTTCCAGTCTTTTAGAATTGTTTTAGAATAAGTTTGTAGATAAATACATTTTATTTCAACAGAAATTGTGCATATCCTGAGAAAATGGAAATTAATTACATCCAACTACTTCCATGCTGCAGATTAACAGAAGGACAATAAGACGTGGCTTCAAGTGGACAGGGCCTAGGAAATGAATATTCAAGGCTACAAATGCTATCGTAAGGACAGACTGATGGGCAGAGGGGGTGGGATGGCCCTGTTGGTAAGGGATGATATTCAGTCCCTTGCACTGGGGGACCTAGAATCAGGGGATGTAGATTCAGTATGGATACAGCTGAGAAATTCTAAGGATAGAAAAATCCTAATGGGAGTTATCTACAGGCCTCCAAACAGTAGCCTGGATGCAGTGTGTAAGTTGAATAAGGAGCTGAAATTGGCCTGTCGCAAAGATATTACTACAGTTGTTATGGGGGATTTCAACATGCAGGTAGACTGGGAGAATCAGGATGGTACTGGACCCCAAAGGAAGGGAGTTTGTGGAGTGCCTCTGAGATGGATTCTTAGAACAGCTTGTGCTGGAGCCTACCAGGGAGAAAGCAATTCTAGATCTGGTGTTGTGCAACAAACTGGATTTGATCAGGGACCTCGAAGTAAAGGAGCCATTAGGAGGTAGTGACCACAATACAATAAGCTTCAATCTGCAGTTTGAAAGGGAGAGGGTAGAATCGGAAGTGACAGTATTTCAGTTGAATAAGGGGAACTATGGAGCTGTGAGGGAGGAGCTGGCCAAAGTTCAATGGTGCAATACCCTAGCAGGGATGGCAGTGCAACAACAATGGCAGGTATTTCTGGGTATAATGCAGAAGATGCAGGATCAGTTCATTCCAAAAAGGAAGAAAGATCTTCAGGGGAGGCAGGGGTGGCCATGGCTGATGAGGGAAGTTAAGGACCATATAAAGACAAAAGGGAAAAAGTATAACATAGCAAAGATGAATGGGAAATCAGAGGACTGGGAAGCTTTTAAAGAACAACAGAGTATAACTAAAAAGGAAATACGCAAAGAAAAAATAAGGTACGAAGGTAAACTGGCCAAAAATATAAAGGAGTATAGTGAAGGCTCTTTTAGGTATGCGAAAAGGAAAAAAAGGTTAAGACTAAAATTGGGCCCTTGAAGACAGAAACAGAGGAATTTATTATGGGGAACAAAGAAATGGCAGGGGAGTTGAATTGGTATTTTAGGTCTGTCTTCACTGGGGAAGACACCAGCAATCTCCCAGATGTAATAGTGGCTGAAGGACCTGAACAGAAGGGAATTTATATTCAGCAGGAAATGGGTGTTGGAGAGACTGTTAGGTCTGAAGGCTGATAAGGCCCCAGGACCTGATGGTCTGCATCCCAAGGTACTGAAGGAGGTGGCTGTAGAAATCGTGGATGTGTTGGTGATCATTTTCCAATGTTCTATAGATTTGGAATCAGTTCCTGCAGATTGGAGGGTGGCTAATGTTGTCCCACTTTTTAAGAAAGGAGGGAGAGAGAAAACAGAGAATTATAGTCCAGTTAGTCTGACCTCAGTGGTGGGAAAAATGCTGGAGTCAATTATAAAGGACGAAATTACAACATATCTAGATAGCAGTAACAGGAAAGGTCAGAGTCAACATGGGTTTATGAAGGGGAATTCATACTTGACTAATCTTCTGGAAATTTTTGAGGATATAACTCTGAAGATGGACAAGGGAGATCCAGTGGATGTAATATACCTGGACTTTCAGAAAGCCTTTGATAAAGTCCCACATAGGAGGTTAGTGAGCAACATTAGGGCACATGGTATTAGGGGCAAAATACTGACATGGGTTGAAAATTGGTTGGCTGACAGGAAACAAAGAGTAGTGATAAACGGCTCCCTTTTGGAATGGCAGGCGGTGACCAGTGGGGTACCGCAGGGATCAGTGCTGGGACCGCAGCTTTTTACAATGTACATTAATGATATAGATGAAGGTATTAAAAGTAATATTAGCAAATTTGCTGATGACACAAAGCTGGGTGGCAGGGTGAAATGTGAGGAGGATGTTAGGAGAATACAGGGTGACCTGGACAGACTAGGTGAGTGGACGGATGCATGGCAGATGCAGTTTAATGTGGATAAATGTGGGTTATCCACTTTGGTGGCAAGAACAGGAAGGCAGATTACTACTTAAATGGAGTCAAGTTAGGTAAAGGGGCAGTACAACGAGATCTAGGTGTTCTTGTACATCAGTCAATGAAAACAAACATGCAGGTACAGCAGGTAGTGAAGAAAGCTAATAGCATGCTGGCAAGAGGAATTGAGTATAGAAGCAAAGAGGTCCTCTTGCAGCTGTACAGGGCCCTGGTGAGACTGCACCTGGAGTAATGCGTGCAGTTTTGGTCTCCAAATTTGAGGAAAGACATTCTGGCTATTGAGGGAGTGCTGCGTAAGTTCACGAGGTCAATTACCGAAATGGCAGGACTATCTTACACTGAAAGATTGGAGCGGCTGGGCTTGCATACACTTGAGGTTAGAAGGCTGAGAGGGGATCTGATTGAAATGTATAAGATTATTAAAGTATTGGACACTCTGGAGGCAGGAAGCATGTTTCCGCTTGATGGGTGAGTCCCGAACCAGAGGACACAGTTTAAAAATAAGGGGTAGGTCACTTAGAACAGAGTTGAGGAGAAACTTCTTCACCAGAGAGTGGTGGGTGTATAGAATGCTCTGCCCCAGAAGGCTGTGGAGGCCAAGTATCTGGATACTTTCAAGAAAGAGTTGGATAGAGCTCTTAAGGATATTGGAATCAAGGGTTATGGGGATAAGGCAGGAACAGGATACTGATTGAGGATGATCAGCCATGATCATAATGAATGGTGGTGCTGGCTCGAAGGGCAGAATGGCCTACTCCTGCACCTATTGTCTATTGTCTATTGATGGTTCTTATGGAATATTTCTGCCACAATTGTAGCAACTTAATGGCTGCAAAACAGGCCATAACTGTGATGTATCAAGGAAGGGATTATGCTATTGGTAGCCACTTCTCAGTCCACAAATATGACAATATTTTACAGTCTTAAAATCTCTCAAAGTAAATCAATTGTAAATACAATGGGCGGCACGGTGGCATAGTGGTTAGCACTGCAGCCTCACAGCGCCAGAGACCCGGGTTCAATTCCTGCCTCAGGCGACTGACTGTGTGGAGTTTGCACATTCTCCTCATGTCTGCGTGGGTTTCCTCCGGGTGCTCCGGTTTCCTCCCACAGTCCCAGGATGTGCAAGTTAGGTGAATTGGCCATGCTAAAATTGCCCGTAGTGTTAGGTGAAGGAGTAAATGCATGGGTGGGTTGTGCTTCGCCGGGTCGGTGTGGGGCCAAAGGGCCTGTTTCCACATTGTAAGTAATCTAATCTAAATCAATTGTAAATACAGTTCCATCTTAAATCAGCTTTTTAAAATACTCTGTAAGGATACGGATATGGGGAATGAAATACTGTTCTTAATTGTATTACTTCATGTCAACATTGACCAGAACATACATAACATGACAAGAGTACACTTGTCAATGTATTTTAAGTCTCAAGCTCAGAAGACTTAAATTCAGCTTTCAAAAAATCTAGAAATTACAGCTTCAATCAAACACAGTTAACCTTTGCTGAAAAGAGACCTGTTACTGAAGCTTTTTGTCTTGCACTGATCAGTACAATCACAAGAACCCCAAATTTCAAACAATCTCATAACAAGTTATACTGCAGGAAAGGCTGCTGATTGTTTAGCACATTGATTAACCGAGGCATTACCATGGAGAAAGCGATGGGGAACTATGAGTTCTCAAGCTCGCAGGTAATTATCGATAAAGGTGATCTTGATACTGCTGGAAAATTATACAATCGTAAAATCTTTTAAATTTAAAAAAAATTATGTCCCCAATGTTTCATTAAGTGGTTTAGTAAAGGAAATCCATCGTGCTGATCCAATCTGAGCTATGTGTTGCTCCTGTCCCACAGCAATGTGATTGACTCTTAACTGTCCAATGAATGATATAACAATGAACATTTGTGTCAAACCATTATTAGCACACAGAGCACAGCAGTTCAAGAAGCAGGTTCATTAACACTTTTCAGGGTAATTAACAATTGGCAAATAAATGCTAGCCTTGCAGGTGACTCTGACATCACCCCAAGATTTAATTCTTAAAACCTTGCATTTCAACAGAAGTTAAATTAAATAGTATCAGAACTTTGTGGGCACAGAAGGCAGAAACAAAATCAGTCCCAGATGACTTTTGTTTTGAACTAATTTTTCAGTAGGACAGCCAATAAACACATTTAACTAAAAGTCGAGGTTAATAGTGTTAGTTAATAGTTTCCCAAAAGAACTGACCTCTGTTAGTGCACAATAATACTGAACCCAACTCAACGTGAGAAGAAAGATTCATCATCGTTAATCAGACTCAACAAAAAAAGATGATCATTGATATTTGGATCCATAAATAAACCCCTGAAACTTAGCTGAGAGTAAGTGGCATGTCTTATGTTCCTCATGCTGGGGATGAATCTTGAGAATATCAACTGAATTCATTAGCCTGTGATCTTCAACAATTTTCATTCTTTTTCTTGCAATCCAATTTTTCTGAACGTTAAACTCTAATTTGCAGGTCACTGTGCAAAGAATCAAATGTCTGCAAAATATATGTCCTCTAGCATTACTACGCTATTTTTGAAATGTAAATTAATCAACAGAGGCAATCCCAAAAATGAATTTAAAATTTCACTCTTCACTAAAGGAATTGGTTTTCTTGAATTACCACTTCACTCTTTCATCATGACAAACTGGAACTTGTAGCAGGTATTTATCACTTTTGGACTGCATTGTAATTTCATCAAACTGAATGCATACTTTCATACAGTCAATACCATTCTTCAGGTATCATTCTAACAGAAGATTATTGCTAACTTTGACATATAGATTTGATCTATGTCGACAACACAAAGCATTGTCAATTTTACTATTCTTTACAATTTTACTACAAGCTAAGTTTAACAATTACAATGCAATAAAACAGAAGTAAAATTCACAGTAATATTTGTAGCTAATACAATATACATTTATATAGCACCTTACGAAATATGACAGAAACATCACAAAGCACTTCACATAAAAAAGGGAAAGTGTGCTATTACTATTGTATAAGCAAATCGAACAGCTACTATGCACAAATAAAATCCTACACACAATCAGGAGGATAATGACCAGTTAATCTGTTCTTGATAGTGTAGGTTGAGGTGGGAACAGTACACAGCATTGAACTATGTAATGTTCATTATGAAGCTACGCTCACTAGAATCAATACTATTCATAATTTCCACAACCAGAAACCAGAAAGAATGAGGAACATAAGAATTGCACTTATTCTCAACTAGGTTTCAGGGGTTTATGTATGGATCCAAATATCAATGATCAACTTTTTTTGTTCAGTCTGATTAATGATGATCAACCTTTCTTCTAGTGTCGAGTTGGGTTCAGTATTATCGTGCACTATGCTTGCTTTGAGCAGAATTTCAGCAGAGAGGTAACATCTATTCTGACAAGTTCTGACGAACCTATCCCAACAGTCACTGCATCAGAGGTCAGATCAGTTTTCCTTCGTGTGAATCCAAGGAAAGCGATGGGACCAGACAGAGTACCAGGCCGTGCACTCAGAGCATGCGCAGATCAACTGGCAAAGGTCTTCTCGGACATCTTCAACCTCTCCTTGCAGCAGGCCACTGTCCCTGCCTGTTTCAAGAGGGCCAACATCATCCCTGTGCCTAAAAAGGCTCATGCAGCATGTCTCAATGACTACTGCCCAGTGGCCCTAACTTTGGTGGTCATGAAATGTTTTGAAGGGCTGGTCATGGCATTAATCAACTCCAGCCTCCCCACTACTCTTGACCCACTCCAATTTGCCCATCGGACCAACAGATCCATGTGAGATGCCATATCACTTGCCCTTCACTCCTCCCTAGAACATCTTGACACCAAGAACAGCTACATAAGAAATCTACTCTTCGACAACAGTTCGGCCTTCAACACTGTTATCCCCTCGAGACTGATTACTAACTTAGTGATCTTGGACTAAGCCCCGCTCTCTGCAACTGGATCCTCGGTTTCCTGACCCACAGGCCACAATCAGTGTAGATTGGGGACAATATTTCATCCTCACTAACACTCAACACTGGAGCCCCCCCCCCCCCCCCCCAGGGGTGCGTACTCAGCCTCCTACTGTACTCACTGTATACCCATGACTGCGTCGCCAAATGCCAGACTAATGCCATTTACAAGTTTGTTGATGATACCACCATAGTCGGTCGAATCTCAGATGGCGACGAAACAGACTACAGATGGGAAGACCTGGAAAAATGGTGCACTGAGAACAATCGAGCTCTCAATGCCGGCAAAACCAAGGTACTCATGATTGATTTTCGGCATGATGTTACTCATGCCCCCCTACACATTAACAGCACAGGGGTGGAACGAGTGGAGAATGTCAAGCTCCTGGGAGTGGTCATCCACAACAAGCTTTCTTGGACTCTTCGTGTGGATGCACTGGTTACAAAAGTTCAACAACATCTCTTCTTCCTCAGGCAGCTGAGAAAAGTTGGCATGGCCAGCGAATACACTTGCCAACTTTTATAGGTGCGTCATCGAGAGCATTCTGTCTGGATGGATCACTACCCTGGTATGGCAACTCTATCATTCAAGATCGGAGGTAGTTACAGAGAGTGGTGAACTTGGCCTGGACAATCACAAAGGCCAACCTCTCATCTATAGAATCCATCTACCAGGCCATCAGCATTCTCAAAGATCCATCCCACCCTGGCAATGATTTTCTACAACTTCTACCATTGGGGAGAAGGTACAGAAGCCTGAACACATGCACCAGCTGGTTTTGAAACAGTTTCTACCCGACTGTTGTTAGAATATCGAATGAACTCACAAACTCTTAGCATTCGCCTGTACCTGTATTTTTGTTTTGCCACTATTTACCTATTATTTACTTATCTGTGCTATTTAACAATGTGATATACCTGTATTGCTCACAAGACAAAGCTTTTCACTGTGCCTCAGTACACGTGACAATAAGGTAAAAACAATAACTGCAGATGCTGAAAACCAAATACTGGATTAGTGGTGCTGGAAGAGCACAGCAGTTCAGGCAGCATCGGAACACTTCAACTCCAGGGCATCAATGTGGACTTCAACAGCTTCCTCATTTCCCCTTCCCTCACCTCATCCTAGTTTCAATTTCCAGCTCAGCAATGTCTCCTTGACTTGTCCGGATTTGTCCTACCTGCCTATCTCCTTTTCGACCTATCCACTCCACCCTCTCCTCCTTGACCTATCACCTTCATCTCCTCCCCCACTCACCCACTGTACTCTATGCTACTCTCTCCCCACCCCCACCATCCTCTAGCTTATCTCTCCCCGCTTCAGGCTCACTGCTTTTATTCCTGATTAAGGGCTTTTGCCCGAAACGTCGATTTCGCTGCTCCTTGGATGCTGCCTGAACTGCTGTGCTCTTCCAGCACCATTAATCCACACATGACAATAAATTCAATTCAAACCTCTAACAGCCTTTATCCCAGTGATTTCAGCTGGTTCTGAACTCAGACTGAAGTAATTAAACTGTTTTTTTGTTTTAATCCTCTATCTAAACCTCTACTTCATGACATGTTCTATCTATTCATCAGAAGTTTTTTTTCAGAAACTGACTTCCAGAAAGAGGCATTTCAGCTCTGTAGAAAGGCAGATGGACTTGGGTTTTACTCTCAGCCACAGGTCCCTCTGACATTATCACCAATAATGCATTGGAGTATGTGTTTATCTAACAGAATGAATTTGTCTGAGCAGGAACTGAGAAAGCTACAATGGAGGCAAGTTGACACACTCAAAACTTTGACATTTAACAGTTTTAAAAAGGTCACTTGAAAATAAATATGGACATTTTCAGTTTGAGTACCTTGTCTGTGTATTATCAGCTATGTAAACCAATTCATTATTAAAAAAACTTTGCTGTCCACATTATTTTTATGGCTTTTGCATAGCATTGAAAATCATGCATTTAGAGTCATAGACATGTATAGCATGGAAACAGACCCTTTGGTCCAACCCATCCATGCCAACCAGATATCCCAACCCAATCTATTCCCACCTGCCAGCACCCGACCCATATCCCTCCAAACCCTTCCTATTCATATACCCATCCAAATGCCTCTTAAATGTTGCAATTGTACCAGCCTCCACCACATCCTCTGGCAGCTCATTCTAAACACGTACCACCCTCTGTGTGAAAAAGATGCCCCTTAGGTCTCTTTTATATCTTTCCCCTCTCACCCTAAACCTATGCCCTCTAGTTCTGGACTCACCGACCCAGGGAAAAGACTTTGTCTATTTATCCTATCCATGTCCCTCATAATTTTGTAAACCTCTATAAGGTCACCCCTCAGCCTCCGACGCTCCAGGGAAAACAGCCTCTCCCTGTAGCTCAGATCCTCCAACCCTGGCAACATCCTTGTAAATCTTTTCTGAACCCTTTCAAGTTTCACAACATCTTTCCAATAGGAAGGAGACCAGAACTGCACGCAATATTCAAACAGTGCCCGAACCAATGTCCTGTATAGCCGCAACATGACCTCCCAACTCCTGTACTCAATACTCTGACCAGTAAAGGAAAGCATACCAACCGCCTTCTTCACTATCCTATCTATCTGCGACTCCACTTTCAAAAAGCTATGAACCTGCACTCCAAGGTCTCTTTGTTCAGCAACACTCCCTTGGACCTTACCATTAAGTGTATAAGTCCTGCTAAGATTTGCTTTCCCAAAATGCAGTACCTCGCATTTATCTGAATTAAACTCCATCTGCCATTTCTCAGCCCACTGGCCCATCTGATCAAGATCCTCTTGTAATCTGAGGTAACCCTCTTCGTTGTCCACTACACCTCCAATTTTAGTGTCATCTGCAAACTTACTAATTGTACCTGTTATGCTTGCAACCAAATTATTTCTATAAATGACAAAAAGTAGAGGGCCCAGCACCGATCCTTGTGGCACTCCACTGGTCAGAGGCCTCCAATCTAAAAAACAACCCTCCACCACCACCACCCCCTGTCTTCTACCTTTGAGCCAGTTCTGTATCCAAATGGCTAGTTCTCCCTGTATTCCATAAAATCTAACCTTGCTAATCAGTCTCCCATGGGGAACCTTGTTGAATGTCTTACTGAAGTCCATATAGATCACATCTACTGCTCTGCCCTCATCAATCCTCTTTGTTACTTCTTCAAAACACTCAATCAAGTTTGTCAGACATGATTTCCCACGCACAAAGCCATGTTGACTATCCCTAAGCAGTCCTTGCCTTTCCAAATACATGTACATCCTGTCCCTCAGGATTCCCTCCAACAACGTGCCCACCACTGTGGTCAGGCTCACGGGTCTATAGTTCCCTTGCTTGTCTTTCCCGCCCTTCTTAAACTGTGGCACCACGTTTGCCAACCTCCAGTCTTCCGGCACCTCACCTGTGACTATCGATGATATAAATATCTCAGCAAGAGGACCAGCAATCACTTCTCTAGCTTCCCACAGAGTTCTCGGGTGCACCTGATCAGGTCCTGGGGATTTATCCACCTTTAACCATTTCAAGACATCCAGCACTTCCTCCTCTGTAATCTGGACATTTTGCAAGATGTCACCATCTATCTCCCTACAGTCTATATCTTCCATATCCTTTTCCATAGTAAATTTTACATTTCAATTGTCAATACAGTTCAACCATCAATTCTAATGTTAAAAATATCAACATTTATCTTTCATAAGCTGAGTACGTCCTCCTCACAATGGCTTATCATGTCATTCCAGAATCCATTTTGAACGTATGCTTTTAAAGGCAGAGAAATGAAACTTTTTCTCCCTATCCTTCAGCGACTTAGATTTGAGGTTATTAGAGACTAAGTCGCTTACTCTTTCAATCCTATAGCTTTTTTTTAAAAACATAAGTAGATTCACAATACTTTTAAACTTGCAGAGACACTAGGTAATGAAAGACTTTTTTTTTAAAAAAGCTGCCAAAGTTAACATTGTTAAGTTAATGGGGTCTGTAATCATGCTGAACATTACCAGATTCATTTTATTGTAGCTTCTGCTGTAATTGATGCCATACAATAAAACTACATTGAAGAAGTAGTGAAAGAGTGAAGTTGTAATTTAAGAAAACCCATTCCTAAAGAAAAGTAATAGTGAAGAGATAATGATTTTAAATTCATTTTTTGGGATTGCCACTGTTAATTAATTTTCACTTAACAAATAGCGTAATAATGCTAGAGGATATATATATATTGCAGACATTTTATTCTTTGCACAGTGATCTGTAAATTAGGGTTTAACATTCAGAAAAATTGGCTTGCAAGAAAAAGGATGAAAATTGTTGGAGATCACAGGCTAATGAATTCAGTTGATCTCAAGATTCACCCTCAGGATGAGGAAAATAAGACTTGCCACTTACTCTCAGCTAAGTTTCAGGGGTTTATTTATGGACCCAAATATCAATGATCAACTTTTTATCTTGAGTTTGATTAATGATGACAATCCATGATGAAATCCACTTTCTTCTGTTGGGTTGGGTTCAGTATTAGCATACACAAACAGAGGTCAGTTGTTTACCTCAAATGTCTTCTTTATTAGATTTCAGAACTATCAAATATTAGGGTACTTTTCAAAATTCATCTCTTGTACAAAAGTTGTGATTTGGTCTGTCTATTTTGTGTCCTGTCCTTACAGTGATTTTGGAATTAGTGACCCTCTAGAATCTGCCTAGTTGCATGTTCTGCTGATTGACTATTCGCCCATATTTATCCCAATGCAATAACTCATTATGCTAACTGTAAAATACAGGCAACCTCTCGGTGCTGGTTGGGAAGATCTTTTCAGTATTTTGAATTGAATGAATGCCAGATTCCTGCAAATAAGTTGAACCTAAACACTCTAAAAAGGCATTATCGAATGATAAGTATATCCATTTTAGCAATTTATAATAAATGCACCTGCCCACTGGTGAAAAGTTCCCTTTTTTTGATGAGATTACTGTCGAATAAAAAAGGAAAGTTCAGCTAGTCAAATGGAATGAACAAAAATGGTTGTGTGCACAAAAAGGATCATTACTGAAAAATGTCAGTGCACATTTTTGTGCTCTTCACACAGGGTCTCACACGCTGAGATTGCATATTTGTAAATTGCCCACAAAGGATCACACATTTGTTCTGCAGCCCACTGCTTGTCCCACCATTAATTTTAATGCATAGAAAACCGCTTGCGCTATGGGACAAGCATGCTGACCTCTGCCCAATATTCCAATGTGCATTACAATATGTGATGCACGAAGAAGCACAGAGACTAAAATATTACTCCTGTCATGTTTTGACTATGGAAAGCACAGTGAGGACCAATTTTCACTGAAATCAACAGATAGAAAATCACGAAGAGAATGCCTAGGTCTCCCAAAGGGCTGTACACAGTTGCAGTTTATACTTGGGACAACTATACCAAGGATAAGTTTGTGCAAATTTGCTAAGCCTACATATATTATCCCTGTATTTTGATTTCTTAGTTCTGGTAAACACATCTTTAGAATGTAACCATTAAGAATAACAGGAAAGATAGGACAACTAAAGAGAGACCTTATGAATACTCCAGGGCAGGAGAAGCTTACTTCACTTCATTCCAGAGTCAATTCTGGGCTTAACTCCAAATTTACACTTGAAAAATTTATCATCAGAGCTAAGTGAAACCACTTTTCTCCCATGTTATTGTTAAAGTGGAAATACACTTAATCAAGCAAAGATTCTCACTCATTTTAGCAACAGCGTGAACTTGCCCTTCTTCAAAAGATTCACATAATAGTTCTAACCCTGTGTTAATAAACAACCATGAAAAAATGCTCATCAACCTCAAGAGATTTGAAAATAGTAGAATATTTACTCGGTTTTAAACAGGATACTATGAAAATTCCAAGATTAGAGCTTTTGACCTACATCTCTTGGGTCGTTTTTGTTATTTCACACTTACATAAAGCATCAAGTTTGCAGATTTTTAAAATGCTGTTGCTGGTTTGACCTGTCATAAAGCATCATCACTTTGCCAAGAAATATTTGCTTGGAACATGCTGTTACCAATATAAAATATTTGCAACGCTGTATTGTATCGGAACCCAGCCTAAGCTTAAAAGAACTGAATTATGTCAAGAGTTCTTTTACAAACAGTTGATGTGATCTTGATCTCCCTTCTTTCCATCGACTCATTTATTTCAGATTGAATAGGGATCCAATGACTATCTTTCTACATGACTGGCGTACTTAGATTTATAACACTGAGCCTGCTAATTAACAAGAAAACAGTAAAAATTGCTACCTTTATATTTTCACTACCAGTTTGTCTAAGCAAATTATGTTTTTTTTTTGCACTGCTGTGATCAATGAGTCCTCTGTCTGATATTTGCTGCAGCTTGGTAAAATCCTTCTACAGTCACTTTCAAGAAAGACTTATCTGGCTAGCAGCCTTTGGCTGTCTTTGGCCTTTCATCACCCAGTCGTCTGCTCAGCTGTTACAATAAAACAGCATTCAGAGTGCTGTGACTTGAACACACAGTGAGCTGAGAGGCAATATGCTTTCTTATACAAGCTAGATTACCTGCTGTTTGATGTTACAGTTTCCTGGCATTATTCCATCAAGCCATTCACAAAATCAGAATTATATCAATGACCAACTGATAGCAAATATATTTCTGCATATGTCACACTGTTTTCTGGTACTTAACTCATAGATAATGATCAGACAGCACTGTACAATAATCTAGACATGAGTGTATTAATGTATCACAAATTCATCAATAAGGCTTACCTGAAAGGATTTAATTTCTAATTATTTAAGCTGAATCACTTGAATGTCATAGAGATGTACAGCATGAAAACAGACCCTTTGGTCCAACTCGTCCATGCCAACCAGATATCCCAACCTAATCTAGTCCCACTTGCCAGCATTTTGCCCATTTCCCTCCAAACCCTTCCTATTCATATAACCATCCAGATGCTTTTAACTGTTGCAATTGTACCAGTCTCCACCACTTCCTCTGGCAGTTCATTCCATACACATACCACCCTCTGCATGAAAAAGTTGCCCCTTGGGTCTCTTTTATAACTTTCCCCTCTCAACCTCAACCTAAGCCCTCTAGTTCTGAACTCCCCCACCCCAGGGAAAAGACTTTGTCTGTTTATTGTATCCATGCCCCTCATGATTTTATAAACCTCTATAAGGTCACCCCCTCAGCCTCCGAAGCTTCAGGGAAAACAGTCTAAGTCTATTCAACCTCTCCCTCTAGCTCAAAGTGTTCCTGAATTATTTTAAAAAAGCAATGTCAAAATTCATAAAAGAATTAAAACATTGTATGAATGAATAGAGCTAAATGTACAAAACCCAAAAGTATTTGAATTCCTATTTTAAAATTAATGCTAGAAAGTAAAATACATTGAGCCAAATGATAACAGAAATAAAATTATGGCCCTCAACAATTTTGAAAAATTAAAGATACAAATTGTATGACCTACAAAATCAAAAGGATTATAAAAGGTACTTTCTCAGGGCAAAAGTATTTTCCTTTCAAAATGATGAACTTCAACTCTGCAATGAGAATAAATGTACAGGAAGTGAAAAAAAATCACTATCTCAAGGGCCAAAATATTAACAAAGTTTTGCCATTCTAATTCCCCCTATCAAAGCTGATGTCACTCCTCAATCTTTCATACAATTGGATTTCCACCAACTCAATTAATGTGTTTGTTTTTGAAAAAAATCTAGAAGAAAAGTTCTGCAGAACCTTACTTATCTGTGAAAGTTTAATTTGGAAACACAGTTTGAATATTGCTTATGGTGGTCTGGCGCCAGATGATAAAAAATACTGTTAGGATGCACTGCAACCTCTGAGCTTGTGTTTCTGAGTATCACATGCTGTGAGTGTGGATTGGAATATTGGGACAGTTCATGTTCTGATTGGGCAGGATCCTATTTATATTTTAGGCTCCTCTTTGGCTGAAACCTCAACTGCTGAATATACAGCTGGAGGGACTGGCCTTCCAAAATTAGAAATTGAAAAGTTTAGAGTTGGCTCCATTCTTGTCACGTTTTAATTAAGGTCAGGGTGGGGGTGGGGCAACAAAAATGCCCGCGCCGCCCCTAACCCAAGTACTTTACAAATTAGATTGAAGACTGCAATCAATTTACACTCCATTGGGTGTCACACTGACAGGCATTGTTGTTGGTGTGGGGACTACAGTGGAGTTTTATTGAGATCTGACCCTCAGATTAACATAGCAAAATTAGCATCAGTACCAAAGAGAAATTTATGCTAATTTGCATAAACTAATTAAAAATGATGTTGTGACCAAACTGAGTCGGGCAAATTTTAAATAAATTTGGTGCTTTCCAAACAGCGGTAAAAGAAACACGAGAAAGCATCTATCTAGAAGGGAGGAGGCAAAGGCAGAAGGAACTACAGTGTTTCAGACACAGAGTAGTCACCTTTACAATCCCCAAATTCTCTTCACCCCATCACTCTACAGCTTGCTGATCTACATCAGCTCTCACTTGAAAGCAAGATCTTACAATACTCATTTTTGTTTCCCAATCCTTCCATGGCCTTGTTCCTCCTTATCGCTGTCATCTCCTTCCATTCCACAGCACTACCTGTGCTCAGCCAATTCTGGCCTCCAATGTGCCCGAGTTTAAACGCTCTTCCTTTGGCTGCTGTTCTTTCAGCTACCAAGACTACTTCTTCTGTAAATCCATCCCAAACATTAAGGGCTCTCTTCCTCTTTTTCCTACCATAAGATACTCCTGAAAAGTGATGTGTCATTGACCAAGCTTTTGGTAACCTGCCCTAATATCTCAGTCATTCGGCGTTATAAATTTTGTTTAATAATGTTCCTATGAAACACCTTTGAAAATTTTACTACATTAAAGTGATGGTGAATACAAATAACTGGGATTGTTCAACCTAATTTTGGTGGCTGTGCAGGAGTAAATGGTGTGCTCCAACATGTGTGCAGGATGCCCAATGGAGCAGCTGATACAATTGGTGTCTTCAGAAGATCCAAAAGGACTAATTGATTGGTAGCACACTCAGGAAGACAGGGATCTTAAAAATCAGCTGTGTGGACCTCAGTATTGAATTCCAGGTTATGGGAAAACTCTCTATACTGGTTTTGGTCACATTACATCAACATACATTTCAAAAAAGCCAAAGTGGACCCACTGGATTCCCATGATATTTTGTCGCACTCCTCTTGATTGAGCCGCTGCAAGTAAATTGAGCACTGGGAGGCCTGCAGGCTATGTATTTAAAAGTTCTGCAATTTTCAGCTAAGTTGTCATATTAGTGAGGTTTGAATTCTGACAGCTGTTTCTGACTATAACTTTGTGCCTTAGAGCAAGTGTCTTTTCCCTTGCTGTTTCCTGTTGTTTTCCTTCAATTTAACACTTCTTTGACAGGAACATTCTTGTGCCACCAGATTCTGGAGTTAGGTACAGTGCTAACAATAGGGCTGTCAATGGTTGTGTTGTCTTCAAAGAACAAAGAGAAAATTTTGAGGATGAAGGATAGTTAGGTTGCTTGCATCCATCAAAACCTCATTCTAAAATTACATCCTGCAGGGACAATGACTTGGGGATGTTGGAAAACCTTACCTCAGCCATCTCCGCTTACTTTGTTTTCCAGAAGTTTTCACTCGTCCATATCCCAGTGCATCAATTAACCCAACACAGCATTGCTTGCCAGGAGAAACATGTGTCATTTCCCAATGCAGAGTAGGTACAACTGAGAGAAGCTTTGGCACTTCTATCAGAGTTTCAAAAAGCAAAGGCCCTCTCTTATAGCACCCAGAGGTCATTACTGAGCCAGAAAGGTCCCCCCGTCATACATAAATCAAAAAATGCTTCCTTCAGTTGACAGACTACAAGAAAAGAAATATGCAGGCAACCTTTTTAAAAGAAAACTGATTCACAGGTTATGAACATCACTGGCTCGCTCAGTATTTATTGCCCATCCCTCAATGCCCTTGAGAAGGTGGTAGTGAGCTGTCTGCTTGAACCATTGCAGTTCCTGAGGAGGAGGGTGCTGCTAGGAAAGGATTGCCAGGATTATTGTGAGCAAGTCAGGATGGTTTGTGGCTTGAAGGTAAACCTGCAGGTAATGGTGTCTCATGAATCTACCGCCTTGTCCTTCTAGTTGGTAAAAGTGCTGTCAAAACAACATTCGTGAGCTACGGGCTATCCAGGCAGCTGCCTTATACACTTTCATCTCATGATAATACGAGGTGACACAATAATTTGAAAGAGACTGTAAATTGAACTGAATTTTCACTACAGGATCAGAAATATTGTCAACTGTCCAGAAGCTCTCTAAACTGTCATAAGAAAGTGCATAGATACACATTCTTGTGCCCAAACGTTTCTAGAAAGTACCACCCTATACACAAATCAAGGTGACATCTTACCCCACAGAGTTGAGCAAAATCTGTTCTGTCCTGCAAAACCTCACCAGTAGCATTTGCTGTTAGATTATCTTGCAGCAAGGTTTCAGCTCAGAGGAGGAGGAAAAGGAGAATTTGAAAAAAGAGCAAGAAAATGTGCTAACAACTGATATCCAGCAAGAATTCACTGGCTGGACTGGAATTTAAGTTATAAACAGCCCATGGCGTTAAGCAATTAACCACATACTGAGTCAAATCTCCCTTCACTGCCATCTTTGAGGTAGCAGGCTCAAGGGGCTGAAAAGCCTCTTTCTCTTCCTATTTCTATGGTTTTTCTACATGTTTGCAGCCACAGCTAGGTGTTCTTTTGGAAAGCAAGTCAATACAAACCATTGTAAGTCTGGCATAATCAGTTTATTTCCCGTACTTGTCCCTGCATCAATGTTTGCTCCCTGAGAGCTTGTCTTTGAAAATCAACATCCGAATCTCTAAAGAGTGTAAGGAGTATGTAGGGTACAATGCTTCTACCCTTCACTGTCAATGACCTGTGAATTTCTTTCCTAGAGTTTAATAGCTGCTCCTGCTGGCCCCTCCCTTTTTTCCCTGGTTCACCGAGGGGACTGTCTAAGAAAGAGCAGGTACATCCTTAGGTGGAGAGGTCACAAACTCATTGATACCTCAATGTAGGTTTGGAAGGTTCCAGCTCAGTGAGCAAACCTACATCCAGAACCTCAACCTGAGCTACAAATCTTCTCAAAACTCGCTCATTAACACCTCTTCCAGCCAACCTCCAGAAGCAGTGTATTTTTTACAGGTAACTGAGGATCTAGGTACGGCCGAACCCTTGGCTAGACAATAAAGTGTGCTTTAGAAGTGATTCCTTAAACTCTTTTAGCCAGAAATTAGAGGGCAGTGTAAACTGGAGTCAAACATTTCAAGAACGGTAGACACAGTGTTGCAGATTACACAGTGCCCTAGCCCACTGTTGTCACAGACCCCTTGTAGGGCATTAACGTTTTCACTCATTCAGCAGACCACTGCCAAGTTTTTAAGCTTTTCACAAACCTACACAAGAGACATAGAATCACCAGTGCATGTTCTGCAAGACAGATTGGAGAAGACTTCGGAGAACCTGAAATAACGGTGTGAAGCTCTTGCTGATTAAGTGTGTGCAGTTCTTTGTGCCATATGCGTCAGTGCCAGCTCTTTGCAAGAGCAGATCAACTAATTTCACACATCTGCCCTTTCCCTGTAAACCTAATTTTTTTTTGGTGCTTTTCTAATTCCTTTTCAAAGGCACAAGTGCATCTGCCTTCCACCCTC
The DNA here is from genome assembly GCF_047496795.1 of Chiloscyllium punctatum. Classification (NCBI taxonomy): domain Eukaryota; kingdom Metazoa; phylum Chordata; class Chondrichthyes; order Orectolobiformes; family Hemiscylliidae; genus Chiloscyllium; species Chiloscyllium punctatum. Next base: position 87,041,980 of record NC_092745.1, read on the forward strand.
TCAGATACTGCATTCCAAAATATAATGTTTTGCTGTATAAGTGAAACTTTCAGATGTTTCTCCTGAACAGAGAATTCTTGAAGATCCTTCAGCCAGGTTGTCCATAACAAATGCTACTTCTGCTTAAGAGTGAAGCACCCCGTAAGAAATACTGCATTCCCTGACCCCACTGGTGTCTGAACGCTTCCTGCAGAGAAACATTTCAAGTTCAAAACTACTTCCATCTAGAAAGGGCAGGTGGCACATGGGAACACCACAATCTGCAAGTTCCCTCCAAGCCACTCACTATCCTGACATATCACTGTTCCTTCACTGCAGCTGGATCAAAGTCCTGGAATTCTCTCCTGAAGAACATTGAGGGTCAACCTACCACGTGTGAATTGCAAGGATTCAAGGAGGCAACTCACCATCACTTTCTCAGTACAACTAGGGATGCATTATAAATACTGGCCCAGTCAGCAACATCCACATCCTGTGAAAATAAAAAAAACTTAAAGAACCTCAGCAGATCTGGCTGTATCTGTGGAGAGAAAACATGTTGAACCCAGTACCCCTCCTTCAGAATAACTCTGCTCTCTCTCCATGGATGTTGCCAGATCTGCTGAGTTTCTCCAGCAAGCTCTGTTTTTGTTTCAGACTTCCAGCATCCATGGTTCTTTGCTTTATATTACTGAAGTTAGGCCTGGCTTCCATACAATTGTTGCAAGTGCTCCCTACAGCATGCTCCATTTCTTGGCTTAACCTTGGAATTAGGCTTTTAGTGTGCTGTGTGGATGGAAAGACATTGATCTTTTTGAAATGTGGCTGATAGTCACACAGTATCTGCAAATCACTAAATCTTTTTCTGTTCACACACATTCTGTATTAAGTAGTGATCTGGATGGCCACATAGAACTCAGGTGTTCTTTTCTGACATACTGCCGAGGTGTTATGCCTGAGAAGCTCTAACTCAGCTAGGAAACCGCTTGCTTCTGAATGAGTTTATGCCCAACTCCAGGTGGATTTCAAACGCTTCGCGGCATTTTCCACCGAGCTGGTTAACCCAGCTGTTCTGACCAATATTTATCCATCAGTCAATGTCAGAAATCATCTGGTCATTATCAAGTTGCATTGTGAGAGCTTTCTGTGTGCAAATAGACTGTGTCGCCAACTTTACAACAATGGCGACACTTCGGAAATACTTCATCAGCTGCAGGGCACTGGACTGTTTTGATGTATCAGCCAAGATTGTTCGACACTTTGGAGCTGACTTAAATCCACAGCCTTCTAATTCTAAAGTGAGACAGCCATCACTGAGCAACAATTGAAAGGAAGGTTGAATAGTCTGTGTTTCTGCTGATTCTGCCAAATCCAGCAGAGAACCCAATTTAATTCTTTTCATCTCAGCATCCCTGCTGGCAGCTAGTTGGGTTAAATGGCTGGTTCATGAGTGAGAAAAACACCTCTGTCAGTTCACAGTTGATAAGTGGAGACATCATAAGGAAGAGGAAAGTGGGCTGTGAATAGACTTGAGAACCAAAGGGAGATTGTTCAAGGTGTGAGAGAGTCAGATATATGATTGGATTGGGGCAAAGGGTGGAGGACAGGGCAGATAGAATGGGGAGTTAGCCTGAGCTTATAGGAGGGGGGCTATGGTGGAAAAAAGGACTGCTGCCCTTCAGGAATGAAGGATGATAGATCCAACTGCTCTTGGTTCTGAGTTCTGACAATCCAGCCCCCGGGGATTAATTATAAAGTATAGCCAAATCTTGACAAAAGCTGTCTCATATGTAACAAAAGAACAAAGATCTGTGGATGCTGGAAACCAGAATAAAAAAAAACCAGAAATTGCTGGAAAAACTCAGCAAGTTTGGCAGCATGTGTGGAGAGAAATCAGAGTTAACTTTTGGGTCCATGACCCTTATTCAGAATGTTAACTCTTCTTTCTCTGCACAGATGCTGCCGGACCTGCTGAGTTTTCGCAGCAATTTGTTTTGTATCTCGTGTAAATTAGACACCCACTGTGTTCCCAATGGACATTTCTCAAAGCCTTTCCCTCCTATCCTGGGCAATAGGAGTTTTCACGAAGGGTTAGAAACAAATAAAGAGTGGCACAACTCATTAAGAGAAATTCAGAATTAGATAACTGGTCTAACTAAGGTTCAATTCAATTTGGCAACACTTTTATATATTGGGATTCTATCCCTCAAAAAATAATAAAACATAACACTAGGTTCATTTTTGTTTGCCAACCTTTAGCACAAACTTTATTAATCATTGTGCTTGCATTCAAGGTCCCTTCATTCCTTTACCCTACATAGACTTGCACCTTCCAAGCAATGAGTGATCTCCCTCTTGGTCTTGCCAAAATATATAAGCTCATATTTATCTGTGTTGAATCATTTGTCAATTATTTGCTCATTCTGCTCATTTCTTTATGTTCTTCTAGAACTTGTTGCAGCCCTTCTCAGTATTGACTATCAGCACCCTGAATTTCACATTATTTGCAAAGTTAGATATGGTATTTATTGATTCCAAAGTTTAAACATTTGTGATTTTGGAAATTAAACAATAACAAATCCTTTGCATTAAACAAAGTGAAACATTATACACCGAACACCCTCCATGAAACAGTGAGAAGTTAATTTTTGTCTTCATGTGGATCATGGAAACTAATCCTTGAATGTTTAACAAAGCGATCTATTGCTCACTAGGTGTTAACAGCTCTGTTAGAACATTGCTGTCAATTATTTACATGCCTTTCAGTTTGAAAAACACAGTCATACTATAAGTATATTTTGTTTAAAATAGCAAAGCAGAAGTCAATACAAAATTTGGCATCCATGTTATGCAATTCATGATGGTATGAATGAAAATAGTGTAATCAAAATCCATTTGGTTGCAAATTTATAAATACTGTCATCCAAAGAAGCAGCAACGGTTTTACTTCTCCAAAGTAAAGGACCATACAGGCCCAACTAGCTGAGGTAAGTCAAGAACTGAAAGACTCCCTGATCCCTCCATATACATGCAACAGTTGCATCCTCAAATTTTTTTTTTAAAAGTACATATGCACATATGTCAACACAGCATGGCATATACGATGGTTAATGCTTTTCAGAGGGCAATTTTCTTAAATATTAGAAAACACAAATAATTCCCCTTCTGCACCATGGATAGAATTGTGTGGTGGAAATGTGGGTTTCGCCTCCTGGATAATGTGTTAGTGAAAGGTCCCAGGGATCTATTCCCACACTTCCCACCCCCCCCACCCCACCACCCCCCCCACCTCACCCACTCCCATCCCTCCCCCCACCCCACCTGACCATCCTCTCCCCCACCACCCATCACCCTCGTTCCATTCCTCATCCACATCGCCTTGCTGACATAATCTGAAAACACAATTCCAGGGACCAATTGTATGCTGATGAATTCCTGCTCCGCTCCACCACCAATTCTCCCAGTCCCTCCACCTAACCAGATGTGTCATATTGCTTATTCAACATTCATATCAGATGAGTGATATGTTTCTTCAACGAAAAATTGAGAAGATTAATGTCATTCCTTTTCGCCTCTGCCACAAACCCTTTTCCTCAGTCACAGTCTCCATCCTTCTCCCTTCCTAAATCCCGAGCATTCACAATCTTAATGTCCTAGCTGTTTCTGAGCTGCTCTTAGAGTCATGGAGATGTACAGGAAGGAAACAGACCATTTGGTCCAATTGTCCATGCCGACCAGATATCCCAACCTAATCTAGTCCATTTGCCAGCACATGGCCCATAGCCTTCTAAACCCTTCCTATTCATATACCGATCCAGATGCCTTTAAATGTTTCAACTGTACCAGCCTCCACCACTTCCTCTGACAGCTCATTCCATACACGCATCATCCTTTGCGTGAAAACATTGCCCCTTAGGTCTCTTATATCTTTCCCCCTCACCCTAAATCTATGCTCTCTAGTTCTCCACTCCCCGACCACAGGGAAAAGAGTTTATCTATTTAGCCTATCCATGTCCCTCATGATTTTATAAACCTCGATAAGGTCACCCTTCAGCCTTCGATAATCCAGGGTAAACACCCTCAGCCTATTCATGCCCTCCCTATAGATCAAATCCTCCAACCCTGGCAACATCCTTGTAAATCTTTTATGAACCCTTTCAAGTTTTACAACATCCTTCCGTTAGGAAGGAGACCAGAATTGCATGCAATATTCCAAAAGTAGCCTAACCAATATCCTGTACAGTCGCATTATGACCGCCCAACTCCTGTACTCAATGCCCTGACCAATAAAGGAAAGCATACCAAATGTCTTCTTCACTATCCTATCTACCTGTGACTCTACTTTCAAGGAGCTATGAATCTGCACCCCAAGGTCTCTTTGTTCAGCAACACTCCCTAGGACCTTACTATTAAGTATATAAGTCCTGCTTTGATTCCTTGTAACATCACGCATCTCCATCCTTGCTTCAGCACATCTGCTGTTGAAACCCTCACCTGTCCCTTTGTTATCTCTAATCTAGTCAGCTAATCCAGGACTCAAATGACTTGTCTCCCACATTGCACTTTGTAACTCTCACCGTTGCATGCATCAATTCACCTATTCACACATTATCACTGTGCTTGATTATTCACATTAGTTCCCAGTCTGGTAACATCTTGACACTAAAATTCCTCTCATTTTCAAGCCTTTCCTTGGTCTCACTTTTCACTACTTCAGTAATCTCTTCTATCCTTACAAACTTCCAAGGTATCATGTTCCTCTAATCCAAACGTTTGCTGCTCCACCACTGACTGGCATGCCTTCAGCTGCCTAAGCCCTAAACTGTGGAATTTTCTTTCTACACCTTTCTTGTCCTTTCTGAAATTCCTTAATATCTCTCTAAGGAAGCATTTGATCTCCTGCCTTAACTTCTCCTTGTGAGACTTAGCACCAAGTTGCAATTAATAAAGCTCTTATGAAGTGCTTTGGGATGTTTTACTACTTTAAAGCAACTATGTAAACATAGGTTGTTGTTTTTGTTGTTCTGCTATTGGCAGAAATGGCTGCCAGGCTAGAAGCCATCTTTCTTTTATGTTCAATCCTATTACTGAGACTATCCAGCTGCATAAAGACATTTCACCAAGAGGAAGTAGAAACTGGAAATCCTCAATGCCATTCAACAGAATTTTATTCAGCCTGTGCACACATTCCTCATTATAGAACGTTTATTTAGCTTATTCAGATGGTCATTCTCTTTGTTTGAATGTAGAATAGGCATTATGAAACTATTCAGCTTTAGGAGTATATCACAGATGTTTGCCACACCTCTGCCTACCTCAAACAAGTTCCTAATTAAGATCTTCATTTCACATCTGAAATAATCCTGCCACTGGATGACATTTATTTCGTCATTAACTCATTTTATTGAGTTTTTGATGAGGTTATGATTGAGGCCATCCTGCAGTCTGAAACAGAAAGAACAACTGTTCCACAGCAAGCTTCATCATCGGAATCAGACTAACTCAGTTTTGGCTTCTGTTTGAACTGAAACAAGGGGAGAAGGTTCAGGGTGGAAATAAACTGTACAGTTATAATAATGCCCTTTATATGCTTTTCTCATTCATTGTGATGTTAACAATAAATTGGATGATACAGTGTTTTAGGTGAATTTTGAATAAACGTTAACCCAAGTTAGCACACCCAGGATATTATAGTTTCTGCGTTTAACCACATCTGTCTTCTTTAGGTCACAAGATCTAATTGCTGTAAATCCGGAGGTCAATTAATGGTTAATTGCTGTCAGTGATCGAACTCTGCAGATTGACAGGTGCTCATAACTTTCTGCCTTCGGGTCAAAAGAAAGACTCTTTTATACTCTTGACAAAATGTGATGCCTGAAGTGTGACTGATGTACAACAGACATGAGACATTCACACAGATAGCTATAGAGAGAAGATCTAGTTAGTGCAGAGAGGAAATTGGAAATATATTCACTTATAAAATATTCCACTAAGCAGACAAATGTAGTCTTCACTCAGAAACAATCTTTAAGATACTTTGCACTAATGTAACTTGAGTTTAAAAAGAGCAAATTGTTTCAAACAACTTTAACTCAATCACCACCGTGGCGTACGTTTTGAATGGTCTAATATTGGACAGAAAACAAATAAAAGCTCTAAAAACAACAGCTCCTTCATATACTAAGTCCCTCATACAAGGTCAGTGGATGATCCTCAGCAGTAAAAGGGGAAAAGGCTAGAACATAAAAACAGAGAATGCTGGAGAAACGCAGCAGGTCTGGCAGTATGTGTGGAATGAGAAAGACAGTCAATGTTTTGTGTCTAAAGATTCTTCTTCAGAATTTTCAGTATCCACAAGGTTCTGTTTTTTTTTCAGGAGTTACAGTTAAGGTGATTAAGGAGCAAATAAAAGAGATAGATTCAAGGGAGACTTTAAAAGGAGATACAAGATTCCACAGGATGCAGCCATGATGACTGAAGATCAGTCCAACAATGATGGAACAATGGGACAGGCTGACTAACACATAGCAGGTCAGAGCATTTATCACACCAAGTATTTTCTCCACTCATATCCAAAATATTACCCAATGTATGGAATCAAATCTTGAGAATCACTATCATTTGTGGATGTAATTTTTCAGTTTTAATAGATTTTGAATACGAAAATCCCAAGTATTTGTCAAGAAAAACATAACATGGAATGAGCACTGAATGCAAGTAATTTACAAACACACATCATTCAGTCCCAATCAGTGGAAATATAGAAATAAGCCGGCATCCTTAACTGGTCATGTCCAAAATGGGTGCCTTTTTTCTCAAGAAAATCTAAAATGGACACAGAAAAATAAATTGCTTTTCTAAGCTATTTAGATGCAGAAAGGTCTAGATCTGATTCAGAGCTTGCAGCTTTTGATACTAATGGGGTATAGGCTCAAAGTTTCACACGCGAACCAATGCAGCCTGACCTGGTCTATATCTTCCTTTTCTCCCAAAGTCTTAAAAGAAGAATTCAAATTTAGAAGTTAATTGGTACCAGGGCCGTAAGCGAGAGAGAATGTAAGCATTAGCAGAATATGAAAACCTCAGGGTCAGCAGAAGAGGAAGAAAAAATATTTAAGAAATGACCAAAACGGGCCAAAATGGTTATTTACCGCCATCTTAAGTGTTGGGCATGTATTTCACATGTGTAGGTTTATCCTGCTTCATTTAATATCAGGAAGTGATGGACAGTATATACATCCACATTCCAGAAGAAAAGACTGTTAAAGGTCGAGGGTATCGAAATTCCATTAAATCAAAATTGGAAAATCCAGGCTCTAGTCTATGCAAAGTGAGTTTATTGCCACGAGACTACACATCCTTGGCACTGCCAGGCAGCCAGAATTAGAGCTCCTAATTGCTATTGCTTGAACATAGGAGGTATAGTTAGTAAGTTTGTAGATGACACCAAATTTGGAGGTACGTGGACAGCAAAGGTTACCTCAGAATACAACTGGATCTTGATCAGATGAGCTAATGGACAGAGGAGTGGCAGATGAGTTTAATTTAAATAAATGTGAGGTGCTGCATTTTGGAAAGGCAAATCAGGGCAGGATTTATACACTTAATGGTAAGGTCCTGGGGCGCGTTGCTAAACAAAGAGACCTTGGAAGTAGAGTCACAGGTAGATAATAGTGAAGAAGGCATTTCGTATGCTTTCCTTTATTGGTCAGAGCTTTGAGTATATGAGTTGGGAGGTCATGTTACAGCTGTACAGGACATTGGTTAGGCCCCTTTTGGAATATTGTGTGCAATTCTGGTCTTCCTCCTAATGAAAGGGCGCTGTGAAACTTGAAAGGGTTCAGAAAAGATTTATAAGGATGTTGCCAGGGTTGGAGGGTATGAGCTAGAGGGAGAGGTTGAATAAGTTGGGGCTATTTTCCCTGGAGCCTCAGTGGCTGAAGGGTGACCTTATAGAGGTTTAAATAATCATGAGGGGCATGAATAGGGTAAATAGACAAGATCTTTTCTCTGGGGTGGGGAGTCCAGAACTAGAGGGCATAGGATTAGGGTGAGAGGGGAAAGATTTAAAAGGAACCTATGGAGCAACTTGTTCACGCAGAGGCTGGTGCATGTAGGGAATGAGCTGCCAGAGGAAGTGGTGAAGACTAGTACAATTACAAAAGTTAAAAGGCACATGGATGGGTATATGAATAGGAAGGATTTAGAGGGATATGGGCCAAGTGATGGCAAATTGGACTGGATTAATTTAGGATATTCGGTCGGCTTGGATGAGTTGGATCGAAGGGTCTGTTTCCATACTGTACATCTTTATGACTCAAGAAAGTATTTGCAATGGATCATAATGAAACACAACTGTTGTGTCTGTTGTGCGTCCATTGTCCTAAAGGTTGGTTGACAATCACAGTCTAAGTTCAGAGACAAATGATGACCACTGAGTTAAAATACCAATGAACATCATCAGCATGGAACAGCAGTAGAACTCCTCTCCCTAAATCAACTCCTACAGCACAATTGAACCATACACATCAGGAATATTCAAGGTTCAATTCAAGCTTCTTTCAACTCAATGCAGTCTAAATAGCAATCATTAACATGCATCTTATTCTGTCTCTCAAAACAGAATAAGTCATGTCAGACATCATATGCAGGATAAGCTGGATAATGTAGCACAAGGTGGTTCATTTAAAAGAAGTCATATTAAACAAAAAAAATCAAATCAATACAATTTGATATATCATCTACAGTTAGATTAGATTAATTACAGTGTGGAAACAGGCCCTTCGGCCCAACAAGTCCACACCGACCATCCGAAGAGCAACCCACCTAGACCCATTCCCCTACGTTTACCCCTTCACCTAACACTACGGGCAATTTAGCATGGCTAATTCACCTAACCTGCACATTTTTGGACTGTGGGAGGAAACCGGAGCAACCCACACAGACACGGGGAGAATGTGCAAACTCCACACAGACAGCTGCCTGAGGCAGGAATTGAACCCGGGTCTCTGGCCCTGTGAGGCTGCAGTGCTAACCACTGTGCCTCCCTGTCACCCACAGTGATACAATAATATCAAAAGTGATGGGAGTTTGGCCAAGAATTTCCATTTTACATAATAACGTAAGAACTAGGAGCAGGAGTAGGCCATCTGACCCTTCAAGCCTGCTCCACCATTCAATAAGGCCATGGCTGATCTTTTTGTGGCCTCAGCTCCACTTACCCGCCCTCTCACCATAACTCTTAATTCCTTCATTGTTCAAAAAAATGTCTAATTAGCTTTAAAAATATTTACTGAAGTACTGTTAATACTTCAACGAGCAGGAAATTCCATAGATTCTCGAGCTGAAATGTCAGGGTGAGCATATTAACTCACTCTCTTCATCAATGAGAAACTTACCAAATTAAACTTCAATAAGTTTGTGAAGAGTTTACCAATGAGCTTCTCGGCAAATCACAGGCCTCATCTCGCCTAAAGCTGTTGACTTCTTCTGAGTTCAAGACATTGCTGCTGAAGGCTTTATCATTAGAAGATCCAATGGCAAGAAAGTAAGTCTTTTTCTTTGGGTTTAGACGAATGGAGATCCTGGAGTGAGAAGGTTGGAAGCAAAGGCAGGAGGATGACTTGCACTGGTCACCCTTTTCCTCCACAACCCCTGTCCTAAGTGGCCACAGATTGGGGCAAATGGAGCTCCCCCACGCCCAATGAGACAGGAGGCCAGCTACGTTTCTCATCTGCCCGGAATGCAAGTAATCAGAGGCCTGGTGACTTGGGACCCTCAAGTAGCCATGAATTGACCAACTAAGGGACTTAATTGCTGGTCAGTTGAGAAGGTCCTTATTGGAGTAAAATTAAATTGACATACTGTCCACAGTGCAATCAAAGCATCGTAACCACCACTCTTAACTTTTGGGGAGTTATCTAATGTAATACTATTGCTTACTTGGATGATTGCAGACCACTCTTGCCTGTTTGGCCAAATAACTAATAGAGTCATAGAGATATACAGCATGGAAACAGACTCTTCAGTCCAACCCGTCCATGCCGAACAGATGTCCCACCTAATCTAGTCCCATTTGGCCCATATCTCTCTAAACTCTTTCTATTCATATACCCATACAGATGCCTTTTAAGTGTTTTAACTGTACTAGCCTCCACCACTTCCTCTGGCAGCTCGTTCCATACATGTACCACCCCCCTCGTGAAAAAGTTGCCCCTTAGATCAGTTTTAAATCTTTCTCCTCTCGCCCTAAATCTACGCCCTCTAGTTCTGGACTCCCCAATCCCAGGGAAAAGATCTTGTCTATTTATGCTATCCATGCCCCACATGATTTTATATACCTCTATAAGGTCACCCCTCAGTCTTCAATGCTCCAGTTCACCCTATGGTAAACTAACAGAGAAAATGAAGTCACATGGTGTGCAGGGTGTTCTAGCTAGGTGGATAAAGAACTGGTTGAGCAACAGGAGACAGAGAGTAGTAGTTGAAGGGAATTTCTCGAAATGGAGAAAGGTGACCAGTGATGTTCCACAGGGATCAGTGTTGGGGCCACTGTTGTTTGTGATATATGTAAATGAGTTGGAAGAGGGCACTGTTGGTATGATCAGCAAGGTTGCAGGTGACACCGTGGCTCAGTGGTTAGCACTGCTGCCTCACAGCAACAGGATCCCAGGTTCAATTCCAGCCTTGGGCGACTGTATGGAGTTTGCAGGTTCTCCCTGTGTCTGCATGGGTTTCCTCTCACAATCCAAAGATGTGCAGGTCAGGTGAATTGACCAAGCTAAGCTGCCCATGGTGTTAGGTGCTTTAGTCAAAGGGAGATGGGTGGGTTACTCTTCAGAGGGTTGGTTTGGACTGGTTGGGCCTGTTTCCACATTGTCGGGAATCTAATTTTTTTTTGTGGGCGGCACGGTGGCACAGTGGTTAGCACTGCTGCCTCACAGCGCCTGAGACCCGGGTTCAATTCCCGCCTCAGGCGACTGACTGTGTGGAGTTTGCACGTTCTCCCCGTGTCTGCGTGGGTTTCCTCTGGGTGCTCCGGTTTCCTCCCACAGTCCAAAGATGTGCAGGCCAGGTGAATTGGCCATGCTAAATTGCCCATAGTATTAGGTAAGGGGTAAATGTAGATGTAGGGGTATGGGTGGGTTACGCTTCGGCGGGGCGGTGTGGACTTGTTGGGCCGAAGGGCCTGTTTCCACACTGTAAGTAATCTAATCTAATCTAATCTAATCTAATCATGACACGAAGATTGGTGGAGAAGCAGAAAGTATAGGGGACTGGCAAGAAGAATACAGGAGAATATAGATAGAATGGAGAGTTGGGCGGAGAAGTGGCAGATGGAGTTCAATCCAGGCAAATGTGAGGTGATGCATTTTGGGAACTCTAACTCTAGAGCGAATTATACAATAAATGAAAGAGCCTTGGGAAAAGTGGATGAGCACAGAGATCTGGGAGTTCAGGTCCATTGTACTCTGAAGGTTGCTGTCTAGATGGATAGAGTGGTCATGAAGGCATATGGTATGCTTGCCTTCATCGGACGGGGTATTGAGTATAAGAGCTGGCAGGTATTTTAAAATTGTACACGACATTGGTTCGGCCATATTAGAATACTATGTACAGTTCTGGTTGCCACATTACCAAAAGGATGTGGATGCTTTGGAGAGGGTGCAGAGAAGGTTTACGAGGATGTTGCCTGGTATGGAAGGTGCTAGCTATGAAGAGAGGTTGAGTAGGTTAGGTGTGCTTTCATTAGAAAAAAGGAGATTGAGGGGGGAACCTGATTGAAGTCTGTAAAGTCTTGAAGGAGATAGACAGGGTGGATAGAAATAAGCTTTTTTCCAGGGTGAAGGATTCAATAATGAGTGGTCACACTTTCAAAGTGAAAGGTGAAAAGTTTAAGGGGGATACACGCGGCAAGTACTTCAAACAGAGCACGGTAGGTGCCTGGGACACGTTGCCAGTAGAGATAGTAAAGGCAGGCACGGTAGATTCATTTAAGATGCATCAGGACAGATGCATGAGTAGGTAGGGAGCAGAGGGGTACAGATGCTTAGGAACTGGGAAACAGGTTTCAACAGTAGATTTGGATCGGCACAGGCTTAAAGAGGGCCTGTTCCTGGGCTGTAAATTTTCTTTGTTCTTTGAAAACAGCCCCAGCCTATTCAGCCTCTCCCTACAACCCAACCCTCCAACCCTGGCAACATCCTTGTAAATCTATTCTGAACCCTTTCAAGTTTCACAACGCCCTTAGGAAGGAAACCAGAATTGCACACAAAATTCCAAAAATGGCCTAACCAATGTCCTGTACAGCTGTTGCATGATTTCCCAACTCCTATACTCGATGCTCTAACACAAGCCCAATGAAAGGCTCATCCAACACCAAATCTTTCATGTAATCAGGAGTAAGAGTTGTGCTAGATTTTTCTTCCTCACCCAATCCAGAAGCATGAGGAATAAACTGTAGCATTTGGGGCAGTGCAGGAATTATGCCTGAAATCTGTCCATGTTACACTACACCCACTTTATGTTTACTCATTGAGGTAACAAGGTTGATGATCCCCTACTGAAGATTGTCTGTTCTCTCAGCATCTTGGTGAAACATTCAGCGCAAAAAGGCATATGAGCTGACTGTACATGGATCTAAATTAAACACCTGAGGAAGACCACAAACCTTTCTTTAGCAACAATGCAAGTAGATAGTGTAACTACAGTTTAACAATCACAATGCTGCATAAATACGGTCACATCAGCAGAATCAGATGCAGTTTAAAGATAAAAGCTGCTCCATGAGCTGTCAGTTTTACTGTTGCTTCCTATTGTACATGCTCTGCATTTATTGTAAAGTGATATTATTGTATAATAACTTAAAGACAGGTAAGTACATAATTTCACTTACGGAGTGACAAGTTTCACAAGTCTCTTATTTAGATGAAATTAAATGAGTATTCCACATGGTTGAGAAAGGGATAAGCAAAGGATGTAATACAAAAAATGTGACAGCAAACAGCATTTTAAAAGGTTTAACCTTCACTCACTACAAATTACTAACACATGTTTCACAAGGTTCATGGACCTTTATAAACAGGTTATAGTTCTGCACTAAACAATTTGCTACACCGTTCTCAATTATAGTGATTTAGTAACTTTATTGTAATGAACATACATTTACAAAAATATTGCACCTTGCTATCAGACAATTGGGGTTTATAATAGAGCAATTCAGCTCTGTGAAACAGGTAAGTGCTGATTTATAATGGACACTTAAAATGAAGTGTTACTTACTGAGCAAATCAGTGTAGTGAAAAACTCCAAAGACCAGAAAGCATGTTTAATGAAAATACGGATGTGCATTTCTGTTAAAATCATGCTGCCAGGTCACTGAACCCTAAGGAATTATAGTGATTGTAACAATGTGCTCTTGCATTGTAATTTTTGGGAGTCTTTCTTCCGGTAATAGACTATATCCTGCTGCCAGTCTACATAGAGCATAGCTAAGCTCAGGCAATTAGATGTGGGGTTTCCAATATCTAATAAATGTCAAAAGAGTGCACATAAAAAGCATTTTTTTAATCAAGCGAGCAAAAACCAGAGCATCTGGAAGTTCTTTCAATGGAAAGACACATTCCATTTTTTTTTCAAAAAGCATCTGAATGGTAGAATCATTATTAAAAATTGCTTTAAATCAGCAATTGGAACAATAAGATTGTCAAAATAAATATCCAGTCAGCTTATGAAAGAAAACAGGTTATTATTGAGATGACTTCTGCAAATGACTTTATATATCCATTAATGTAAAATAATTTCTTGCAGAATGATTTATTTGCCAGCATTACATTGTTAGAATGGTTGGGTGAAATAGCTTAAGTGACATTTGTACTAGCAGATGACATGGACTTAGATCCTACTGTTCAATTTTATTCCTAGAAATGAATAAGGCCCAGGGGTAGCCAATGGTTTTGTTTCTTTCAGTTCAGTCAAACACCATACTAAAGTTTTCAAGAACAGGAATAATGTTACATTTCTAATATCTTACTTCAAAGTATGTTGTATGAATAAAGAAGCATGACACTACCCTTGTTCAAATTGCTGTGGCAATAAGACAGAGTGATACTCTGACCAGGAACTGGAAAAACTGAGGTGCTGAATGAGTCCCATAATTAGAACTGGTAGAAAATTGGAATTGAAAGGAAGCATAATTCAGATTAAAGTATAGCATTTGTACTGTATGCAGAGAGTGATAGGAGGGGTCAAGCAACAGCAGAATTAACAACATCCCAATATAGTATTAGTTCACACAAATACTGACACATCTATCAAATGTATACTTTTGAACAGTCGATTAAAATATTTTTCAACTAAAAATTACCATAAAAAAACTATTGAAACAGATAGCAACTTGCTTCACACATTGTGTAAAATCATTAATATTAATACATTCTTCACAATATTCATTGAAATATTGTGCAGTTATCACAAATGAAAACTATTCTGCAACTAATATTATTTAACTGCTGATATTAAAGAGTAAAAATGAATTGGCTAATGGCAAAGTTAAAGTAATACTACCTGTATTTGGAAAATCAAAGTGTAAATCTAATTAAACCGTTGAGATTTCACTTAGAAAGAGTAGCATGCCGAAAGATTTTTCTCAAATTCAGTTCTTTCCTTCCAACATTTTGTCATTTACAAATTAGATCCCTTCTGTTAAATTCTGTCTACATTTTCTGTAGTTTGCACAAAATTCTCCCTCAACTCCAATCATCCGGCTTCGTCTCATTTTGTTATGAGTCCTCTCCAAAGTGCTACTGTCAAGTGCATTCCATTTTTGAACTTCAAATGGGCCAATTAAATGACTATAAGTATAATGTGATTTATTACCTTTGGTTTCCAGGCATATGTATGAAGCTGAATGTACTACTTGGTACTTGTACCTACATTTCAATAAAATTGACTAACAGAAAAAATATTCCCTGAACTTTCCATACGAAAACAGTGTTCTCAATTATTCACTCCTTTAAAAAAAAACTGTAAAGTAAATATGTTGAGTTAATTTATTGCATTTTTTTCTTATAAAACACAGCTTGGTACAGAACTTGAACCCAGTCTGTACAAAGTAGGTTATTGCTCAGTTTTTGCCATGGATTGTGTTCAGACCAAATTACAGAATGAAGGATGGGTTGTGGCACAGACATAAGGATTTTCTATTTTTAACTGAAGTTTATAATAATCTTGATCCAACCATAACATTTACTGGCAAACCAGTCATTTGTTTACGAGTATTCAGCTGGATCAGCCTGTTATTACCAATACAAATACCCTTCTTGGCACCCAAGCTAGGCCCCTGTCCGAAAGAGCCTGCAGTTGGCAGACCTCCTTAATAGCATATACCATTTCAATGCAGCTATGAGTTTGGTATAATGATTCAAAAAGCTTATTTAATAGCTGCACTGATTTCAACTTTTGAAAAAGTTTATTTTCTCCTCTTTTCTGGCATCAGTGGCAGTACAATTACACAAATGTCAGCCATTCATCATGTGTAAGTAAAGATTGTTGGACATTGAATCATAAGGAAGAAGCTATATTCTATGTTTCCACACAACATTCACACCCAACAGGAGTCACTTAATTGGGATTAAGATTTTAAATATTCGCTGCCTTTTTTTCAATTTTGATACTAGGGATACCCAGATCAACTATCGCACAGCTATTGTTTCCATAACTGACAGCAGAAAACTCAGCATAGACCATGTATCAATACTGGGACCTACACTGTGTGGCTAATATTTTGACTGAATTATTGGGAAAACTTTCAGCTTAACTGGCAGCATTACTGTCCACAAAGGTCAGCTAGGTTGCTTAATCATAGTCATTAAGTATCAGCTGCAGTGATTTCCAGCTTCTTTTGGTTTTCAGCAAGGTGCAAGCTACAATTGTGTTAAAGTAATAAGAACTTTGTTTGATTTCACCATGTGGACTTTGAGGCACAATCGAGCATTTTTAAAAATTACAGGTAAGAACTCAGTACCATATATGTTTATTAGATTAGATTACCTACAGTGTGGAAACAGACCCTTCGGCCCAACAAGTCCACACCAACCCTCTGGAGAGTAACCCATCCAGACTCATTTCCCTCGGACTAATACACCTAACACTGTGGGCAATTTAGCATGGCCAATTCACCTGGCCTGCACATCTTTGGATTGTGGAAGGAAACCGAAGCACCCGGAGGAAACCCATACAGGCATGGGGAGAATGTGCAAACTCCACACAGTTACCCGAGGCTGAAATTGAACCTGGATCCCTGGTGCTGTGAGGATGCAGTGCTAACCACTGTGCCACCATGCTCCTCATTTATTAGGTGCTTTTGTAACAACAGAATTGCTCTGTATACTTACAAGTCTTAAGTACATGCTGTAAGGCAAAATATCTATCCGTACCAGGACCAAACTTGATAGTGTCTTAGTGTAGGCAGAAATTAATCGTATCGTCAACTGAGTGAGAAACCAATATAGTAATTGCACATAAAAGTTAAAGTCTCATCTGAAATACTCAAAATGCATCAAGCAATTGAAAGGGTTTCATAATTCCAGAGAACCAGAACCGGAATAAAACCAGTAATTATAAAATGTCACATTTACATCTGCACAATGTTCAATATTTCAAAAACTTTACTCAGAAGGTGATGAACAGCAGTCCACCACAACATATGATTTGCACAGTTAAGGCCAATTCGATGTTTTGTGAGTGAGAACAATGTGGCCTCATCAGAACGCATCAATGGTCAGTGTAGAAATCATTGCTTCATCAGAAATTTGTGATCTGACAATGCAGATATGTGAAAACGATACCCCACTGATAGCAGGTCACACCTGTGGTGTAGCTGGATATTAATCCATCATTCTTTCAAGGCATTCTATGTGTAAACATAAAACACAAAAATGAAATCTCTGCAGACAAAACTGTGCAGGGAGGCAGACAAAATTCACTGTGTAGCTGCCCATCTCTGCTCATTTTGATTATTTTTCAAGTATTGTATAGGGATTGGTGGGCAGAATTATCACTTCATGTAATGCAAAGTAATCAATGAATGTGAATTTTGGAATATCGTCCTCATTTAAACCATGGTTATAGAATTCACATTTTAGGACTGTTGCAAAATAAACCTGTAATAACACCCTGAGGACCAGCAGCATTTTGGCCTCCAAATGCATTTGCAATGGTGGCAAGTCTGGGCTTATGCATGAACTATACTTAAAGTAGTGAATCTGAAATATAGAAAATCTGTGCAGGAGTAGGCCCATTCAACCCTGTTTTGCCATCCTATATGTTCATGGCTGATCATCAATATAATGATTATTCAATTGCTAAAGTGTTGCTAATTTCCACCATAGCTGCTTACATTTTGTGGAAAACCTGCCTCTGTACTTTGCTTTCCCCAGTTAGGAAAATAAATAGAGTCTCAATCATAACCTGAAGTATAAGTCTCAGGCAACTGGGCTGTCAAATCAGAAAGATTGGAAGAGAAATGATTTGATAATGTTAGACTGAGGTCCTAGCTACATGTTTTGGTGCTATAGGTAAATCATAATGACCACTTGCTTCCATCAGAACAAGCAATGGAATCAAATAATGTTAATTAGTTAATGCTATTCCCCTAAATGCCATGAAAAACTGGCTTACTGGCCACTGATTTCATTACTGGTTGTGCAATCTTTCTGTCTACAAGTTGTTGCCATATTTGCTTATAAAGGAGTTATTGTTGAAGAAATTCTCCAGACTCAGATCTTGAGCACTGACAAAGTTTATTACATGGTATCATAGGAAGCCCACCTGTCCATAAGAAAGAGATTGGTGTAACTTCAAAGTGTTACAGAATACAAGGGATTATATAGTGCATAAAATGCGGAGCTAATAGTTGCTCAATCAGACACAGAACCACAAAGTAGTTGCAGGATGGCCTATGTGAACATACACCAGACAAAGTTGAGATCTTGCCAAAACTATACATTAATGAGTTATTGTTCAACAGGCCTTGAACCGATGCACACTACATATGCACGCTGATTAGCAGGTGTCTACAGATAAACAGTTCATAAGTTATGTAGGAAGAGCAGACTTTCTCATAGCTAAGGCCACCTGACAGCAATGGGCCAAACCAAGGCAAAAGCAGTACCATGACTGACTAAAAATGGCTGCAAACAGGCAGTCCAGCAAAAAAAACCGTAATAGTTTACCCAGAGAATTCACTGCATGTAGTATTCTGCAAGGTTTTGAGAGATGGAATAAGGAACTTTTACATAAATGTTATCCTGTTTCTCTCTTTCAGCTCTGCTCACTGACCCTTTGTATTTTAGTGATTGAAAACAGCTGATCAGCTAATCAGTTCTTCTCAATAATAAAACCTGAAGAATGGTATTCAGACAGGCTGTTTAGAAATGTTTGTAACTTTGAAAGCACAAATCCTTTTTGGCAATGTTTTCTACCTGCTGCTTTGTATCCTGTTTGAGACCACTTCATCTCTGTGCCTTCTAAGACATGGTTGGTGAAAAGCCATTTTCCATACAATGAGCACAAATGTAACTGTTGTTCTGATGATAACCAAACAATATCTGCTGGCCATAAGGAATGTCAACAGAAACCACAAAATGCTTAATGTACTAATTTTTTCAAGGACTTGAGTGCCGTGCTTCACAGAATTACATTATGCCTAAAAAATTCCATTTTACTTTGAAAAGTAATGGACAATTTAGGTTTAAGTACAAATAAATTATCATAGGACAAAAACAAATATCCATAACAAGACCTTCAACTTATTTTATATCCTGGCAAATGGAGTACGTTAAATATGGGGTTACCCTGTTAAGACAGAAATGAGAAAACTTCTTTTCTTTCAGACTGTTGGGAGTCCTTGGAAATCCCTTTCTCAAAAGGCAATGGACACAGATTCTTTAAATATTTTTATGTCAGAGGTACATGGATTTTTGATTATCAAGGCAATAATACATTACCGGGATATGCAAAAATGTAGAGTTGGGTTGAAAACCAGATCAACCATGACTTTCTTGAATGGCAGTGCAGGCTGAACGGGCCAAGTTGCCCACTCTAGTTCATAGCTGAAAAATGTATTGCTGGAAAAGCACAGCAGGTCAGGCAGCATCCAAAGAGCAGGAGAATCGAAGTTTCGGGCATAAGCCCTTCTTCAGGAATGAGGAGGGTGTGCCAAGCAGGCTAAGATAAAAGAGAGGGAGGAGGGACTTGGGGGAGGGGCGTTGGGAAGGCGATAAGTGGAAGGTGGTTAAGGTGAGGATGATGGGGTGGAGGGGGGTGGGGGGGGGGGGGGGGGGCGGAGAGGTCGGGAAGAAGATTGTAGGTCAACAAGGCGGTGCTGGGTCCGAGGGTTGGGACTGAGATAAGGTGGGGGGGAGGGGAAATGAGAAAGCTGGAGAAATCTGCATTCATCCCTTGTGGTTGGAGGGTTCCTCGGCGGAGGATGAGGCGCTCTTCCTCCAGGCGTCGTGTTGCCATGGTCTGGTGATGGAAGAGGCCAAGGCCCTGCATGTCCTTGGCGGAGTGGGAGGGGTAGTTGAAGTGTTCAGCCATGGGGCGGCTGGGTTGGTTGGTGCGGGTGTCCCAGAGGTGTTCTCTGAAACGTTCCGCAAGTAGGCAGCCTGTCTCCCCAATGTAGAGGAGGCCACATCGGGTGCAGCGGATGCAATAAATGATGTGTGTGGAGGTGCAGGTGAATTTGTGGCAAATATGGAAGGATCCCTTGGGGCCTTGGAGGGAAGTGAGGGGGGAGGTGTGGGCGCAAGTTTTGCATTTCTTGCAGTTGCAGGGGAAGGTGCTGGGAGTGGAGGTTGGATTGGTGGGGGGTGTGGACCTGACGAGGGAGTCGCGGATGGAGTGGTCTTTCCGAAACGCTGATAGGGGAGGGGAGGGAAATATATCCCTGGTGGTGGGGTCTGTTTGGAGGTTGCGGAAATGACGAAAGATGACACGATGTATCTGGAGGTTGGTGGGGTGGTAGGTGAGGACCAGTGGGGTTCTGTCCTGGTGGTGATTGGAGGGGCAGGGTTCAAGGGCGGAGGAGCGGGAAGTGGAGGAGATGCAGTGGAGAGCATCGTCAACCACGTCTGAGGGGAAATTGTGGTATTTGAAGAAGGAGGCTATCTGGGTTGTTTGGTATTGGAATTGGTCCTCCTGGGAGCAGATGCAGCAGAGGCAAAGGAATTGGGAATATGGGATGGCGTTTTTACAGAGGGCAGGATGGGAGGAGATGTAATCTAGGTAGCTGTGGGAGTCAGTCGGTCTATAGTGAGTATCCGTGTTGAGTCGGTCGCCCGAGATAGAAATAGAGAGTTCTAGGAAGGGGAGGGAGGAGTCTGAGACAGTCCAGGTAAATTTGAGGTCGGGGTGGAAGGTGTTAGTAAAGTGGATGAACTGTTCAACCTCCTCGTGGGAGCACGAGGTAGCGCCGATACAGTCATCGATATAGCGGAGGAAAAGGTGGGGGATGGTGCCAGTGTAGCTGCGGAAGATGGACTATTCCACATATCCGACATATCTAGTTCATATGTACTGGAACTAGTGCTGCAATGTAATGTCATGGTTAGATTTGCCCACACAAAAAGACCCACATTCTCCTCTGTATTTTACATAATATTTGTGTCATCATGAAAATAAATTGTATGTAATCTGTAAATACCAAATTAGGTAAAGTAGGACCTATCCACTACATGACATAACAAGGTATTAATGTCAGACCATGGATCACATCACACATTAAGGATGTTAAGCATGCATAAAATATAGCACCCAAAGTAGTCTGCAAACAACAGTATAAATCAAAATCATAGATCATGAGGGGGGGTTCAAGGCTGAAATCTAATCTGGAGGGTCAGATGATGGTTATAAACTTTGCACTGTCTTGCAAAGCTATTCATTAAGTTACAAATCATATTCCCAAAATTATCCATCATTTGCCATAGACGTTAACTAAAGTTCAGTTAAAAAAAACTTAAGGACAAAAATGTTCAGAAATCAATAACAAGTATGTAGGATGTTTGTGAAATAACACTCTCAGCCAGTATGCCTCATGATTCATTTAGTACTTGAAGTTACACTTTCTTTCCTACGTGGTTTCAGTTAGTCACAGATATTAGCATGTACTAAAAATGTTAAAGGTTTACTCTTGACTACATTACCATTTCTTTTAAATACACCATGTATTTGTCTCACACATATTTAAGTCAAACTTTTTCTGAAATACTTTTTGAATTAGTTGGAAGTGAAAGGTCTATACATTTTTTGCCAATAGCCCTCAGGTGTTCATGGCAATAGCTCTATCAGACTGGAACATTTTGTAGCCAAACCGCTGGAGCTAATAAAAAAAATCAAAGAACCCTCAAACTTCATTCAGGAAGCTGGCAAGAATCAGTCTTCCTGTCAGGCTGTTAAAGCCACAAACTAACCCATGAGCCCAAACAGTCACACCCACTCACAGAATTGCGTACAATTTACTAATGATTCCTCTTTCTAAATTAACTTGGAGCTTTACTTCAAATTTATTTGAATGATTCCACAGGGGACCACTGGTTGGAGTTAATGCGAATCTCCAGAATAAAACCACATCAGACTCCAAATGCAGCCTGACACAGCAGGTTAGTGAGTTTTCTAATTGTCAGAGTGAAAAACATTCACACGTGGCTTTAATTTGTTAAGTGTTTATAGCTATCACTCACTGAGTGCTGGAATATCAACCTGCAAACAAAATAACAAAAACAAATGAGAGCCAGCAAGATAGAAAATGCAATGTTATATTTCAAAACTAAAAGAATACCAATCATTCGGACCAATTCTGAAGAAAAATTTACATTCCTCGATCAGTCACAGCTTTTTGAACTTCCTTCTTCCTTACCAATCAGCTGCAAGTATTCTAAATAGAACACTTCTTCAGAGAACAGTAAAAGATGAATCACTTTTAAAATATTAAAAACCGTACCTTAGTCACCCTTCAATCCCTCTCTTTCTAGAAATAGGTATGATTGGCAGTAGAATATAATCAGAATTCCACTTTCAGCAGTCTCACTTTTCATCATCAAAGACAATTGTGATTTTTTTTACCAGAGAAAATTAACAAATGTCTATCATTGGCACTAAATATGGTAATTCAAAAGAAGCCATATGGTCTTGACGTTTTACGTACTGTGAATAACACTAACCCAAAATTGACTTTGGTGAAATGGGAAGTTTTAATATTAATGCTATCACTGCCTAAGATCCCACAAAGATTTGCATTTCCAGTGCACTGAAAAATGTTTGCCAAAAAGCAATGCAACAGGATCTACCAAAGGCCATGGTGCACAAGAGTTTGAAGATTTTTTAATTCCATCTGCACAAAGAATTTGGGACACTTTTCAATGTTAAAGACAGTACATAAATGTAATATCTTGCTGCTGCTATGTTGAAATACAAATGCAACAAAGCATACCTCAATAATAAAAAGATATTCGAGTGTGACTGAAAAAGACATTCTGTTGGAACTTTTCATCTTGTACTCATCTGGACAATTCACAAGAATAAAAACATGAGGGAGAAACTAACATTAAAACTGTATGAGAGCAGAATGCTGACTAGTTGCCAAGTGGATGCTGCATAGCAGAAGTATTGTCATGGAGAATGTACCAGTTAAGGATGAACTGACAGTTAGCTACATGTCTTTTGTTTAAATTTTATGTCAAAAACATATGCCTCTACCAATCTGAGTGCACTTGCCAATGAGTCAGCATTCTCCATTCATACTTTACAGATGATGGTTTTCCTTTTAAATTGGTCTTTCTTGCAAATTGTGCTGATGGGTGAGTGACAAAAAGCTTTGATAGAATGTTTCTTTCTAATATCAATACTGTACACACTATTGGCAGGCCCGTACTACAAATCACTATTCAAGCAATACAAATTAAGAACAAATTCAATGGATAAAAAACAGTGGCAATTATTGTTTGTGAGGTTTGTCTATTGACCCAGTGAATAAATACGCTTTTTCATGCGGCAGAATTGTCCCTATACAGAGAGAAAATTAATTAGCTTTCTCTGCATTAAAGGGGAAAAAAAGATTTGCCAGTATTGTTAGCTTAGATTATTGGTTGAAGAAGGATTGGACATACCAATGATTGTTTTTGTGCAAGCAACTTTGACCAAAATGACTCAGCAAGGCCGTATGTGAAGAATAAGCACAGAGTACATTCTGGGAGCTATTAATACTTGTGAAGTCATATTATTTTCAATGTTTACTCACTTAACAGTAATACCCTTAAGCACTGCACTTCTGTATAATTAATGAAGTGTGCTTGAAGTCTGGTTGCAAGTTGCTCATCTTTTCTGTTTTAATAAAATGCCAGAAGTCAAACAACACCAAGTTATAGTCCAACAGGTCAATTTGAAATCACAAGCTTCCAAAGCGCTGTTCTTTTATTGGGTGAAGTCCCTTCATCAGCTTAACTTCACCTGATGAGAGAGCAGTGCTCCAAAAGCTTGTGATTTCAAATAAACCTGTTGGGTTGTAACCTGGTGTTGTGTGATTTCTTACTTTGTCCACCTCAGTCCAACACCGGCACCTCCACCTCATTAATAAAATGCAATTATGACCCACATTTACATTTTGTAATGGAAATTATGTTGAGAAATGTCAACTCGTGAAATAACATCAATAGCCTAACAAAAAAGAAATGCACGATTTCAAGATTTTTTTCTTTTTTTTTGAAATCAGCTTTTATTAGGAAACAATAAAGCTCCCTCCCTGTAAATAACTGTACATAAAATAGAGCTTTTGCTATTAATATGCCAGTGAACATTCAGATAATACACTCGCACCCATCATGCAGCCCAGCTGTATTTCCAAATAACTGCAATGTCAACAAATGGTATGGCTCTTCTGATGAAACTTGTTAGCAATAGAGCATGGATCATTCCTTCCTTCTCAGAGGTCTTGAAGTTTGTCATAGTAGAAATGATCCTCTAAAATATACAGCTGTTCCTTCCTCATTTCATTTGAACTAATTGTGATACATCTCTGAAGCCCAGCTCCTAATTTAGTTGATGAAATGATTGTTATAATCCGAATTATAATACCTCCCTTAATACTGGTTGAGGAATGTGTTAACTGATAGGAGGCCATCCACTTTCCTTCAGATCACCAAAGGAGGCCATGGTGGCAGACATTGCCAGACTGGATGGAGGCATCCACTCAAATCAGTGCAGTGTCCCCAGTGTGGAAACCATCCTGTATTGCTGAAAGGAAGTCAATGACCTTCTACTCTCCTCAAGCGTAAGTGTTACCATCTTTTCTCCGCTACCGCCCTCTCACCATAACTCTGCTACCACACATACTTTCTACAAAAGCTAATGGTTTGACACTATCACTACTAAATGTATCATTTTCCCTCAATGGCTCTCACCTCATCCTCCTAAACTGCTAAGCTTTCCTGCTCTCTGTGCTACCTACTCACTCAGAAGAAACTCCTTCCAATATCACTACTAACTGCTCTTCCAGCCACTTTCTTCTCACTCATTTCCTCCTTTAGGCAGGGTGGAGGTGACTTAGAAAAACCCTCTCATGCTATACCAAATCCCACAATTATATTTGGAGTTGTTCTCTTTCACAGTCACTAACCCCCCTAAATCTTATAATAGTTGCAATTCCCCCACTTGTGTTTCCCATTTTTCCCAACACATCACACCTCAATAACTCTTTGACACTTACTGTCCAAACTCATCAGGCTGACTGTAGACAATCCACTGGAATAGAATTGGAGGATGCCCTTGACTGAGTGTAGTAGTAGCCCTTCACTGACGACAGTTTCCCTTATCACAATGAAGGGCTACTCTGTCACCAACTTTCAGACATGGCTATTTAACTGAAGTACATGCAATGTATTTGTCACATAAGCTACTGCCACATGCTGGAACAATGTGTATCACAGCAATAATGTCTACCTTTTGACCATTTTGTGCTGGCAAGTATTCTCTGGTTTTCTGTCTGCACTAAAAGGCAAGATAAAGAAGAGATGCAGTGGGCATCCACGAAAGCACAAAGTGTGTGAGCACTAAGAAAGCAAGTGAAGAGCCCTCAGATGCATCCTCTGCAGATACATGATAGCTGTGTAAATCCCTGCATACAGACCAACCTGATAGCAGAGTTTTAGTGTAAGGTGTCAGTGATCTCCAAAGTGTAGTGGTAAAGACCTGAAGTGTGTTCTGAGGTGGTCAGGGATCTGTCATAATGTTGGGGCTTTGCCAATGCTCACTTCTGTGAAGAATGGCACAGGTAGCCATTGAGCATGCCAAAAGCAGTTGGGGAATATTGACCATCATGGAAGTTCAGAGAAGACACTGGCAAACCACAGACTCCAGGTAACCACTCTGATTGGCACCATCTAGTTTCTCACTAGTACCTGGGGAAATCAGAAATTGTGTAGAAATGGTGTTAGATAATGAGATGCTAATCAATGCAAACGGGGTCCACACTGCATACTAGTTAAATTCTCATCTGACCATTAAAAGCTTAAAGGAAAAATTAGATTTTTTTCTCAACATTGAAAATCTCATTTTTCCATTCTCACAAATTTTTCATCACTGCCCATACCACTTAAGGAACATTTCAATGATATGAAATGGTTCTGCGCTACATCACTGCAGGGACTCCTTTGTAATCTGGGTTCCCTCAGGGGAGAAATTAATCTTTACTTTTCTGCTACTTTTCCATTAAACACTAAGCTCCACATTAGGGCAATGCGCTGATGATGCACTCAGATCAAACCTTATGAATAATACGCAGTCAGGGCATTAATATGCTCCCAAGGGTTAAGTGTAAGTGTCTTTCAACTTTGACTATCATTTTTGATACTGCAAAATATTCCTAACATAGGTGAAATTAGAATGGTCCCCTTCCAAAAGACCGCAGCATCCAAAATTTATGGTCAGTTGTGGTCCTGTGTTTTCATTCGCCCATTCTTCTTCTTCTTCATGCTGAACTAATCCCCACTTCCTATGCCAAGGATTTTGTGGCTGCTCTTAATTACGTTATTAAAACTTGGTATACCACAAATTTCATACTAAATTTGTGCCCTCAGCATCGGAGATTTGATACAAAAAAAGTAGCGGACAGCAAGCCACACAGTGATTCAACTGTCTCCACCCAAACCAGGAGCTGGAGGACAGCCCAGTGTAACAGCAGCACTTAACACAACACCACAGAATACTCCATGACATCACAACAAACACTGCAATTATCGGTGAAGAAATGCTCAAAGTCCTCTTGGGGAAACTGATCCTCTTGGGAGCTGGTATTGTGTGCACACAGCCAGAGTGGTCACATGTCATACCTTCACTCGCTCCATATAATCAGACAGTGTGTCTGATTTACATTGTTAAAGTATCTGTAACTTAGCTTTGTAGTCTAACAATCTGGAAATCAGTAACTTGGATGATGCAGCTTGCCGTGAGACAGGATTTTGTTGAGATCAGTGCATCTGGATTCGACATCATGGTATTAAGCAGTGACAAATTGCTGCTGTGCATTTCAATCAGTGTTGAATTATATGATGGTGAACCACAATAAATACTGGAAAAACTTAATAGTTTAGGTAGCATCTGTGAAAAAGAAACTGGACTTTTCATGGAGACAATCTTTTAAATCAATACTGGGAAAAGTTAGAAATGTAACAGATGTTAGCACAGTGACAATGAGAATAATGGCTAAACAGCAGAAGTGATACAATGGAAATTAAATGACAAAACTGGTGCATGAGGACACCCAGGTCTCAATTCATCTCCCTGTTTCCAAATCTTTCACCATTCAGATAACAATCTGCCTTCATGCTTTACTACCAAAGCACAGTAGCCGGTACTGCAAAGCCAAAAAGGGTGGTAATATGACAAGGAAACAAAAGATATGCCAAGAGGAGGTGTAAATGGCAGAATGTTGAACAGCTGCCATCTAAAATTATTTACTATTCTGGATCAGTTTCTTGAATGGATGTGAAATTAAACCAAGTTGCCTAGTTCTCAAAACCCACGCTGACAATCACTGAATGGTTTTCTGGCACAGCTGCAATTTAGATTAGATTTTAATCTAACATTTAAAACTGTTACTAAATTCTGTTCTCTCTTCCTTTCCTAAAGATAGTTGCTTAATTCCAGTTCCACAGGCACTGGATTTTATAACTAATGCTAGACCTTTAGCTGAGAGCCAAGGCTAAAGTCTGCAGGATACTTGACTGCAGGACAGCAATATCAGAAACATTGAACACAGAAGCACGAGGAGGCCATTCAGCCCTTCCAGCCTGTTCCATCATTCAACTCAGTACTGTTTCTGTTTTCTCCCCACAACTCCTTCTTGAAAACATTCAGTATTTTGGCCTCAACTACATTCTGTGACAGGTAATTCTACAGGCTCACCACTCTCTAGGTGAAGAAACTTCTCATCTTAGTCCTAAGTGGCCTACCTCATGTCCTTAGACTGTGCCCCTAGCAATGAACTCCCTGCTCATGAATGTTCTTCCTGCATTTATCTTACCTAGTCCTGTTAGAATTTTATAAGTTTCTCTGAGATCTCCCCTCATTCTACTAAATTCCAGTGACGATAATCCTGACCAATTCAATCTCTCCAACCTCTCCTTATATGTCAGTCATGCTACCCCAGGAATCAATCAAATAAATCTTTGTTGTCCCTTCTCAATAGACAGAACATCCTTCCTCAAATAAGGAGACTAAAGCCACACACAATACTGCAGGTGTGGTCTCACTGAGGCTCTGTATACAGAGAAACCTCAATTATCTGAAGGACACATGTGGGGAGTATTTCATTCAGTTAATCAAAATTCGGATAATCGAATGCAGGATAACATAGTTTAGCCAAGCATCGGGACCTTGTGATCTTGCTGGATAATCCGAAATTCAGATAATTGAATGCCAGATAATTGAGGTTCCTCCATAATTGCAACAAGATAACCTTGCTCCTATACTTGAATCCTCTCACTATGAAGGCCAGCAAAGCATTTGCTTTCTTCATCACCTGCTGCACCTCCATGCTTACTTTCAGTTACTGGTGCACGAAGACACTCAGGTCTCAATTCATCTCCCCTTTCCAAATCTATGCTGTTCAGATAATAATCTGCCTTCATGTTTTGCTACCAAAGCAGATAACCTCACATTTATTGAAATTATACTTCCTCTAACAGTTATTTGCCAGACTCACTCAACCTATCCAAAACACAATGAAGCATCTCTGCATCATCCTCACAGCTCACCCTCTCATCCTCAATCATTTAGTTTTCTCTTCTAAATCATTAATATATATTGTGAATAGCTAGGGTCCAAACAGTGATCCTTGTGGTACTCCAGTTGCTGCTTACCACCACTCTGAAGAAAGACTTATTTATTCTTATTTTTGCTTCCTACCTGCCAACTAGTTCTCTATCCAAACCAGTGCACTACTCAATCCCATGTACTTTTATTTTGCATGCTGATCTCTTGTATGGGATCTTATTAAAAGCCTCTGAAAGTCCATGTAAACCACATCCACCAGCTCCCCTTTATCAACTCAATAGTTACATCCTCAAAACATTCCAGTAGGGTCATGAAGCATGACTTCCATTTCATAAATTCACACTGACTCAGTCTAATTCTGTCACTGTTTTACAGGTACTTTGCTTTAAATCATTTGTAATAGACTCTGGCATTTTCCCTACTATTAATGCAAGGCTAACTGGTGTGTAACGCCCTTCTTTTCAGTCTACCTGCTTATTTAAAAAGTGGGTTACATTAACAAGCCTCCAATCCATAGGAATAGAAGATATACATGTGCACACCTTCTAACATAAGTCACTGGGGGGGCTTAGAAACCTATCTTGAACAGTGACAAATAAAAAGACCTAACTGATTCGTTTTGAGATATGCAATATCAGATATTCCTTTTGATTAACTTTGCCTACAGTCAGAATATATAATGGGCTCTTGCTGTTATTCCACCTATTTTACATCCCTACTCATGCCCAATTTTAGCCCAACTAAACTGCAGCCACTGATAGAACCTCCCATCTCTAAGTCAGCACTAACTGAAGCAGCATACTACCATTCAGGTACAGACCAACAAAACAGATGCCAGCTTAGATTAAATGACGAATCCTTCTGAGATGTGCAGGTGAATTTTATAGTGCATTTAGCAACCGAGCCCCTCAATCTCTGCATCTTCTCTTTACACCCCATGAGATTTACATGCTAAGATTACAGACATCAATAGTAAGAGAAATGCAAAGTTACACAGTGAATAACCTCCTACTGAGATGTATTTGTCTTTTTTTCTCTTTATAGATGTTGATTGGTCTGATCAAAAAACAAAGAACTGTGAATGCTGAAAATCTGAAACACAAACAGAAATAGCTTAAAAAATCAGGCAGGTCCGACAACATCTGTGGAGCGGAAGCAGAGTCAACTTTTCAGGTCCAGCGACCCTTGATCAGAACTCCAGTGTTCTGAAGGATCACTGGACCTGAAACGTTGACTCTGCTTCCACTCCACAAGTGCTAAAGTCCTGCTAATTTTCTCCAGCTAGTCATGTGCTTGTGTTGGCTGTTCAAAGGTCCATAATGACCTTTGTTCCTTTCAGAAGTGTTTTCTTGTAAGTTAGAAGAGAATATGATGTTTCAAATAAAAATAAGATGTTACCACATTAAAAGTTTGTTTTTGCACTATTATTTGGCATTTCCACCAGAGTAGAGAGACTGCATGAATACCAAAAATATTGGCAGACAGAAAACAAACAATAGGGTCAAACAAGTCTTTTTTCCAAGTGGCAGGCAGGGACTTATGGTGTACTGCTTGGATCCCAGATATTCACAATATATATTATTGATTTATATCAGGAACCTATGTCATATCTCCAAATGTGCAGGTGACCCAAAGTTGGATGGGAGAGTGAACAGTGAGGAGGATGCAGAGATGTTCAGTGTATTTGGACAAATACATGGCAGATGAAGTATATGTGGACAAATCTGCGTTTATCCACTATGTTAACAAAAACAGAAAGGCAGATTATCTGAATGGTAATAATTTAGAGTAGGGCTGGCACAAAGAGACCTGGGTGTTCTCATGCGCCAGTCGCTAAGGTGACCATGCAGATGCATCAGGTGATGAAGAAGTCAAATGATATGTTGGCCTTCAAAGGAGGAGGATTTGAATACAGCAGCAAGAATGTCTTGCTGCTTCTGGGCACTGTACACATCTGGAATTTTATCTGCTATTTTGGTCCCGTTACCTGAGGAAGGTTGTTCTAGCATTGTAGGGAGTGTGACAAAGGTTTACCAGACTGATTTCTGGGTTGGCAGGACTAACGTACAGGGAGAGACTGGATCAGTTGGAACTATATTCTGTAGAATTTAGAAGAGTGGGGATGATAAAATAGAGATCTATAAACCTCTAACAGGATTAGCCAGGGTAGATGCAGGAAGGATGGTCTCAATGACCAGAGAATATAGAACAAGGGCTCACAGTCTAAGGATAAGGAGGAGGACTTTTAGAACAGCAATGCAGAGGAATTTCTCCACCCAAAAGAACAGTGAGCCTGTGGAATTTTCTGCCACAGGACTCTGCTGAAGCCAAAACCTGGAAGACTTTCAAGAAAGATGCAGATATAGTTCTTAGGACTAAAGGACTTAAAGATTACGGACAGAAAGCAGGAACAGGATATTGAGTTGGATAACCATCCATGATCATACTGAATGGTAGAGCAGGCTCAAAAGGCCAACTGGCTTACTCTGCTCCTCTGTTCTATGTTTCTACATAAAATATAATACTACCTACAATCAAGTACTGTCAACAAATATAGCAGTTCGGAGCTGCTGATCTTTTCCAACTTGCTTCCAAAATAGCCTGAGGTGATAATGCTCCAACCTCCAAAGAATGCTTTTCTTCACCAGTTACAATCCATATAAATTGCAACAGAAAGTTTCAGCTCAAATTTTACAACTCAGCGCCTGATCAAAAGTAATCAGCAGTAACCACAGTTCTATCAGCAGGCAGGGATATCATCAATATAAAAATTGTTACAGACTTAGTAACACACTGACCACTGACACCAAAGAAAAGTTAACTGCAGTGACATAGAGGGCTGCAAATCAAGGTCAGGATGTAACCCACAAACCCCATTCCATCCTCCACAGCCAAGGAAACATAATACAGTGTGAACAGTAAAATCACCAGGAACTTACTGAGTGAGATTTAAATTAACACTGATCAAAATCGTGCATTATTTTGAAAACTATACTGAAAATTTGAAGTTGTAAAACATGACTGTAAAAGTTATACATGGCAAACATGAGGCAGTTATAATCTTAATGCACCTTTGAATACTTTTGAGACTGTGGGAGTATCATTAGAACTATGTGATGCCCTGAGGTGTAACAAGACACTATCTTTTTTCCCTCTAACGAATGATGAGTGGCTATTTGACATGGGGAGATGAACATGTGGCTGAACATACAATCACACATTCTAGCAGCATCACTAGATATCAATCAACAGGGGGTTCCTTTTTCATAGAGTAATTCATCCACCTGGGAATGGGGCAAGGGGCTAGGAAGATCAATTAGCTCAGTTGGCTAGACAGTCAGTGTGGATCAGGTTGGTCCCAACAGCATGGACATTAAGCTCTGTTTGACTGAGGTTGGTTTAGGACTTGTCTCCTTGCACTGTGGTGGAGGTTGCAGTATTGTGGGTTGGACTTGCTTCTGGACACAGAACAGAAGACAAAGGAGCCATCAGTTACTACTGCGTTTATAGCCATGGCTGCAAACAGCTAACTGCAAAGATCCAGCATTTCTAACAGTTATTATTTTCCCAATCTCCCTCATCATACCTGTAAATTGCGGGTTTCGAAGCAATGGCTCACATTTAATAAACACTTAATAAAATCTTGAACTGTGTGGAATGCTAAAGACCAGGTACCATACTTGGAACCTACTTGAACACTGTGGCTCAAGAGCATGAATTATACAATACACTTGTCAATACACACATCTGTGAAGTGCAAGGGAAAATTTTCTATGACAACTGCTAAATAAGTATCAACTGTTATTGGTAACAAATGTTTTAAGAAGTACTGTTTTGTACCATCCTATATATCCATGACACTGTTTCTTCTAGAACACTGATGAACTTCTGCTTCACAGGTATAAATGACAATTAACCACATTAACTAAAGTTTCTATCCCCTAATAAAAGTTTATATCCTTATACATGGTTCATTGATGTCTTTTGATATGACACATCTATGTGTAACTCAATAGCAAGTAATGCCAAGAGTGTCCCTATTGCTTCCCTCTTATGTAAATGAATAACCTCCTCTGACTACCTGCAAGACCTTTAGATTTACATGTTGCTGTTAGCACTTCATTCCAACAATGTGGTTCTTTCATCCTCCTCCTGTTGCTAGCACAGTCAGGTCATTCCATAGCCAGACCAGCTGGGGCTTCCTGCCATTGCAGGGGGGTGGTGTAAGAAAGCAAACAGACAGCCGGGTTGGCACTATCAGTTGAGAACAGTAGAAAGAGCAATAGGTGAAATCTGGGACGATCCCTTGCAAGAAAAACAGTGGATTTAAAAACCAAAACTAATTCTTTTTTATAAAAGACACTTGCAATTACACAAAGTTCAAAAGTGAGTTTAAAAATAATCTACCAGATTTACAAGCTAAAAGATAACATTAAACACTTGTGTTATTGTTATTGAAAGTCCTGACCATTGGGTCAATTTTGTTTCTGTGTATGACATGGAAAGTTTGAACAGCAGCTACTCATTCTTGTATGCTGTCCATTATCCAAACCGTTGTCTGTCCAACTGTTCTTCTCTCTTTGGGTTCTATCTCCATCTATTGTTTACTCCTTACCCCATCCCTCCACCCCATCTTCTGTATAAAAACCAACTTTCTTTACCATTAGTAACTAGAGTTGAAACATTAACTTTGATTTCTCTCCACTGAGGCTGCCAGACTTGTTCCAGCAATTTCTGTTTTAGTTTCTGATTTTCAGCATACGCAGTTCTTTTGGTTTCTCAATTATTAGTTCCATCAGATTAAAATCACAGAAAGACTTTCTGTATACAAAAATGTTCAAATGAACAGGTAATTCTTAAAATAAATGGCTGACTTAAGTCCATTCAATTTGATTAAAAACTGTGAGAAAACAGTGATCTAGGTAACACCAACCTTAAGTAGAAAGTTACAAACAAAGAAACTGATTTAACGATGGCTCAGTGGTTAGCACTGCTGCCTCACAGCGGCAGGGACCTCTGTTTGATTTCATCCTGAGGTGACTGTCTGTGTGGGGTTTGCACATTCTCCCCATGTCTGCGTGGGCTTCCTCCAGGTGCTCCGGTTTCCTCTCACAGTCCAAAGATGTACAGGTCAGGTGAATTGGCCAGGCTAAATTACCCATAGTGTTCAGGGGTGTGTAGGTTCGGGAAATGCAGGGTTACAGGAATGGGGCAGGGGGGAATGGGCATGGGTGGGATGATCTTCAGAGGTTTCGTGTGGACTTATTAGGCCGAATGGCCTGTTTCCACACTGTGGGGATTATATAAAAAAAGCATTGAGAGAAGTTCAATTTCATTAGAATTTATCAGCAATAGACTGAAATTTAGTCCATTAACTAATAGGAGCATGAACCATCAATCCAGAGGAAAACCATGAAGATGATATTTCTTGGCTTACTCTCTAACTTTATTATTAATTACTTCCCTGCCTTCCCCACTCACATCTCCACACTTTCCAAACCACCTACAATCCCCTAACTACACTCCTCTCCCCAAACCATCTGAACTCGCATGATACCGTGCCTTCCCTTGTTTCGGTCAAACAGTAAAGCTCCAAGCATTGGCATCCTACACTTCACAGAAAGGTCCACCATTCATTGTTGGGTCTTGGCATTGTAGTGAAGCCCAACTTTGCCATTAACCATTGTCCACAGAGAGGCACTGTGACCAGTTATTTCTAATCTTGAACTTCCGATTGCTGTCAAAACAATTCTATCCAACAGCAACCGTATCAAAAACTGCCCACTTACCTTCCCTTTGCAAGTCTGGCCACTCCCATAGGGGAGAAAGTGAGGACTGCAGATGCTGGAGATCAGAGCTGAAAATGTGTTGCTGGAAAAGCGCAGCAGGTCAGGCAGCATCCAAGGAACAGGCCCATAGGGCTCCATCACAGGCTCCTGATTGGATGCAGAAAAAGGTCAGGGTGATGGGCAGGGAGTTTGGGAGGTCAAGTTGGGAAGGGATTTCAGGAAAGGGGCTAATGTTGGGTGCAAGGGGTGCCCATCGGGGATAGGTTGGGTTGGGTTGATGGCAGGGGTAAGGTCCAGAGGAGTGTATTTGGACCTGCCAGACACGAATCAGGGAGGACAGTTTTATACTGTCAATAGCCAGGAGTTAAAGCAGGTTTTAGTTTTTTTTCCTAATTTTTCCTGAGTATCTATTGAGCTAATGTCGCGAGAACCCTCTGAAATCGCTAACTCAGTGCTGGGGGTCTGATGGTGGATTCTAACTTCCCAGATAACTACCCGGCAGTGTAGAGCGACAGGACTTCCGCATGATGCATCCCACAACCACAGGTAATCCTTGAGCAACAAGCAGTTTCGGCTGAACTGGACCAATCCTGTTATCATTGACCCAGTGGAATACACTGTGGATTCTCTCGGCCTTTAAGAATCTGATACTCGGAACTGCACAGATAAATATTTTTTTTTAAATACTGCAGGCGCCGGGAAGTTGAAATCGAAACGAGAAACGAACAGAAAATGCCGGGCATACCCCCCACAGGTGCCTGCGGAAATAGTAATAAATTGACAAGTTTCAGAACTGAAATCTTTCCTCGGGACCAGGAAACTGATTCACTGTCCACAGATACTGTCACAAATGAGGAGCATTTCCAGCACCTTCTGTTCTTTTCCCAGAGAAACTAAACTTCTGTTTTAAAGATTTTAGACTTAATTCAGCAAAACAGAGCCTAGGAAGTAAAACAAGTGTATTATATTTGCTTTGTGACTATAGGAGTTTCAGGAATAGTTTTTTCTCTCTCTGAACGGCGCCTCTAATAATGTTCACAGACCTTTGCAAAGTAATGAGGAAGTGTTAATAAGAAGTGTTGACCTGAAATCCTTCCTTTCACAGTTTTAGAGCATTAACGTTCTCGCCGGTATTCAGAACAATCATTTT
Organism: Chiloscyllium punctatum; assembly: GCF_047496795.1. Taxonomy (NCBI): domain Eukaryota; kingdom Metazoa; phylum Chordata; class Chondrichthyes; order Orectolobiformes; family Hemiscylliidae; genus Chiloscyllium; species Chiloscyllium punctatum. Next base: position 87,077,224 of record NC_092745.1, read on the forward strand.
ATCAAACGTTGAAATGAATTCTCCCTAACATCTAATCCGTTTACTATGATGCCGCGAAATTCACGGCGAGAGTTTTAATACCGACAGTCTTCCGTTTTATTTACCCTTTGTATATTTACAAATGGACACTATGAGTGAGTCTTATCGATACATTCCTTCACTGTTTGATACTGAAGAACAGAAAGCAGTCAGCACCCTTCTCAAAGAGTAGCTAAAACGGTTTAAGACAGAGCGCTTAGGAATGAAAAGTCACCGTCTACTTCAAACTGAAAATGTATTGGCGGTGAATGATCGAAAACCACAGGATCAACTGTGGACAGCCTGAGCTGGCGGAGGGAGAAGATGTGACACTGAGACTGGGATTGAGGAACTACAACAGCGAGTTTCCAAGCATCAAACACCAGCCTCAAAGAAGCCCCCAGCGAGCTTAGATTTCACAGAGACAGGAACTCCTGAAAACTTTCTGTTTTCGCACTTTCATACTGAGCGGGTGCTTGTGAGTGTTTCACTCACGCCGCCTGCAATGGCACAGTGCAGCGTGATCACAGAGAGCACAGTGTGGTCACAGAGAGCACAGTCTGATCACAGACAGCACAGTGTGGTCACAGAGAGCACAGTCTGATCACAGAGAGCACAGTCTGATCACAGACAGCAGTGTGGTCACAGAGAGCGCAGTGTGGTCACAGAGAGCACAGTCTGATCACAGACAGCACAGTGTGGTCACAGAGAGCACAGTCTGATCACAGAGAGCACAGTCTGATCACAGACAGCAGTGTGGTCACAGAGAGCACAGTCTGATCACAGACAGCACAGTGTGGTCACAGAGAGCACAGTCTGATCACAGAGAGCACAGTCTGATCACAGACAGCACAGTGTGGTCACAGAGAGCACAGTCTGATCACAGACAGCAGTGTGGTCACAGAGAGCACAGTCTGATCACAGACAGCACAGTGTGGTCACAGAGAGCACAGTCTGATCACAGAGAGCACAGTCTGATCACAGACAGCACAGTCTGATCACAGACAGCACAGTGTGGTCACAGAGAGCACAGTCTGATCACAGAGAGCACAGTCTGATCACAGACAGCACAGTGTGGTCACAGAGAGCACAGTCTGATCACAGACAGCACAGTGTGGTCACAGAGAGCACAGTCTGATCACAGACAGCACAGTCTGATCACAGACAGCACAGTCTGATCACAGAGAGCACAGTCTGATCACAGAGAGCACAGTCTGATCACAGACAGCACAGTCTGATCACAGAGAGCACAGTGTGGTCACAGAGAGCACAGTCTGATCACAGAGAGCACAGTCTGATCACAGACAGCACAGTCTGATCACAGAGAGCACAGTCTGATCACAGACAGCACAGTGTGGTCACAGACAGCACAGTCTGATCACAGACAGCACAGTCTGATCACAGAGAGCACAGTCTGATCACAGAGAGCACAGTGTGGTCACAGAGAGCACAGTCTGATCACAGAGAGCACAGTCTGATCACAGACAGCACAGTGTGGTCACAGAGAGCACAGTCTGATCACAGACAGCACAGTCTGATCACAGACAGCACAGTGTGGTCACAGAGAGCACAGTCTGATCACAGAGAGCACAGTGTGGTCACAGAGAGCACAGTCTGATCACAGAGAGCACAGTGTGGTCACAGAGAGCACAGTCTGATCACAGAGAGCACAGTCTGATCACAGACAGCACAGTCTGATCACAGAGAGCACAGTCTGATCACAGACAGCACAGTCTGATCACAGACAGCACAGTGTGGTCACAGAGAGCACAGTCTGATCACAGACAGCACAGTGTGGTCACAGAGAGCACAGTGTGGTCACAGAGAGCACAGTCTGATCACAGACAGCACAGTGTGGTCACAGAGAGCACAGTCTGATCACAGACAGCACAGTGTGGTCACAGAGAGCACAGTCTGATCACAGAGAGCACAGTCTGATCACAGACAGCACAGTGTGGTCACAGAGAGCACAGTCTGATCACAGAGAGCACAGTCTGATCACAGACAGCACAGTGTGATCACAGAGAGCACAGTCTGATCACAGAGAGCACAGTGTGGTCACAGAGAGCACAGTCTGATCACAGAGAGCACAGTCTGGTCACAGAGAGCACAGTCTGATCACAGAGAGCACAGTGTGGTCACAGAGAGCACAGTCTGATCACAGAGAGCACAGTGTGATCACAGAGAGCACAGTGTGGTCACAGAGAGCACAGTCTGATCACAGAGAGCACAGTGTGGTCACAGAGAGCACAGTCTGATCACAGAGAGCACAGTGTGGTCACAGAGAGAACAGTCTGATCACAGACAGCACAGTCTGATCACAGACAGCACAGTGTGATCACAGAGAGCACAGTGTGGTCAAAGACAGCACAGTCTGATCACAGACAGCACAGTCTGATCACAGAGAGCACAATGTGGTCACAGACAGCACAGTGTGGTCACAGAGATGACAGTCTGTTTGCAGACAGTAACGTATCATCACTAACCAGCCCCAACTCTCCTTTGAACTTTGCCAGGAAGTCTTCCACCTGTTGAAAGACACAAGTGGCGTTTCCCCGGAGTCTGGACTGCCTCATTCAGCAGCCGCTGTGTGTAACCTGTACAGAGAGATCCTGGTGCACCCCCTGCCCCATTTACCTGAGAGAAATTGAGTCCATTGAGAGGGTGGCATTGCTCTTCGACCCGCTCCACCGCCCCGGTCCTTTTCTTCATCCTCTCCGCCTCCTGGGCGAGATAGAGATCGAGGACCGGCACCCCTCGGGATCTGATATCGGCCTCGGTCAGCGAGTTGACCATCAGCATCACCCAGACGGGTCTCTTCCTCTCCCAGTTGCCGGCGATGGCGTTGAACAGGTAATCCGCGTACAGCCCCTTGCCCCTCTGGTCCGGAGTCATCCACAGAGGCATCATCAGCTTCACATAGTCCAGGTGCCGCTTGAGCCTGCGGTACAGGTCGCTCGGCAGCACATCCTGCAGGTTCTCCCCGTGAGGCAGCATCTGACAACTGGTCAGGGCTGAGATGGTGTACGGGTCGGTCAGGTCGAGTTCGAAGTACACGCTGTTGCTGTGCCGGAAAGCCCGCTTACAGTTATCCGCCACAAAGTCCCACACTCTGGTGTAAGGGACATGAATGGTCCCAAATAAATACGCTGGGGGCTCTCGCCGGATCGTCCAGAGGAACGAGTTCATTTCTGTTTGCTATGGGGGGGGGGGGGGGGGAGAGGGACAGAAACAGAACAGGGAACCGCATTCAGTATCAACTCACGTGTGAGACAAGCAACGAAAATCAGTTCAAAAGGAAAAGCTGGGAACTGTTCTTAAAAAGAAAATAAAAGTGTAACAGGAGACTGACAGCCCGCTGAAGGTACACACTGACAAAAGGAAGAATATGCTTCGGCATTTCCACAGGTAAAGTACTGGCACGGGAAGGGGAGATACCGAACAGGACAGGAGTCACTTGGTCACAATGTTCCCTACAGCCAGGGTTGGGATGAGGGAGGAATGTGTATTTCCCAAAAACTTCAGTCCAAAAGTGCCAGTGCAAGAGGGACAGGGACAGGGGGAAGGAGACAGAGAGAGAGAGAGAGAACACAGGCTGCAACAAGTGACGGGAAGATCCACAAACTCACTCACCGACTTGGGGAGCTCACATTGTCCCGTGTCCCGGAGATTATTGCCTTTGGAGGTGACGCTCTGTCCAACCAAACTCACAAGAACCCAGAGCAGTCCGGCGTGAGGCTGCATCGTGCCTTCCATCCACAGAGTTGCTCTCTCCCCCTCTCTCTCTCTCGGACTGTTGCGCCTGGCTCCTGTGTGTGTGTGTGGTTTTTTTTGGAAGGTTTCTGTCCAGTGCCGGGAAGTGAGGGGAAAGGCCAGCTCCCTCACACTCCCAGATCCGGGATGGTACAATCACCGGAGTGAAAGTGAACTCCACAAGCCGCCATGCTGGCCACCTCCTCCCCCCGGTGCACGGCCCAGCCTCCTCCCCCCTGAAAAGGTTGCACTAACTGAGCTGAGGTGATCGGGATGGGAGAGGGAAGGTTTGCAAAAGCATCTCCTGCGGGCCCACCCCGCGATGCGATCGCCCATCACACGCTGCGCTCGGCTGCTGCCTCTTATTTGAACAGGCGGAGCAAGGCGGGTACTGCTCGGCATGTCAGCATGTCACTTCAGGGGCTAAACACTCTCTCGTGTGCTCTCTCAACTTCCAAACTGCTGGGGAACGGGGAGAGAGAGAGAAAAACTTTTTTTCTCTTTGCACAGGAATGTTTGCAACCGCCCGAAGGTGGCGCCCCACACGCGAACCATCAACAGCCAACATCTGCAGGAGGTGAAAAGGTTCCCCCCGCCTTCCTCACTCCCTGTCCTTGTGTCTCACTGGAAGGTTGAGGAAGACACGATTCCTAGCAATGTCAGCCTTCCCTTCAGAATGCAAACAGAGTATTCCCAGCCAAGTGGAAGGGAAGGTTTTGTCCCCCAGCTGCTGAAGCAGTTTAAATGACCAGTTGATCAAATGAGTGTGGGGTTAAGCAACTTTAAATTAATTAATCCTCCCCACCGCCAGTTCCTTGTATCCGACATGCTTCCAAATCCTTCTTTAAAGTTAGATTCCCTACAGTGTGGAAACAGGCCCTTCGGCCGAATAAGTCCACAACAACCCTCCGAAGAGTAACCCACCCAGACCCATTTCCCACTGACTAATGCACCTCACACTTTGGGCAATTTAGCATGGCCAATTCCCTCGAACCTACACATCTTTGGACTGTGGGAGGAAACCAGAGCACCTCAAGGCAACTCCACATAGAGACACCTGGGACAGAAATTACTGTGAGGCAACAGTGGTAGCCACTCAGCCACCATACATTCCTGTCTCTTTAACCATGGACGTAATTTACTGTCATAGAGTCATAGCGTCACAGAGATGTACAGCATGGAAACATCCTTCAGTCCAACCCGTCCATGCCAACCAGATATCCTAACCCAATCTAGTCCCACCTGCCAGCACCCGGCCAATGTCCCTCCAACCCCTTCCTATTCATATACCCATCCAAATGCCTCTTAAATGTTGCAATTATACCAGCCTCCACCACATCCTCTGGCAGCTCATTCCATACACGTACCACCCTCTGCGTGAAAACGTTGCCCCTTATGGCTTCCCAACTCCTGTACTCAATACTCTGACCAATAAAAGAAAGCATACCAACCGCCTTCTTCACTATCCTGTCTACCTGCGACTCCACTTTCAATGAGCTATGAACCTGCACTCCAAGGTCTCTTTGTTCAGCAACACTCCCTCGGACCTTACCATTAAGTGTATAAGTCCTACTAAAATTTGCTTTCCAAAAATGAAGCACCTTGCATTTATCTGAATTAAACTCCATCTGCCACTTCTCAGCCCATTGGCCCATCTGGTCCAGATCCTGTTGTAATCTGAGGTAACCCTCTTCACTGTGCACTACACTTCCAATTTTGGTGTCATCTGCAAACTTAGTAACGATACCTCTTACACTCACATCCAAATGATTTATGTAAATGACAAAAAGTACTGGACCCAGCACCGATCCTTGTGGCACTCCACTGGTCACAGGCCTCCAGTCTGAAAAACAACCCTCCACCACCACCCTACCTTTCAGGTCTTCTACCTTTCAGCCAGTTCTGTATCCAAATGGCTAGTTCTCCTTGTATTCCATGGGATCTAATCTTGCTAATCAATCGCCCATGGGAACCTTGTCGAACGCCTTACTGAAGTCCACATAGATCACATCTACTGCTCTGCCCTCATCAATCTTCTTTGTTACTTCTTCAAAAAACTCAATAAAGTTTGTGAAACATGATTTCCCATGCACAAAGCCATGTTGACTATCCCGAATCAGTCCTTGCCCTTCCAAATACATGTACATCCTGTCCCTCAGGATTCCCTCCAACAACTTGCCCACCACTGAGGTCAGGCTCACTGGTCTGTAGTTCCCTGGCTTGTCTTTACCGCCCTTCTTAAACAGTGGCCCCACGTTTGTCAACCTCCAGTCTTCCGGCACCTCATCTGTGACTATCGATGATACAAATATCTCAGCAAGAGGCCCAGCAGTCACTTCTCTAGCTTCCCACAGAGTTCTCGGGTATACCAGATCATGTTCTGGGGTTTTATCCACTTTTAACCATTTCAAGGCATCCAGCACTTCCTCCTCTGTAATCTGGACATTTTGCAAGATGTCACCATCTATCTCCCTACAGTCTATATCTTCCATATCCTTTTCCACAGTAAACACTGATGCAAAATATTCATTTAGTATCTCCCCCATTTTCTGTGGCTCCACACAAAGGCCGCCTTGCTGATCTTTGAGGGGCCCTATTCTCTCCCTAGTTACCCTTTTGTCCTTGATATATTTGTAAAAACCCTTTGGATTCTCATTAATTGTATTTGCCAAGGCTATCTCATGTCCCCATTTTGCCCTCCTGATTTTCCTCTTAAGTATACTCCTACTTTCTTTATACTCTTCTAAGGATTCACTCGATCTATCCTGTCCATACCTGGCATATGCTTCCTTCGTTTTCTTAACCAAACCCTCAATTTCTTTAGTCATCCAGCATTCCCTATCCCTACCAGCCTTCCTTTTCACCCTGATAGAAATATACTTTCTCTGGATTCTTTTTATCTCATTTCTGAAGGCTTCCCGTTCTCCAGCCATTCCTTTACCTGCGAACATCTGCCTCCAATCAGCTTTCGAAATTCTTGCCTAATACCGTCAAAATTGGCCTTTCTCCAATTTAGAACTTCAACCTTTAGGTCTGGTCTATCCTTTTCCATCACTATTTTAAAATGAATAGAATTATGGTCGCTGGCCCCAAAGTGCTCCCCCACTGACACCTCAGTCACCTGCCCTTCCTTATTTCCCAAGAGTAGGTCAAGTTTTGCACCTTCTCTAGTAGGTACATCCACATACTGAATCAGAAAATTGTCTTGTACGCACTTAAGAAATTTCTCTCCATCTAAACCTTTAACGCTATGGCAGTCCCAGTCAATGTTTGGAAAGTTAAAATCCCCTACCATAACTATCCTATTATTTTTACAGGTAGCTGAGATCTCCTTACAAGTTTGTTTCTCAATTTCCATCTGACTATTGGGGGGTGTATAATACAATCCCAATAAGGTGATCATCCCTTTCTTATTTCTCAGTTCCACCCAAATAACTTCCCTGGATGTATTTCGTTTGAGTCGAAGGCTAAGACAGCTCAAGAGGGGTTAGATTACAAGTGCAGAGATGGACTGCTGAGGCTGTATAATTACCTGGTCAGACCACATTTGGAATATCATGAGCACTTTTGGGCCCCACGTCCAAGGAGGAATGAGCCTGCATGGAGAACAGAGGAAGTGTATCAAAATAATTCCAAGAGTGAAGGGTTTGTCACATGAGGAGCATTTAAGGATTCTGGGTCTGTATTCAATGGACCTTTTAAGGAAGTTGGTGGATCTTACTGAAACTTAAATACTGAGAGGTATGGACAGAGTGAATGTGGAGAAGATGTTTCTACCAGTAGGAGAGACTAGGACCTGAGGGGTAAGGGTCAGGGATGACCCATGAATACTGAAATGGGGAGGAATTTCTTCAGCCAAAGAATGGTGAATCTATGGAACTCATTGCCACAGGCCAAGTCATTGAGTGCATTTAATGCAGAGCTCAGTAGGTTCTTGCTTGGTTAGGGGATCAAGGGTAAGGAGAGAAGGCAGGAGAATGGAGTTGAGAGACATATCAGCCATGATCGAATGGCAGGGCAGACTTGATGGGCTGAATAGCCAAATTCTACTCCTATATAGACTCAGAGATGTAGAAACAGACCCTTCAGTCCAACTCTTCCTGCCGCCCAGATGCCTTCATCTAATCTAGTTCCATTTGCCAGCATTTGGTCCATATCCCTATAAACCTTTCCTACTTGTATGCCCATCCAGCAGCTCATTCCATACATGCACTATCCTCTGCATGAAAAAGTTGCCCCTTAAATCCCTTTTAAATCTTTCCCCTCACCTTAACCCTATGGCTCTCTAGTTCTGTACACCCACACTCCTGGGAAACAGTCTTGATTATTCACCCTATCCATGCCTCTCATAATTTTATAAACCTCTATAAGGTCACCTCTCAGCCTCTGGCGCCCCAGGGAATATAGCCCCAGCCTATTCAGCCTCTCCCTATAGCTCACACTCTCCAACCCTGGCAACATCCTTATGGTCTTATGATCCAAATATAAGAAGATAGGTTAGCTCAGTTGACTGAATGGCTGGTTTGCAGTGCAGAGTGATACTAACAGCATGGGCTCAATTCCTGCACTGGTTGAGGTTACCATGAAGAGTCCCCTTCTCAGTTGCTCCCTCAGGTTAAACGACCTTAGTTGTGTGTGTCTCCCTCTCTATAATGGCAGAACAAAAGAGAAAAATTGAGGACTGCAGTTGCTGGAGAGTCAGAGTCGACAGGTGTGGCGCTGGAAAAGCACAGCAAGTCAGGCAGCATCCAAGGAACAGGAGAGTCGGCTTTTCGGGCAAAAGCCCTTCATCAGGGATGAGATAGTGACACAGCAGCCCATCATCTGGTAAGACTATAATGACTTTACTAATCTTAAATGTCAGCATGGTCTTTGCTTCAACTACTAACTCCAGGATTGTACTCCAGAGCACCTACTTTCTGCCCTTCATTTCTCACATGTAATCTTATCCGTTGTGTTTGAGTCATTCAGCCGCTGGAAACACTGTTTCTATTTACTCCATCCTCTGCCTCAACATTTTAAAGATCTCTCTTAATATATGCCCCAATTCTCCTCTGTTGTAACAATAGCATTCGCCCATCCTAGTTAAATGTCAGGTTTTATTTTAAAATAGTAAAAAGCAATTGAATGCTGCATTTCAGTTCCAAATCTGCCATGTAATATGGAATATGGAAATATGGAATATTAATAAAACTTTTTTAATGACTATAAATTGTTTTGCTTGTCACCAGAGAACTTGCAGTGGTCATGTGATATCTTTTGTCTGTTCATCTCATATACAATTAAGCTAAAAGCACTACACTTCATTTGTTAGTGTTGTAATGGCCTTTGAACAAGATACAGTTCCGTAAGGGACTTTGTACTGTCTTTACCATTATCTTTGAAATTGATTTTAAGAATGCTTAATTTTCCTGATGAGTTATAAATGCTGTCCTATATGACTTGTGAGCTCCAAGTTCTATAATCAAAGATAGTGTGAGGCAGAATTAGAATTTCAGTTCTTGTATTGCCTACTTAACAGTTGTATTATATATCATTGGTTGTAATATTAGATCTGCTGTCAACTTTTTAAGCTAATTTTAAAAAATGGCAAAATGAATAGAGAATTAGCACAGAAGAAACAAGCAATTTATGGCTTTTTCAAAACAACTTTGAACAACTGATTGTAATTTTTAACAGTTTTAAGTAGCACACAGCTGGAGGTTCAAAGACAAATTTTAAAATTATTTTGAGTCACACGGTTCAGACACACCCCCCAGGGCAGGTTGGACTTGATGCCAGACCCTATACCCTAGAGTAAGTGCACTACCAGCACACCACAGTGTGTTGTTTTTCTTTAGTTAATTATTAGCATACTCACCTGCTGTCCTTGGACTATGGATCATTTATACAACAACTGCCCTGGAAGGTTGGAAAAATCTTGACTAACATTTAACAAGTGCTAACTCGCACCGCCTCTACCTCTTCCCCCCTCCCCACACACACACACACACGCATTTCTTTAAGTCTCCATGTGCTGTGGTCTTCATTTTTGAGATTTCCTTGCAATGTTTTTGTAGTCTCCCACTTTGATTGAAGATCAGCCACTTCCTCTTTACCACGGACATGCAATTCTTTTACACCTCCATCCCCCATCAGGATGGTTTCAGGGCTCTCCACTTCCTCCTGGAACAAAAGCCTGAACCATCCCCAGCCTCCACCTAGCTGAGCTCAGAACAACTTCTCTTTTAACTCCTCTCACTTTCATCAAGTCAGAGGGGTGGTCATGGGTACCCGCATGGATCCCAGTTATACTTGTCTCTTCATGGGGTATGTGGAACATTCCCTGTTCCAGTCCTATTCCAGCCTCCAGCCACAACTCTTTCTCCAGCATGTTGATGATATCATCGGTGCTCCTTCCCTCTCTCATCTGAAATTAGAAAAGTTTATCAATTTTTGCTTCCAACTTCCACTCTGCTCTCATCGTTATTTTGTCCATCTCTGACTCCTCTCTTCCCTTCCTTGACATCTCTGTTTCCATTTCTGGGGATAGTCTGGCCACCAGTATCCACTATAAACCCATCAACTCCCACAGTTACCTTGACCATCCAAGCTCATACCCTGCTTCCTGTAAAGACTCTATTCTATTCTCCCAGTTCCTCTGTCTCTATTGCATCTGTTCTGATGATATCAACTTCGACAAAGGGGCATCTGAAAAGTCCACCTTCTAGCTCAACTGAGGATTCCCCAGCATCATTCTTGACAGAGCTTTCAAGCAGGTCTGACCCATCTCCTGCACTTCGGCCCTCACCCACTTTCTTCCTTCCCACATCAATGGTAGGGTTCTCCTTGTCCTCACCTACCATCCCACCAAGATCCACATCCAGAGGATTGTTAGCTGCCATTTCCACCATCTCAAGCAAGATGGCACCCCCAGAAACATATTTCCCCTCCCCTCTCTTGTCAGCCTTCCACAAGGACCATTCCCTCCAGGATATCCTGGTCAACTCATCCTTTACTCTCAACACTGCCGCCTCTCCCCCCGTCCCCCTCCCACCCACCCCCCCATAGCCCCATGACACCTTCCCTTGCAAACACAAAAGGTGTAACACCTATCCATTTACTTCCTCCCTCCTCAGTATCCAAGGGCCCAAACACACCTTCCAAGTGAAGCAGCACTTTACCTGCATTTCTCACAATCTAGTCTACTGTATTTGCTGCACACAATGTGGTCTCCTCTACATTGGGAAAACGAAGTATAGACTTGGTGACCGCCTCGCGGTCTCTGTAAAAAAGACCTTGAGCTGCTAGTTTCCTATCACATCAACACACCATCCTGAACTCTAGCCAATAGCTATGTCACAGGCTTGCTGCAGTGTTCTTTACCCCAACCCCCACACACCAGGCCTTGTTATCAAATAGTCAGCTTTTACACACTACCCATTGTTAGCCACCAATAGTCCCCACTAGCAGCAATTCATTCTCCTAGGCTGATCATTATCCACTCCCTTGTCTGTCCAACTGTTCTTCTTTCTCTCCTTGTGCTCTATCTGCATCTATCATGTACACCTTACCCTTCCACGACCTATGTTCTTCATAAAAAACAATTTTTTCCCAGCCACCATCAGTTCAGATGAAGGATCCTAAACGTTAACCCTGATTCCTCTACAGAGATGCTGTAGGGATGAGCTGAGATGGTCCAGCAGTTTCTGTTTTTGTATTAATTTGGGAGATCTTTATTGCACTCTCTCTATAACAATAATTTCTTCAGATAAGGAGACCAAAACTGCACACAATATTCCAGGTGTGGCCAAAACAATGCCCTATATAATTTCAGCAAGACATCCTTGTTCCTGTACTCGAATCCTCTTGCTATGAAGGCCAACACAGAGTTTGCCTGCTTTACTGCCTGTTGCCCCTGCATGCTTACTTTCAGTGACTGGTGAACAAGGACACCAATGTCTCACTGAAAATTCCCCCCACCTCTCAATACATAGCCGTTCAAGTTATAATCTGCCTACCTATTTGTGGTAACAAAGTGAAGAACCTTACATTTATCCACATTATACTGTATTTGCCATTAATTTACCTACCCACTCAGCCTGACCAAATCCTCATCACAGTTCATCCTTCTATCCAAGCTTTGTGTCATTTGCAAATTTTGAGATATTACATTGAGTTCCCTCCTCTAAGTCATTAATATATATTGTGAATAACTGTTGTCCTAGTGTCAATCCCTGTGGTACCTCACTAGTCACTGTCTGCCATTTCAGAAAAAAGACTATTCTTTGGCTCCTGTCTATTAATCACTTTTCTATTCATCTCAATACACTACCCCAGTACCATGTATTTTTGCTGCGGCCTGCTAACTTTTATTCAGTTCAGATGTCTATCTAGATGCCTTTGAAATGTTATGATTGAATCTGCCTCCAATATATTCCCAGGAAGCACATTCTAGGTCCAAAGTAATCACTGCTGAAAGAAGATTTTTCTCATATCCTCTTTGGACCTTTTCCATATCACCTTAAATCCAGCATTTAGCATTAAGGGCAGCACGGCGGCTAGCACTGCTGCCTCACAGCACCAGGGTCCCAGGTTCAATTTCAGCCTTGGGTGACTGTGTGGAGTCTGCACATTCTCCCCGTGTCTGCGTGGGTTTCCTCCGGGTGCTCTGGTTTCCTCCCACAGTCCGAAGGTGTGCAGGTCAGGTGAATTGGCCATGCTAAATTGCCCATAGTGTTAGGTGCATTGGTTAGAGTGAAATGGGTCTGAGTGGGTTACTCTTTGGAGGGTCGGTGTGGACTGGTTGGGCCGAAGGGCCTGTTTCCTCACTGTAGGGAATCTAATCTCTGATTCTTGATCCATCCACAAATGGCAACAGATTCTGTCTATTTTCCTCATGGTTTTGAAAAATCTCTTCTAAAGTTTCTGTTCTCTAAGATTAGCAACACCGGATTTTCCAATATTTCAATATAGCTGAAGTCCCAAATAAAAATTCATCATGACACTTTGTTTCCTGTCACTTAGCCAGCCCTGTAACCATGCTGCTACTGTGCCCTATATTCCATGAGTTTCTGCCTTGTTGACAAGCCTATTAATGTGACACATTATCAAATCTCTTCTGGAAGTCCGTTGTTATAGATAGGAGAGAAGAGCAACCCGAAACCCTCAAATACTAATCTTAATATTTATAGTCAGTGGGTATTTTAAAAAGGTATGTTCTTCTAAGTCCTCTGTTGGTGTTGTCACTTTAATTAACCAGCAGCAAACTTCTTGTGAGTTTAAATAAAGGAAGTTACTTATTCACATATTCACACCAGAAGTCTAATTGTTCTACTGCTCACAGACACAAACGCCCAATAAAAACCCACTAAAGAAAATAATGCACTTTTACGAATGGCAAACAAAAGGTTGGTTCACCTTTCACAGCTGGTTCACATTGAAAGGTCACAACGATGTGGGCCTGATAAAGAAAGGAGTCTTTTCAATTCAGTTCTGAAGAAGAGTCACTGAACTCAAAACATTAACTCTGCTTTTTCTCTGCAAATGCTGCTGGACCTGACAAGTTTTCCCAGCAATTTCTGTTGTTGTTTCTGATTTCCAGCATCTATGGTACTTTGTTTTTTTTATCGTTTATAGAGTCTTCTCTACATTTCAGTTGTAGCTTGACTGTATTCAGAGGACTAGAATCAGGACAACTGTATGATTCTTTCAAAGTGATGGCCTTTCCCCAGATAATGTCAGTTCTTAGTGGCTTCCTTATCAGAAGGTCAAGTTCTGAGCCCGTTGATTTTTGAGAGAAAGGAACCTGGCTGGTAGGCTTCTAAAGTTTTATAGCTGCTGGTGTTTAAAGATGAAGATGACACTGTCTTTTGCTGTGGCTGGTGATGTTTCCCTATTTTTGTTTGTGTACTACCCAGGTCTTTCTGAATTTCTGTTAAAAATACACTAGTTCTTGCAGACTATAGTCATATGACCAATACTGTCAGTAATATAACCAATACTGGCTCAGATGAAAGTCATTGCTGTACAATGGAGATAATGGATGTTTCTTCACACTTTCTCAGGATGAATTGGTTTCTGCCAGTTTGCATAGTTAGGGTTCCAACTCGGAGACACGGAGTCTGTACTTGTGTTTGGGGTAAATATCTAAACAATAGCAAGTGTAAATTCTGCAGATAGTATTCATCTAGATGTGTCCATTCAAGGAGGAGAGCCCCTCACATGGTTATTCAGGCATGAACTTTGCGGAATGTTTTGAGGGACAAATTGTGAAAGTCACCTGACCTCAGCAACCTTCTTAAACAGCCTTAACAACATTCATTTTTAAATAAAATACATTTCTGAGAAACATTATGGACAAACTCAGGCATGTTTGAAGGTACCTCATAAAAATACACAATCATGTAAGTTAGGAATGAAAGACATACACTTATATAGCACTTTTCATGACTACCAGGCATCTCAAAAGTGTTTCACAGCTGAAGAAACACTTCTCACGGTGCAGCCACTGTTGTTATACTAAAAGGCAGAAGCTAATTTTGAACACAGCAAAATTCCCACAAACAAAAATGTGGTGAGGATCAGATAATCACATTTTTGTGATGTTGAATGAGGGATAATTACTGCCCAGGAAACCAGGGATAACGCCTTACTTTTCTCGAAGGTAGCAAAGAAGAAAGCCTGTGTAGGATAAAAGCAGAAGTGGGAGAGAGAGAATGTTCTGCAGCTATACCACAAAGAAATATTAAAAGACATGAAAAGTGGAGAGACTTTATTTGTTTACACTCAGTCCAATAATGCTTGAAATCCATTGAATTAAATTATTGTCCAAATTTACTGCTAAGATATCAGTATATGAGTGCAATTTGAGTGGGAGTAGGACCTGGCTGCAAAGTCCCTATCATCACTTGGTCAGTAAAGAACCCATGGCACAGATTTCCACTTGGTGCTAAGATATTTTATTTCCCTAACTGCAGCCTGTTCCTTCTTTGGAGCAGTGTTATTGTTGGTGATAAGATAGCTCAAGCTACACAGGCTGACAAAAATATTAGCCTCTGACTTCATAGTTATACCACTTGTAATTGTGGGATAGTGACACCCATGTGCTGCTTTACTACTTTCTGTAATGGGGAGATGTTCTTATTAAGAATCATCAGCACTTAGTCTCTGCTTTATTAGAGTAAAATTTTATTCCTGTAGTTGAGAAATGTGTCCTTGATTGCCAAGTGATAATTTAGTAAGTACTTTCTTTTATGTTGCTATTTTCAGTGTATTTTTTCTTGTGCCTGTTGTTGTCATGTTTTCTTGTGCTTGTTCTTGTTTTCATGCCAGGCATAATTGTTTGTTTTATGCTTAAGACAGATTTAAGTCCCAGGCCTCTGCTAATGACATGCTACAGTTAGCTAGTAATGGATTGCTCAAGGGCAATCTTAGGTGATGCCTGTAATATATGTCTCACTTGCTTTTACCTCAAGATGTGTCTGTCCATTTCCTCCCTCGCCTAGGAACATTAGCTGATGATTTGGAGAATAATGGGCAAAATGTGCATCCAATGTCATGCAATGGATTCTTATGCAGTTTTACCCTATCATCTATTGATTTAACTCTCTAACTGGAAAGTCCACTGAACCACTTTTCCTTTCAACTTACATATGTGCTGTGAAAGACTGTGTAAAATAATTCATCACGCAGGTTTGCTGCTCTGATCTGGTACAAATTGTGGAAGACAGCAACAGACGCATTCCAATTTAAATACACTAAAAATATTTCATAGCGATTGTATGGCAGAAATGATCAATTATGCGAGCAGCTGCAAAAACTAGACTTCAAAAAGAAGAACTGTTTTACATGATGTACTGTGTCAAACGGATCAAGACTGCCTTAGGTTTGATCTCTGTTCCACACTGAGACACTTCATCTCAGTCAGAGTAGCTGTGGGAGTGTTACAATTGGCCTCAGTGTCAACAGGTCGGAAGGAGAAAATTAAAATCAACACAAGAACTCACTAAATCACTATCTAGTGAATCCTGTTTGAAAGTATTTTTGAGCAGACATCGAATAACGGAGTCAAGACAGAATTGGATCAGCCACTGCTAATTATGCAATTAAAAAACTTGTCAAGAAAAGCAATTGATCAAAGTATTCGAAGATTGGTGACATTTCTGAAACTATACTTAACACAAGTCACTTTTTTGGAAGAAATATGGTAAATTTAGGAGGGGGTGGAATTCGACAGCCTTCCTGTTTCTGTCTTTCCTTTCTGTCCTAATAAGGCTCGTCTCATTGTAGTTTTGTCCTGATCAGCCAATCTGTCATTTCTGAATAGAATTTTGAATTGCACCATCCCATCTTGCCTCTTGTTTTGTGGTCTTCAGGGTGTTTGGCATTGACCTCCTCCTTGTTCATATTTGATCTCCCGACAATTTTCCTGTGTATTTTCAATCAGACCAACCAACAACTCCGAACTTAAATATGACAGAGAAATGTATTTTACATGAGAAGGTACTGCAGTGAATTACCACATTTTAACCCAAAAAGACACAAGTTAATTATTGGATACATTTGATCTTTCCATTTGAAGCTTTTCAAGTTATATTGTGAATGAAAGGGATAAGAATAGTGAATGAAAGGGACAAGGCAAAATAAATAAAATTAATGCATAATTGTGTGGCTGCTACTAAAAGGAACAGCAGGAATTGACTACTGTGAGGAGGTATTTGTTTACAACATGCTGTGTCATGTGTCTTAGAAATGTTACAAAGAATTTTCCAAGGAACGAATCATTTCAGAAATCTAGCAACTCCAGTTTCGTTTCGCACACAATGATGACCCCAATAATGACTATAAGAAGTTAATCTGTTTTTGTGACTGTTGAGGAAAATGTGTGAACCATGTTTATCTGATAATAGGATGGTCCTCATAGAAGGCCTGACCCATTCCACGGATTGAGGTCAGAGCAAACTTCTGAAAACAAAATGAACTGGTGAGCAATTGCAGCCTTACTTTCACAGGTTAGCAACCACTTTAAATGGCCCCAACCCACCAGAGTGAACATTACACACTAGTAGTCTGAACGTTCCCATTTGGATCAGCTAATTCATGGAGGAAATCCATCTTTGCAATCATGTTGAAGCCCAGAAGTTAAATGTCCTCAGTCTGATTTTAACCACAGCAACTGAGTTACATTGAAAAAGAACATTTTGCCTACAAAGCTGTGGCAAAAATTTATCAACTTGATGCTGCCTGTGACTCTGTAATTTACAGTGATCATGCTGATAACTGCTGAAAATGGAAGAAGAAAGATAAATTATATAACATTGCTCATATCCTTAGGGCATCCTCGATATACTGATCAGGAGACAGAGATCAGAAGTCAGAAGACACCAGGTTATAGTCCAACAGGTTTATTTGAAATCACAAACTTTCAGAGTGTTGCCCCTTCATCAGGTGAAGAAAACATAGAAACATGGAAAATAGGAACCAGAGTAGACCATTCAGCCCTTCAAGCCTGCTCTACCACTCGATATGTTCATGAAAACTGCACATAATACTGTTGGCCCTGTACCAGTGCAGCAAGACGTCCCTGCCCCTGTACTCAAATCTTCTCATTATGAAGGCCAACATACCATTTCTGTCCTTCACCACACTTGCATGCATGCTTTCAGCAACTGGTGTACAAGGACAACAAGGATTCATTACACTTCTCATTTCCCCATTCTATCATGATTGAGAAAATAATGTACCTACCAAAGTAGATAACCTCACATTTATCCATATTGTACTTCATCTGCCATGCATTTGCCCATTCACTTAATTTGACCAAAACACAATGGATCACCTCTGCATTCTCCTTGCAATTAATTCTCCCATCTAGCATTCTATTATCTGCAAACCCTGGTGATGTTAGATTTAGTTCCCTTGTCTAAATCATTAATATATATTGTGAGTAGCTGAGGACAAGCTCTGATCCTTGTGCAATTCCACAGGCTACTGGCTGCTACTCAGAAAATGACATAGAGTCATAGAGATGTACAGCACGGAAACAGACCCTTCGGTCCAACATGTCCATGCCGATCAGATATCCCAACCCAATCTAGTCCCACCTGCCAGCACCCATATCCCTCCAAACCCTTCCTATTCATATACCCATCCAAATGCCTCTTAAATGTTGCAATTGTACCAGCCTCCACCACATCCTCTGGCAGCTCATTCCATATGCGTACACACTCTCTGTGAAAAGGTTGCCCCTTAGATCTCTTTTATTTCTTTCCCCTCTCACCCTAAACCTATGCCCTCCCAACTCCTGTACTCAATACTCTGACCAATAAAGGAAAGCATACCAAATACCTTCTTCACTATCCTATCTACCTGCGACTCCACTTTCAAGGAGCTATGAACCTGCACTCCAAGGTCTCTTTGTTCAGCAACACTCCCTAGGACCTTACCATTAAGTGTATAAGTCCTGCTAAGATTTACTTTCCCAAAATGCAGCACTTCGCATTTATCTGAAATAAACTCCATCTGCCACTTCTCAGCCCATTGGCCCATCTGGTCCAGATCCTCTTGTAATCTGAGGTAACCCTCTTCACTGTCCACTACACCTCCAATTTTGGTATCATCTACAAACTTACTAACTGTACCGCTTGTGCTCACATCCAAATCATTTGTGTAAATGACAAAAAGTAGAGGGCCCAGCACCGATCCTTGTGGCACTCCACTGGTCACAGGCCTCCAGTCTGAAAAACAACCCTCCAACACCACCCTCTGTCTTCTACCTTTGAGTCAGTTCTGTATCCAAATGGCTAGTTCTCCCTGTATTCCATTAGATCTAACCTTGCTAATCAGCCTCCCATGGGGAACCTTGTCGAACGCCTGACTGAAATCCATATAGATCACATCTACTGCTCTGCCCTCACCAATCCTCTTTATTACTTCTTCAAAAAACTCAATCAAGATTGTGAAACATGATTTCACATGCACAAAGCCATGTTGACTATCCCAAATCAGTCCTTGCCTTTCCAAATACATGTACATCCTGTCCTTCGGGTTTCCCTCCAACAACTTGCCCAACACCGAGGTCAGGCTCATCGGTCTATAGTTCCCTTGCTTGTCTTTACTGCCCCTCTTAAACAGTGGCACCACGTTTGCCAACCTCCAGTCTTCCGGCATCTCACCTGTGACTATTGATGATACAAATATCTCAGCAAGAGGCCCAGCAATCACTTCTCTAGCTTCCCACGGAGTTCTCGGGTATACCTGATCAGGTCCTGAGGATTTATCCACCTTTAACCATTTCAAGGCATCCAGCAGTTCCTCCTCTGTAATCTGGACATTTTGCAAGATGTCAACATCTATTTCCCTACGGTCTATATCTTCCATATCCTTTTCCACAGTAAATACTCATGCAAAATATTCATTTAGTATCTCCCCCATTTTCTGTGGCTCCACACAAAGGCCGCCTTGCTGATCTCTGAGGGACCCTATTTTCTCCCTAGTTACCCTTTTGTCCTTAATATATTTGTAAAAACCCTTTGGATTCTCATTAATTGTATTTGCCAACGCTATCTCATGTCCCCATTTTGACCTCCTGATTTCCTTCTCAAGTATACTCCTACTTTCTTTATACTCTTCTAAGGAGTCATTCGATCTATCCTGTCTGTACCTGACATATGCTTCCTTCTTTTTCTTAACCAAACCCTCAATTTCTTTAGTCATCCAGCATTCCCTATACCTACCAGCGTTCCCTTTCACCCTAACAGGAATATACTTTCTCTGGATTCTTGCTATCTCATTTCTGAAGGCTTCCCATTTTCCAGCCGTCCCTTTACCTGCGAACATCTGCCTCCAATCAGCTTTCGAAAGTTCTTGCCTAATACTGTCAAAATTGGCCTTTCTCCAATTTAGGACTTCAACGTTTAGGTCTGGTCTATCCTTTTCCATCACCATTTTAAAACGAATAGAATTATGGTCGCTGGCCCCAAAGTGCTCCCCCTCTGACACCTCAGTCACCTGCCCTGTCTTATTTCCCAAGAGTAGGTCAAGTTTTGCACCTTCTCTAGTAGGTACATCCACATACTGAATCAGAAAATTGTCTCGTTCACACTTAAGAAATTCCTCTCCATCTAAACCTTTAACACTATGGCAGTCCCAGTCGATGTTTGGAAAGTTAAAATCCCCTACGATAACTAACCTATTATTCTTACAGATAGCTGAGATCTCCTTACAAGTTTGTTTCTCAATTTCCATCTGACTATTGGGGGGGTGTATAATACAATCCCAATAAGGTGATCATTCCTTTCTTATTTCTCAGTTCCACCCAAATAACTTCTCTGGATGTATTTCCAGGAACATCCTCCCTCAGCACAGCTGTAATGCTATCCCTTATCAAAAATGCCATTCCCCCTCCTGTCTTGCCTCCCTTTCTATCCTTCCTGTAGCATTTGTATCCTGAAATATTCAGCTGCCAGTCCTGCCCATCCCTGAGCCATGTTTTCATAATTGCTATGATATCCCAGTCCCATGTTCCTAACCATGCCCTGAGTTCATCTGCCTTCCCTGTTAGGCCCCTTGCATTGAAATAAATGCAGTTTAATTTATTAGTCCTACCTTGTCCCTGCCTGCCCTGACTGTTTGATTCACTTCTGTTCTCAACTGTATCAGTCTCAGATTGATCTCTTTCCTCACTATCGCCCTGGGTCCCACCACCCCCCCACCCCCCCCACCCCCCCACCTTACTAGTTTAAATCCTCCCAAGCAGTTCTAGCAAATTTCCCTGCCAGTATATTAGTCCCCTTCCAATTTAGGTGCAATCCGTCCTTCTTGTTCGGGTCACCTCAACCCCAAAAGAGATTCCAATGATCCAAAAATGTGAATCCTCCCATACACCAGCTCCTCAGCCATGCATTCATCTGCTCTATCCTCCTATTCCTGCCCTCACTAGCTCATTGCACTGGGAGTAATCCAGATATTACTACCCTTGAGGACCTCCTTTTTATATTTTTGCCTAACTCTCTGTAATCTCCCTTCAGAGTCTCCAGCTTTTCCCTTCCAAGGTCGTTGGTTCCAATGTGGACAATGACCTCCTGCTGGCCCTTCTCCCCCCCCCCCCCCCCCCCCCCCCCCCCCCCCCCCCCGTGTGAACATTCTTCACCCTCTCTGAGACATCCTTGATCCTGGCACCAGGAAAACAACACACCATTCTGCTTTTTCTCTGCTGGCCACATAAACGTCTGTCTGTACCTCTGACTACAGAATCCCCTAACACAATTGATCTCTTGGAAGCTGACGTACCCCTCATTGCATTAGAGCCAGTCTCAATACCAGAAACTTGGCTGTTTGTGCTATGTTCCCCTGAGAATCCACCACCCCCTACATTTTCCAAAACAGCATATCTGTTTGAAATGGGTATATCCACAAAAGACTCCTGCACCAGCTGCCTACCTCTCTTACCCTTCCTGGAGTTAACCCATCTATGTGACTGTATCTGAGACTTTCCCCCCTTCCTATAACTGCCATCCATCACATACTGTTGCTGTTGCAATTCGCTTCTATCTGTCTCTCCAACTGATTCACTCGATCTGATAAGATTCGCATCCAACAGCATTTATGGCAGATATAATCCACAGTAACCCTTAAACTCTCTTTAAATTCTCTTTAAACTCCCACATCTGACAAGAAATACATATCACTGAAAAGGCCATTTTTGCTCCTTCACAATCTACAGACTCAGAAAATAACACCGTCTTATTCCTCTTAACCTGCCCCAGGTTAAATTAATGGCTATGGCTTATATTTTAAGTTTAATTAAGAGACTTATGTCCAAAAACATAATCAAGAAAGAATCCACTATACTCACTACTACAGCCCTTCTCTTGGACAGACTTATAACTACAATTAACTTATCTGATTCTGTGCTGTGAACTTCGCCCAACAGTTCCTCCAAGATTAGTTGTGAATTTCACTGTTAGTTAATTTTCCCAGATGCACTCCGATGTCCAGCGATACACAAATTCAAATAGCAAAGGCGGTAACTGTGCAGGTTCTCTCTCTCTTGCACTGTTTATCCCTGCTGTTTATTTCCTGTCTGCCAGCTAGTTCCCTTTGTGAGCACACAGTCCTCAACCCCATATACTTTATGTTTACATGCTAATCTCTTATGCAGAACCTTATCAAAAGCCTTCTGAAATCCAAGTACATATGAGCTGAGGAGATGGTGCGGTGAGCAAGGATTCAGATTTTTGGATTGATGGGATCCCTTTTGGAGCAGAAAGGACCTGTTCAAAAGGGATGGGCTTAACCTGAACTGAAGGGGGACCAGTATCCTTCAGGGGGATTTGCTTGTGCTATGCAGAAGCCTTTAAGCTAGAAGGGGAAGGGGAGGGGGAATATCCTAAGTAGTAGTGAGAATAGAAAAACAGATAAGGATGGTTCTAAATTTAAAAAGAGCAAGGTAAATAGAAAAGGCAGGCAAGAGTAAATCATAGAATGAGATAACTCTGAAGAATTAAACCAAATTTATTTCAATGCAAGGGGTCTTACAGGTTAAGGCAGATGAACTCAGGGCAAAGAAGGCACAAGCAACATGCATAATGACTACTGCCCAGTGGCTCTGACCTACATAATCAAAAGTGCTTCGAGAGGCTGGTCATGGCCCACCTTCAGCTCTACTCTCCCAGCCTGCCCCGATCCTATACAATTTACCTACCAATGTAACAGGCAGAGAACGGATGCCATTTCCCTAGCCCTGCACTCATCCCTGGAACATACGTCAGAGTCCTACTCATCGACTACAGCTCTGCCTTTAACACCATAATCCCTTGCAGATTGATCTCAAAACTCTGCCCTCTGCAACTGGATCCTTGACTTCCTGACCCACAGACTGCAATCAGTGAAGATAAGACAACTGTACCTCCTCCACAATAACCCTCAAGACTGGTGCCCCTCAAGGATGCATTCTCAGTCCCCCACTGTACTCCCTGTACACCCACAAGTGTATAGCTAAAAACTGAATGAATGGCATCTAAGTACTTTGCTAACTACACCACTGTAGTAGGACGGATATCAAACAACAATGAGGCAGAATACAGAAAGGAGCTAGAGAGCTTGGTGACGTGGTGCAATGAGAACAACCTCTCTCTCAGCATTGGCAAAACTAAAGAACTGATCATTGTCTTCAGAAAAAAGGGAGAACACACTCCCATCTACTTCAATGAAGCTGAGGTTGATTGGGTTAACAGCGTCAAGTTCTGAGGAGTGACAATAACTGACAACCTTGTCCTGCCCTTCCCTCGTAGATGTGATGGTCAAGAAGGGACAACAACACCTCTTCTTCCTCAGGTGGCTCAGGAAATTTAGTAAGTTCATAAGGACCCTCACCAACTTTTACAGATGCACGACTGAAAGCATACTGTCTGCAGGCATAATGGCCTGGAATATCAACTGCTCTGCCCAGGACTGTAAGAAACTACAGAAGGTTGTGTGCACAGCCTAGACCATCACAGAAGCTAACCTCCCATCCATGGACTCCACTTACATGGCTTGCTGCCACGGAAAGATTGCCAACTTCATCAAAGACTCATCACACCCCAGTAATGCTCTCCTACAACCTGTTCCATCAGGCAGAATATACAGAAGTTTGAACACACACACACACACACACACACACACACCAGGTTCACGATCAGCTTTTTCCCTGTTGTCATTAGACTGATGAATAGATTCTCTAACTTCAAATAATGCTGATTTTGCTAATGTTGATTTTTGCCTAGCACACACCTTGTATGATATAACCTGTATGCCTCTGTCCAATCTTTGTTTTCATTCTAGGATCTGTATGTCTTTGCTTATTATGATCTGCCTGTACTGCTCTTAAACAAAGCTTTTAATTGTCCTTAGGTGCACAAGACAATAAATTAAATCACCATCATGAATCAGAACATGGCACTGGGATGTCATAGCTATTACAGAAACATGGCTGAGAGAGGGACAGGACTGCCAGCTCAATGTTCCAGGATTTAGATGCTATAGGGAGGATAGAAAGGGAGGCAAGAGTGGAGGAGGAGTGGCGGTCTTGATTAAGGAAAATATTACAGTTGTACATAGAGGTGCTGGTTCTGAGGGATCATCCAGTGAAGCTATATGGATGGAACTCAGAAATTAGGGGATAATCACCTTGGTGAAATTGTACTACAAGTCCCCTAATAGTCAGAGGGAAATTGAGGAGCAAATATGTTGGGAGATCTCAGATAAATGTAAGAATAATAGGTTTGTAATAGTAGTGGAATTTAACTTTTGAAACATAGACTGGGACTGCCATAGTGTTATGAGCTTGATGGTGAAGAATTCGTTCACTGTGCTCAAGAAAATTTTATTTATCAATATATAGATGCACCTACTAGAGAAGGAGCAAACTTGATCTTCTCTTGGGAAATAAGGCGGAGCAAGTGACTGAAGTGTGCGTAGAGTGCACTTTGGCACCAGTGATCATCATTCTATTAGTTTTAAAGTAGAAACTTGAAATTAAACTTGAATAGAAGTTAAAGTTCTTAATTGAAGTAAGATGGATTTTGATGGCATGTGTCAGAAACTTTCAAAAGTTGATTAGTGTAGACCGTTCACAGGTAAAGGGACAAATGGCAAGTGGGAGGCTTTCAACAGTGAGATAACGAGAGAATTACATTCCTGTCAAGAGTGAAGGATAAGCCTGGCAAGAGAAGGGAGCAATGGATGAATAAAGATATTAAATCTCTGGTCAAGAATGAAAAGGAGTCATATAATCTGCATAGACAACTGGGATCAAGTAAATCTCTTGAAGAATATAAGAGATGTGGGGGCCTTCTAAAGCGGAAAATCATGAGCACAAAAAGGTTATATGAGATAGTCTTGACGCATTTGTTTAAGAATATTCCAAAAAGATTCGACAAGTACATTAAGAGCAAAAGAACAACTAGAGAGAGAGAGAATAGGGCCCCTTAAAGGTCAACAAAACTATCAATGTGTGGAACCACAGGAGATGGGAGAGATATTGAACAAATATTTCACGTCAGTTTTTTCTTAATGAGGTGAAAGAAATGGAGGCTGGAGAACCCAGGGAAATAAATATTGATGTTTGAAAAGAGTCAAGAGTGTGGCGCTGGAAAAGCACAGCTGGAAAGGAAGCATCCAAGGAACAGGAGAATCGAGATTTCAGGCATAAGCCCTTCATAAGGAATGAGGCTTGTGGGCCAGGGGGCTGAGAGATAAATGGGAGGGGGTGGGGCTCTGGGAAGGTTGCTGGAAATGTGATAGGTAGATGAAGGTGGGGGTGAAAGTGATAGGTCAGAGAGGAGAGTGGAGTGGATAGGTGAGAAGGAAGATGGACAGGTCAAGAGGGCGGTGCCGAATTAGAGGCTTGTGACTGGGCTAAGGTGGAAAGAGGGGAAATGAGGAAACTGGTGAAATCCACATTGATTCCATGTGGTTGCAGAGTTCCAGGTTGCAAGATGAGGCGTCCTTTCTCCAGGCGTCGGGTGGTTAGGGTTTGGCAATGGACGAGGCTCAGGACCTGCATGTCCTTGGGGGAGTGGGAAGGGGATTTGAAGAATTCAGCCACAGGGCGGTGGGGTTGGTTGGTGCTGGTGTCCCAGAGATGTTTATCTCTCAGCGCCCCCAGCCCACAAACCTCATTCCTGATGAAGGGCTTATGCCCGAAACGTCGATTTTTCTGCTCTTCGAATACTGCCTAACCTGCTGTGCTTTTCCAGCACCACACTCTCGACTCTAATCTCCAGCATCTGCTGTCCTCACTTCCTCAGTTTTGAGAAGAGTCCACATTACAGAAGAGGAGATGCTGGAGCTCTTAAAAAACATAAAAGTGGATACGTTTCTGGATCAAGTGAATCCCAGGACATCACAGGAAGCTAAGGAAGAATTTGCTGGGAACCTAGCAGAGATACTTGTATCATCTATAGCCATGGGTGAGGTGCTGGAGGACTGGAGGCAGGCTAATGTTGTGCCTATATTTAAGAAGGCTGTAAGGAGAAGCCTGGGAACTACAGACCTGTGAGTCTGACATCAGTGGTGGGTAGGTTGTTGGAGGGGATTCTAAGGAGACAGGATCTACGTGCATTTGGAGAGGCAAGGACTGATTAGAGAGTGTCAGCATGATATTGTGCATCGGAAATCATGTCTAACAAACTTGATTGAGTTTTTTAAGGATGTAAACAAAAAGATTGTTGAGGACAGAGCAGTAGACTTTGTCTACATGGAATAATTAGTAATGCCTTTGACAAGGTTCTGCGAAGTATGCTAATTAATAAAGTTAGATTGCATGAGATTCAGGGTTAGTCTGCCAATTAGAGACAGAATTGGCTTGATGGAGAAAAAGAGGGTTGTTTTTCGGACATGAGGCCTGTGACCAGCAGTGTTCCACCAAATTGGTGCTGGGTCCACTTTTGTTTGCCATTTATGTAAATGATTTGAATGAGAATTTAGGATGAATGGTTAATAAGTTTGTGGATGACACCAAAATTGGTGATATAGTCGACAGTGAAGAAGGTTGCTAAGATTATAATGGGATCTTGATCAGCTGGACTACTGGGCAGAGGAGTGGCAGTTTAAATTGGGTAAATGTGAGGTATTGCATTTTGGTAAAACAAACGAGGGCAGGACTTATACGATTAATAGTAGGGGCCGGGGTATTGTCGTGGAACAGAGAGACTTAAGGATTCGGCCCATAGTTCTTTGAAAATTGCATCACAGATAGAGGATATATCCGTTTAGCAGAATAGCCACAGGGGAGTTCTGCACTGCCTGCCTAGTCTTCTTAGTATACCTGGGGGACTGACATGGCAGACTACGCATAGAAAAAGTCCCACTTCTACATAATGCATAGACAAATAGATCCTTTATTTTGCTGATATTACTTGAGTGAACACTGTTAGCTCGGACATTCATCTGCGCTTTATCAAACAGTGCTTTAAAAGACTCCTACAACCGTCTGAGCAAATATGAGTATTTCAACTATAGAACTGCACCTCTAATTATGTACCTCTTCTTTGTCAGTATATCAAATTCCTGTTGAAGAGCTGATGCTTGAAACGACAACTCTCCTGCTTCTCAGATGCTGCCTGACTGGCTGTGCTTTTTCAGCACCGCACTTTCAACTCTGATCTCCAGCATCTGCAGTCCTCACTTTCCCCTGTCAAATTGGTTGCCTAGATTTTGCAGTCAAGTGCTTAGGTGGTACTTGACTGTACAGCCTTATCACTGATAGGAAGAAATACTACCAACTGCATTTAACTGGCCCTCACCACATCAGTGTTTTGGACCTATAATATAATTACCATGCTTAGTCACCATGTGAACAATGTATTTTCTATTTACCTACTTAACCTTTTAGAAATAAAAATAATTGCATTATTAATCCGACAACAAAATTATTGCGGGTTGTATGCAAAAGTAATTTAAAGAAATCAGAAGAGGAAAACTCAGACTTCAGAATAAACAGTTATTCTGTAAATGTACAGTTAGATCAGTTCTGATGTCAGCTGTAATCCAACTCCATACAGTATAACCCACAATTTTTAAACCATGAGATCAGAAGATGGTTTCAAA
The DNA here is from genome assembly GCF_047496795.1 of Chiloscyllium punctatum. Classification (NCBI taxonomy): domain Eukaryota; kingdom Metazoa; phylum Chordata; class Chondrichthyes; order Orectolobiformes; family Hemiscylliidae; genus Chiloscyllium; species Chiloscyllium punctatum. Next base: position 87,104,569 of record NC_092745.1, read on the forward strand.
GTGTTTCCCAGAAATATTCAGGTTACATGATATGTAATGGATTGTCATGTTTCTAAGCAATGATAAACAAAAATAATATTATTTGAAGCTGAAGCAATGGTATGTGGAGAGAGGAGGAACAATTCACAAAACCTTACTCTTCAAAACCGAAAATCATTGGAGCAATGTTGGCTTGTGCCAAACAGGCGAAAGTGAGGACTGCAGGTGCTGGAGATTAGAGTCGAGGGTGTGGTTGCTGGAAAAGCACAGCAGGTCAGTCAGCATCTGAGGAACAGGAGAGTCAATGCTTCGGGCAAAAGCCCTTCACCAGTCAAACAGCCAGCCAGCTGTGCAGCAATTGACTTGCCTGTTAGTATTTGTTACTGTATGATTGGGTCAGGAAGGAACTGGAAGATGAGCACTCAGGATGTGTGAATTGTTGTCATATGCATCAGTTGAGAGGTTCCACCACACACCTACTGCTGGAGCAGTGCCAAATGGTTGCTAACAAGTGGAGAAATGTCGTTTTAAGAGTAAATCTTAGTCTCTAATATTGATCTAAGTCCATATTCAAGAGCAGATCTTTCCCTTTCTGGTAAGCAATCCATCCTATTTGGTTATATGGATGGAAATTAATGCCCCCAAAGGAGATTTTGAAGGTGGGAGTCATTGAATTGGGCAGGAAAGTGCCAAGCGAATGCAATTTTAATAATGATAATGGTCAAATAAATGATCACTGATCACAGATTGAGTAACTACACAGCTTAGCTTATTTAAAACAGTAATACCCATTAAATTACGAAGCATATATTACAGAGGAAACCTGTTGATTTCTGTGTGTGCAGACTGCAATCTCAAAACAAAATAACGAGAAGCGTCACAACATTACATGGACAGAACACATGGAGTCTTTAAATGTGAATTTTCTTAAAGACAGGGTACATATACAAAAATGGATACTCTGCTCTTTTCCAGCTCTGTCGGGATAAAGTCACAGAGGATAATGTTCATGGACAACTTTTCCGCTATCTAGAATTTTGGCCACTTGAGCTATAAATATGCCTGGGGTTTCCGGCATGAACATTAAGGGGAAACAGGCACCACGACAGGGCTGGCTTCCTTTACCCCAACTGTGGCCATTGGGACAACGCGTAGACATAGTGGGAAGGAAAGGTAGCAGAAGCCCTTCTGAGGCCACATTGGTGGCATGGGTGACACTCATTTGTAAATACATTCTCACATTTCTAAATATATGTTCACTTTTTATCATCCACTTTGTGAGTAAATGTCACTTTAGCTGTGAGTGCAAGAATGAAAAGAGTGAGGCTAGCCATTATATTGTGTTTTGACCCTGTCTGAGTGAAATTTATCCTTTCCATAGCACCTATAGTAGCATCAAACATGGTCAATTAAGGGTGTATTGGATATTGTGAAGTCTCCCATCCATTTGTAACATTGACTTATATTAAACAGTATGGACTATATATAACATTCAAATGTGCTTGTAGTTGGGGCTATACAGGGGATACTGGCCTCAGCAACATCAACACATTTGAAGTCAGTGAAAGATGACTTCCCACAATCAGCCGTCCCATTGAGTAAGATCCATCCTGAAGACCTATCTGTGTTGCTTTGGCTGACACTGTTGTGCTAGAGGATGCTGAAGGTGCTGTTTTGATTGAAGAACAAGGGAGCATAGAATCAGAATAGGCCATTCAGCCTGTCAAGGCTGACCCTCCATTTCATATGATCACGGCTGATTAAACATTTCAGTGCCTTTTACCTGCAACATTCCCGTAAACCTTCACACCATTGGTAATCAGAAATCCATTAACCTCAACTTTACATACATTCAAAGATTGAACTTCCACAGTGCTCTGGGTAAGAGATTTCCAAGATTTACACTTCTCTGAGAAAAAAAAACTTTTTCCTCCATACAGCATCTAGCATCACCTTTTTTTAAAAGTTTTGATGTCGGTGGTGGGCAAGTTGTTGGAGCGAATCCTGAAGGACAGGATTTACATGTATTTATAAAGGCAGTGACTGATTAGGGATAGTCAGCATGGCTTTATGCATGGGAAATCATGTCTCACAAACTTGGTTGCGTTTTTTGAAAAAGTAACAAAAAGAATTGATGAGGGCAGAGCAATGGACGCGATCTATATGGACTTCAGTAAGGCATTCGACAAGGTTCCCCATGGGAGACTGGTTTGCAAGACTAGATCTCATTGGAATACAGGGAGAACTACCCATTTGGATGCAGAACTGGCTCAAAGGTAGAAGTCAGAGGGTAGCGGTGGAGAGTTACTTTTCAGACTGGAGGCCTGTGGCCAGTGGTGTGCCACAAGGATCGATGCTGGGTCCACTACTTATCGTCATTTATATAAATGATTTGGATATGAACGTAGGAGATATATTTAGTAAGTTTACAGATGACACCAACGTTGGAGGTGTAGTGGAAGTAGGTTACCTTAGATTACAATGAAATCTTGATCAGATGGGTTGAGGAGTGGCAGATTGAGTTTAATTTAGATAAATGCGAAGTGCTGCATTTTGGAAAACCCCAAATCAGAGCAGGACTTATACACTTAATAGTAAGGCCCTAGGTACAAAGAAACCTTGGAGTGCAGGTTTATAGCTCCTTGAAAGTAGAGTTGCAGGTAGATAGGGTAGTGAAGAAGGCATTTGGTATGCTTTCCTTTATTGGTCAGACTATTGAGTACAGGAGTTGGGAGGTCATACAGGACATTGGTTAGGCCACGTTTGGAATATTGCATGCAATTCTGGTCTCCTTCCTATCAGAAGTATGTTGTAAAACTTGAAAGGGTTCAGAATAGGTTTGCTAGTGTTGGTGGGTTTGAGTTATAAGGAGAGTCTGAACAGGCTGGGGCTGTCTTCCCTGGAACGTTGGAGGCTGAGGGGTGACCTTATAGAGGTTTAAAAATCATGAGGGGAGAGGCATTTATAGGATAAATAGATAAGGTCTTTTCCCTGGGGTGGGGGAGTCTAGAACTAGAGTGCATAGGTTTAGGGTGAGAGGGGAAAGATATAAAAGGGACCTAAGGGGCAACTTTTTCACATAGAGGGTGATGCATGTATGGAATGAGCTGCCAAAGGAAGCGGTGGAGGCTGGTACAATTACAACATATAAAAGGCATCTGGATGGGTATATGAATAGGAAAGGTTTAGAGGGACATGGGCCAAGTGCTGGCAAATTGGACTAGATTAGGTTAGGATAGCTGGTCAGCATGGATGAGTTGGACTGAAAGGTCTGTTTCTGTGCTGTACATCACTATGACTGTATGCCTCCTGATTCCATCTCTCCAACCAAGGGAAACATTTTATCTATGTCTATTCTGTTTATCCCTTCAAGCGTCTTGTAGGTTTCAATGAGACCACTTGTCATTCGTTTAAACTCCAGAGATACAGGCCCTGCTTCCCAATCTCTCTTTGTAAGGTCGTCCTGCTATTCTAGAAACATGACTTGTAAATCTTTATACTCCCTTTATGGCAACAACATCCTTCCAGAGGTACTGAAGAAGGTCCAAATTTTATTACTTGACACAAAGCTGCAACTCTCATGGATCCCTATCCTCCATCCCATAACGGCAGTGTGTTCTCCAGTTTCTTGGAGTAGAGATTCCGAGGAGAGAGCAGTGTTCTGTGTCTGGACAGTACTAGCCTGAAACGCCAGACATGACCTGCATGGCAACCTGATGTGGACGGGCCATTTTATCGTAACAATTTAAATTCCTTTCCACTTGGCAAATATTTCTCACTGTAACTGGGCAAACAATGTTCAAGAAAACAAGACGGTGAAATTGGTTGGTGAGACAGCATGAAATTGGTGTGTAATGTGTCAACAGCTGATTTTTCATCTGCCAGCTTTTACTCCATTATCTTGGATGAAAATTTTAATTTCAAACCAACTATAAGGAACAGGGAGCCTAGAAAACAAATCTCCACAAACCATTATCCTGTAACAATGCTGCTTTTCTTGGGATTGAGCTTGAAGGTAGATGTCCTCATTATTGCTGCCAAACATGCAATTTGATTTTTTTTAATGTGCGCATGGGGTGCAGATGTCACAGGCTAGGCCAGCAATTTATTGGCCATCCCTAATTGCCCAGAGGGCATTTAAGAATCAACCATGTTCCTGTGGATCTGGGGGTCATGTGAGTCATTGCCAGACAAAGTAAGGATGGCAGATTTCAATTCTTAAAGATTGTTGGTACACTAGAGGTCTTGAGGAAAATGAAAGAAAGTGAGGACTGCAGATGCTGGAGAGTCAGAGTTGAAAAGTGTGGTGCTGGAAAAGAACAGCAGGTCAGGCAGCATCCGAGGAGCAGGAAAGTCGACGTTTCCGGCATAAGCCCTTCATCAGGTGAGGGGCGAAGGTGTGGGCACAGGTTTGATACCCCTTGCAACGGCAAGGGAAGGTGACAGTGTGAAGGTTGAGTTGGTGGGGGCATGGACTTAACAAGGGAGTCACGGAGGGAATGGTCTCTGCGGAACACAGATCGAGGTGGAGAGGGAAATGTGTTTTTGAATTTGGGGTCTGATCTTGAAGATGTTTGAATCAGGGTAGTGATGTGCACTGTCCATGTAGAGGCATCCATTGGTCTCCTTGTTGGGGACCTTTATGTTCTGACCTCCATTTTTGTTCAGCGTTTAGTGCCCCTGCCACTCTCTTGTCTGCATAGCATTCCATGGGAAATGAGTGCCTGTGGCTCGCTTGCATCTTTGTTGCCTCATGAGGGCATTATGGCTAGAAGCACTATATTAGGGGTCAGCTTCATATTCACTGGAGGTTGATGCTGGTTCTGAACTGGTCTTCCTCATACATTTGTGTCACAGCCTTTAGTGCAGTGATAAAGATGACCGCACCTTCTGTGCCTGAATCCATTGGGAACAGTTTCACTAAACCGATATGGGCAGTATCAAAAACAAAACAGCCTTGCAGTAATCTGTTTTTCAGCAGTAGTAGCACACACAATTACCATTTAAATAGCATCCTTCAAACACTGAAACATAAAGACCCCAACAAGGAGGTCAGCAGGATGCCTATAAATGGTCAATGCACATCACTGCCCTGATTCAGACATCTCCCTCAAGACCTTAGGCATTCTAATAACCTTTTAAGAAAGGAAATCTGCCATCCTCATCAGTCTGGCCCGCGACTCAAGTGACTCCTGATCCACAGGAATGTGTTTGGTGTTAAAATGTCCTCTGAGCAGTAAGAGATGGGCAATAAATTGCTGGCCTAGCCAGGAGCACCTGCATCTTGTGCACCAAATGAAAACCATCATACTGCAGTAGATTGTATGTGTGCCAGCAATGAGAAGGTATCTCCCTCCTACTCAATCCCAACAAACGCAACATTGTTACTGGATAATGGTCTTTGGAGATTTGTTTCAAGTCTCCCCTTTGCTTGTAGCTGCTTCAAAATAATTTTTTTTGTCTCCAAGATAATGGAAAGTAAAATTGGCAGATGAAAAAAATCAACTGTTGATAACCGCACACCCATTCCACACTATTCCGTCAACCAATTTCATTGCCTTGTTTTCTCCAAATTGTCCAATTGCAGTGAGAAACATTTGGCAAGTGGAAAAGGTTTAAATTGTTACCGTGTAAAGAATTATTCAATGGCAAACTAAAGTTCTTAAATGTGGTGAGTAGAATATAGATACCAGTACGTGTGCATGAAAACAAAACAAGGAAGTCCAAACGGTGTCGATGTTTTAAGAAGCAAAGGGAATATTATTTTGTTTAATTTATAGGAAATTCATATAAATAACAAAAGTGCTAAATACTCAACATAAATTATGATTGCTTAGCAAATATCAGCATAAACCTGATTCTTGTCCTTCAATGACACATTTTTCGTCCAATATTTTGTTGAAAGAGTATTTGCAGAAATGACTTACAGTATAAAAATAGAAAATCTACACATGACTATTAACCATTGATGACACAATAACTTCTGCCTGGATTATTAATGAAACAGGATGTGTGACTGGATGCCTTTGGTCCTTCTGTGATAAATAATGTTGAAGAAGCTGATAATAATCTTAGTCTAGTTAGAGTCTGTCTGGCATGTCATCAGAAAATGACACTTCAATTAATAGGTGTTTTGTTTGAAGGTCAATTTGAAAAGCCCCCCATTTTCTCGGCCTCTGAACTTCACTGTTGGGACTAATGAAAAGACATATCATAGGTGCTGTTGGAGGCACAGCGGTTATCTCATTAAATCATTGGCTGTGCCTGCAGCAGCTCCTGTTGTCATTAGCACACTATCAATATAAAAGTGCCTCGAGGTAAAGTGCAACATGCTGAGTAGCTCTCCATTAGCATCTCTGGTCAGAAAATGCCTTTGAAACTTTGATTCCTGTGAAAGCAAATGTCTCTGCTGACAGAGGTGAGAGCTAATCATACAATTATCACTTCAGTTTGGACTCAATGCCAAGTGTTAATTAGCTGCTCACCAGCTTTGCCTGGTTATAATTTTAAAAATCTCCTTTAGAGTTTAATTTCAATGAATGTGCCCTTCCCACCCCCAACACGTAACCTGTAAATGGATCCATTCTGAAACAACAACATCATTGACATCATCACAACATCTTCACAACAAGCTCACTGTGAAGCTGTGTTCCAGTGAATTGCTGCACAATCTGAAACATTATCATGGGAGTAACTGTATAATCACTAATGCAGCTCAGCTGTCTCTTGATCTAGTACGGTGACTTCTTCAGTGAAGTATTACAAGCGAAAACAGTTGATAAAGGTTCAAAACTTCCAAAAATAATTGCAAACAGAGTACTCAGCCAAGGTGGAGTGAACTGCAGCTAGTAACATCATCTGAACCATTCATTCATTGATTTACCATTGACTATTCACTTTCAGTCTACTCATCGATGTCAAACTGACGAATTGTAAGCAATTCTCAAAGATTACCACAACATGAAGAAACGTGTGATTGACACAACATTTTAATAGTATAATTCAGTTTATGTTTTCTCTTATTTTTCCACTCCCATCAGGTGCTGACATGATATAGCACTGCAGAGGTTTACAATAGAGAAATCCAGAACTAATCCCATTATTCCCCCCATACCTTCCTTCGCTTCAAATTTTCATCCAATGTTTCCTTAAAAATGCAATGACCTCTGTCGAAAGCACTCCCTATGACAAAGCATTCCATATGCTCAAAAACACACTGCATTCCCCTATCAAAGAAAATAAACTCCCCTGTTCACTTTAAACCCTGTATATCTAAAAAAAACTCCATAAAACCTCCCATCTTGGCTTTCCTTGCTGAAATGGAAATAAATCCAAAATCCCAAGTCATTCTTCATAATTAAAGTTTCCTGCACCGCATATTCTTCATGACTTTAATGTTCTTTACATAATACGGTGCATCTAGTATTCCAACTGGCTTGATTAATGTTTTGTACAAATTGATCTTGAATTTCTCCTGATCTTAGTATAAAAGTCATAATGCTGCTTTCAGATTTTTTATGGCCCTACCCACATGAGTTGCACGTTTAGAGAATGATGTATATGAATCCAGATGTCTTTCAGTTCATCCACATCATTTAGCATGTTGACTTAAAGCAGGATATTACTATTCCCCATCCCAATATGTATTACCTCACATTTAGAATCAAAGAATCCCTACAGTGTGAAAGCAGATCATTTTACCCATCAAGTACACATCGACTCTCCAAAGAGTGTCCCACCCAGACTGACTCCATCCCTGTAACCCTGCATTTCCCATGGCTAATCCACATAGCCTGCGCATCCCTGGACTCTATTTAGCATGGCCAATTCACCTAACCCGCACATCTTTGGCCTGTGGGAAGAACCTGGAGCACCCAGTGGAGGTGCAAACTTCACACAGTCACCTGAGAGTGGAATCAAACCCGGATCATTGGTGCTATAAAATAGCAGAGCTAACCACTGAGCCACCATAATGCCCCCAGATTTATCCAAATTAAATTCAATCTGTCATCAGTCTGCTTATCTGGGCAGGTCCAGCTGTTTCCACAACATGAAAGGACAGTCGTCCTTACTTCAGACTAGCATTTGGCTGCAGTCACAGCAAGCACAAAACAAGATGGTTGTTTTGGTTGGAGGCTAATTATCTCTACACCAGATAGTCACTGCAGAAATTCCTCAGGGTCATGTCTTAGGACCAACCATCTTCAGCATCCATATCATTGACTGTCCAGCCACTGTATGATCAGAATTGAAGATGTTGACTGATGCTCAGTACCATTTACTCAAGTATCGAAGCAGCTTGTGTCACATGCGGAAAGAACTGATCCACATTCAAGCTTCAGCTGAGAAGCAGCAAGTAATATTTCTGTAATATTTAGCACTTAGAGTCAGAGAGTCATACAGATGTACAACATGGAAACAGACCCTTCGATCCAACCCATCCATGCCGACCAGATATCCTAACCTAATCCAGTCCCATTGGCCAGCACTTGGCCCTTATCCCTCTGTACCCTTCCTATTCATTTACCCAGCCAGATGCCTTTTAATTGCTGCAATTGTACCAGTCTCCACCACTTCCTCTGGCAGCTCATTCCAAACAAGCACCACTCTCTGTGTGAAAACGTTGCCCCTTAGGTCCCTTTTATATCTTTCCCCTCTCACCCTAAACCTCTGCCCTCAAGTTCTGGAGGCCCCACCAGAGGGAAAAGACCTTGTCTATTTATCCTATCCGTGCCCCTCATGATTTTATAAACCTCTATAAGGTCACCCCTCAGCCTTTGATGCTCCAGGGAAAACAGCCCCAGCCTGTTCAGCCTCTCCGTGTAGCTCAGATCCTCCAACCCTGGCAACATTCTTGTAAATCTTTTCTGAACCCTCTCAAGTTTCACAACACCCTTCCGATTGGAAGGAGACCAGAATTGCACACAATATTCCAACAGTGGCCTAACCAATATCCTGCCAAGCTGCAACATGACCTCCCAACTCATATACTCAATGCTCTGACCAATAATGAAAAGCATACCAAATATCTTCTTCACTATCTAACCTACCTGTGACTCTACTTTCAAGGAACTATGAACCTGCACTCTAAGATCTCTAAGTTCAGCAACACTCCCTAGGACCTTACCATTAAGCGTATAAGTCCTGCTTTGATTTGCTTTCCAAAAATGCAGTACCTCGCATTTACCTAAATTAAACTTCATCTTCCACTGCTCAGCCCATTGACCCACCTGATCAAAATCCCGTTGTAATCTGAGGTAAACTTCTTCCCTGTCCACCATACCTCCAATTTTGGTGTCTTCTGCAAGCTTACTAAATATAACTCCTATGTCACATCCAAATCATTTATATAAATGACGAAAAGTAGTGGACCCAGCACCGATCCTGTGGCACTCCACTGGTCACAGGCCTCCAGTCTGAAAAGCAACCCTCCACCACCACCCTCTGTCTTTTACCTTCAAGCCAATTCTGCATCCAAGTGGCTAGTTCTCCCTGAATTCCATGAGATATAACCTCGCTAACCAGTCTCCCATGAGGAACCTTGTCAAACACCTTACTGAAGTCAATATAGAGCGTGTTCACCATTCTGCCCTCATCAATCCTCTTTGTTACTTTTTCAAAAAAAATCAATCAAGTTCGTGAGACATGATTTCCCAGGCACAAAACCATGCTGACTATCCCTAATCAGTCTGTAAATCCTGACCCTCAGGATTCCCTCCAACAACATGCCATCCACCAATGTCAGGCTCACCGGTCTGTAGTTCCCTGGTTTTCCTTACTCCCTTTCTTAAATAGTGGTACCACGTTAGCCAACCTCCATGTTAGCCAACAAATATCTCAGCAAGGAGCCCAACAATCACTTCCTTAGCTTCCCACAGAGTTCTAGGGTACACCTGATCCGGTCCTGGGGATTTATCCACTTTTATATGTTTCAAGACATTCAGCACCTCCTCCTCTGTAATAAGGACATTTTCAAGATGTCATAATTTATTTTCCCACATTCTATACCTTCCATATTCTTCTCCAAAGTAAACACTGATGCAAAATTCTCATTTAGTATCTCCCCCATTTCCTGTGGCTCTACATAAAGGCCATCTGCTGATCTTTGAGGGGCCCTATTCTCTCCCTAGTTACCCTTTTGTCCTTAATATATTTGTAACAACCCTTTGGATTCTCCTAAACCCTATTTGCCAAACCTATCTCTTGTCCTCCTGATTTCTCTCTTAAGTATACTCCTACTGTCTTTATACTCTAAGCGTGCACTCGATCTCTCCCAAATATACCTGGCATATGCTTCCTTCTTTCCCTTAACCAAGCCCTCAATCTCTTTAGTCATCCAGCATTCCCTACACCTAACAGCTTTTCCTTTCACCTTAACAGGAACACACTGCCTCTGGACTCTCATTATCTCATTTCTGAAGGCTTCCCATTTTCCAGCCGTCCCTTTACCTGCAATCGTCAGCCTCCCAATTAGTTTTTGAAAGTTCTTGCTTAATACCATCAAAACTAGCCTCCCTCCAATTTAGAACTTTAGATCGTGTTTTACTTTGTTTTATAATATTCCTGTGAAGCAACTTGGAACATTTTAAATGGATTAAAGGTGCAATTTAAATATAAGTTGTTGTTATAGATCAAAAGCATTATGGAACAAAGGTTTAGATCTGGAGATGTTTAAAATGATTTATAAATGTAATAATTATGATGATCCAACTATGGTGAAGTTCTGGTTATGTTGTGGCAGATGGCAATTGAGGCAAACAAGGGCAGTTTCGTCGAGGATAACTGTGGTGAAGTGACAAGGGAGAGGATTAAGTGTAAAGCTGCACAGAGAGACTGAAGATGCATAGCCCTGTATGATCATTTGGTTACCATTGATGCTGATCGTGTTAGAACTGATCATGTTAGAGTCGATAAAGTGTGGAGCTGGGAAAAGCACAGAAGGTCAAACAGCATCCAGGATCTGCAGTCCTCACTACCTCTAGGGTCATGTTAGTCTCAGAGACGTGAGCAGACAATTCACATCGCAGATATGCAAGAATATATAGGAAGCTGTGAATGATGGCAAACTTAAGGGTCAAAGACAGGAAGTGAAAGCTTTACAGACTTTAATTTGTATTATTTAAAACTGAGGCGGGGGGGGCTTTTCTTGGAGAGGGTTTTTTTTATGATTTAGAATGGAAAAAGACAAGAAAAAAATGGTTAGTGTTGGCAATGGTGGAAGCTTATCATACAATCAACAAAGCAAAGCCATGACTACCAACAGCTGAAAGGAAACCGACATACTTTCTAGTTGACGGAGCAACTGTCTTTTTTTGGATTTCACTCCAAATTTCGTTTTGGCATTTGTTTCATGCTGTGTGGGCGCAAATCCAGCAAACACTCAAACACCCTTAGATATTGTTTGTGTAAAGATTGAGCCTTATCATTTCATTTGAGAGTTTATTCTTAAAGCTATAACTTTTACATGGGTATATGACATAAATACTGTGGTAATAAGAAAAGAATGATTGGAGTGAATAAATCAACTGCTGACACACTAAAGCCTGCCCACCAAGTACAAAGTGCAAATGAGGAGTGAGTTGGAATACTCTCTGTTTGCCTGGATGGATACAGCTTCGACAATGTTCAAGAAGCTCTATAACATCCAGGATGAAACAGCCCACTTAATCAACACCCCAACGACAATCTTAAACATAATTGGCGCAATGTAACAGAAATGTGTACCATGTACATGTCATCCTGCAGCAACTCATCAAGGATCCTTCAACAGAACCTTCCAAACCAATACCTTTAGATGTGTGTTTATGTGCTGGCTTTGCACGCACACAGCATGAAACAAAAGCCAAAACAAAATCTGGAGTGAACTCCAAAAAAAAGACAGTTGCGCCGTCAACTAAAAAGTATGTTGGTTTCCTTTCAGCTATTGGTAGTCATGGCTTTACTTTATTGGTTATATGATATGATTTCACCATTGCCAACATTAACAATTTTTCTTTTCCCATTCAACTCTGCCACCAAAGAATGTTGAATATCACACAACACCAGGTTATAGTCCAACAGGGTTATTTGTAAGCACACCAAAGAAATCCACATGAAACCCACCGATCACAAATTACCCTCCAAATCACACACAGTGTTGACCTGAAGCTGTACTGCTATTCTTTCACTTTCAATGTGAGAAAATCTTGTAAACTCTTCTCCACCGCCACCTTCTCAAGGGAAAGAAGGATCGGAAACAATTTGTCTAAATGTCAGCATTGCTCACATTCCATAATTGGCTAAAAAGCTACAACTACCCTGACTTTTACACAGTCCGGTCTCCCCAAATACCACACCCCATGACCCATTCCAGTTCCACTCTGACCTGACACTACCAGATCCTACACACTTCACCATTCCCTCTCCAGCCACCAGCCTGACCACAAACCCCCACCAAACCCAATCTGTCCATCTGGCAGATTGACCATCTCCTCAGATCTGAATCCCACATCTGACATGCCTGAGCTAACCCCTCACCTGGACCTGACATTGTTGACTCCCTTACACCTTCTGCCATCAGCTTGACCCACCACCCCAATACTTGACATCATCAGGACACTTCCTGCAGCCAACCTACAACTTTGCTGCTGCCTGACACCCCGGACCCAACACTCCCTCCACTACAATTCCAACATCAGAGTGAATGTGCCCCAGATCCAACACCTCAAGCTGCCAAAATCCAAGACCCAACACTGCTACTAATCCCAACTCACTTCATTCTCCTGACACCCCAGGACCCAAACATTCCCCTCTCCCACTGACTCCCCCATATTACCCTAAACACTCCTAACCAACTCCCTTCCCACCTACTTCTGCACATGGCATCTTTCTTACCTGGCTTCCAGCCACCATACCCTCCTAGCACCCTAATCAATTCAGCAACTAACGCCCTATGTTCGCACTTCCTTATGTACTTATCCTTTCACAGCAGCTGTCAAAGTGGCTGGCTCTGCTGCTGGACTTTTACATCTCAGAACACAGCACACTGCCTGCTGCAAGACATGGCTGGTTTCTATGTCAATTCTCTCTGCTTCATGGATTTCTGGACAGGTTTGTAACAAAAGGTCACTGTTCAGGAACCCCAACACAGAAAACAAATAAAATGAACTGGGTATGTTTTAACTTGTTTGGGAGTAGGTTCTATCCATGAAGGGCATATCTGAGCCAGCATCCCACAACAGATGTGTCAGCAAAGCTAGACCTCTGAGTAAAAGGGACAGTTGCAACATGGCTAAAGAATTGGCTGAATGATAGGAAACAAAGTATTGGTGAACAGCTGTATTTGCTCAGGGATTAGTGTTAGGACCCACTCTTCGTCCGGATATATATTAATTGCCAGATGTTGGTGCATGCTATGTGTCATCTGCCTGAGGTCAGGTCCTTCGTTCATTGTCTGCTGATGCTTCACGCTCATCTGTTCTTGGAAGTTATTGTCAGTGATTGTTTGCTTTCTGTTCCCAGGGTGAGGTTAACAAGGTAGGTCTCAAGGCTGTCTCAGTTAGAATGGAAATTGAGCCCACTGGTCCATGCTATTGGCATCATTCTGAACTATATGCTGCCCACATGCCCCTTAGACTACAGGACAGAATTTAAGTTACGAACCATGGTGGTGAACAGTGTGATTGGGGTGAAATTCAAAATTACAAAACATTTGGTGGAATAAGTGGACATGATGCAGAGTAAATGGAATGCAATAAAATGTGAAGTAATTCAGTTTGGGAGGAAAAGTGCAGAATTGCAATCTTAAATTGAAGCACACAGTCCTAAGGGGGGAGCAACAGCAAAGTGTTCTGGGTGTATTTGATCATAAATCATTAAAGATGGAAGGACAGGTGGAGAGACTGATTAATAAAGCATGCAACATCTTTGGTTTTACCATTAGGGTCACGGATTTATAAAAGAAAGGAAGATATGTTAAAATACTATAGAAAACACTGATCTGGCCTCAACGAGGGTATTACATCTAGTTCTGGGATTAGGAAGGATTGGAAGGTATTAGAGAAGATGCAGACAAAAAAAAATCAGAAAAAAAGAATTTGGTTTTGTTTTCCATTGAGAAGAAATTGTTGAGAGGAGATATGTTTGAGGTATTTAAGATCATGAGGGATATGCAAAGTTAAAAATCACACAACACCAGGTTATAGTCCAACAGGTTTAATTGGAAGCACTAGCTTTCGGAGTGCCGCTCCTTCATCAGATGATTGTGGAGGACATAATTGTAAGGCACAGAATTTATAGCAAAAGTTTACAGTGTGATGTAACTGAAATTATACATTGAAAAATACCTTGATTGTCTGTTGAGTCTTTCATCTGTTCGAATACCATGATAGTTTCACTTCTTTCATGTGTAAATCACAAAACCTTTTTTAAAAGTTACATTCTCAGGTTAACTGTAACAATTGGTAAAAACAAGGTAAAAACAATGACTGCAGATGCTGAAAATCAAATACTGGATTAGTGGTGCTGGAAGAGCACAGCAGTTCAGGCAGCATCCAACGAGTGTCAGCCAGATTAGATTTTGAAGGTGTAGCCCCCTGTGTTCCCTGCCTTTGCCATAATGTTTAGACTAATTCTAATCTAAAAAGTGAGTCAACAGTGTCTTACATGGATTCATGCAGTTTTTGAGCAACGTAAATGTAACTCTGCAAGTACAAATTCACCACAATAGCATTTATGTATATGTGTGCATGTGGGTTTGTGTGTGTGTGTGTGTCTGTTTGTCTGTCTGTCTGGAGTGTATTGACACTCACACATACTCCTATAGAGACACACACTCCCCCCACCCCAGACAGACAGACAAACACACACTCACACACACAAAAACCCACACGAACACAAATACATACATGTTTGTGGTTTGAACTTGCACTTGCAGAGTTACATTGTACTTTGCTCAAAAACTGCATGAATCCATGTAAGACTCTGTTAACTCACTTTTTAGATTAGAATCAGTATAAACATTATGGCACAGGCAGGGAACACAGGGGGCTAACACCTTCAACATATTATCTGGCTGACACCAATTGTTACAGTTAACCTGAGAATGTAACTTTCAAAAAAGGTTTTGTGATTTATATATGAAAGAAGTGAAACTATCATGGTATTCGAACAGATGTATAATTTCAGTTACATCACACTGTAAACGTTTGCTATAAATCCTGTGTCTTACAACTATGTCCTCCACAACCACCTGATGAAGGAGCAGCACACCGAAAGCTAGTGCTTTCAATTAAACCTGTTGGAACATAACCTGGTGTTGTGTGATTTTTAACTTCGTACACCCCAGTCCAACACTGGCATCTCCAAATCATGAGGGATCTGGACAGTGTAGGCAGGGAGAAACTGTTTCCATGGGTGAAATCATTGAGAACCAGGAAACACAGATTTAAGACAGTTTTTTTATGGCACAGTAAATGATTAAGGTGTGGAATGCACTGTTTCAGAATGTGATGAGGCAAATTCAATTGAACCATTAAAGCGGAACATGGATCATTGTTTAAAAAGGAGGATGGTGCTTTAAGTGTATTTCTCCTTTACAGAGCCCATACAGACATGGCAGGCCAAATGTTTTTTTTTTGCATCATAATGATTCCATGAATAAAATGGCTGCAATTATTGCAGATTTTACTTTCAGCTTCTCCAGTGCTCCTTTGGGAGGTCTGACCCAGGTAGTGGCCAGAAGACAGGAACTCCTGTTCTCTCCTCCATTGCACACTGGTGGAGGATTTTTGCTCGATTGCTTTGGGAGTCATTATTGAAGGGGCTTCCAATGTATTACATCATTCTGTACTGTTCTGACAGAAGTTTTGTGATGTAGTGGCCAAAAGGACAAGGGGCACCTGCTGTCCTTTCTCAGAATGGCTGCATGACTGCTGTCCCACCAATCACTGCCCTTGTCAGGATAGGCCAGACAGCTACAGCCTGTGCTGAGATGATTTAATCAGCAGCCAGACCCTCAAGTTTGCTCATACCTATCTATCATTGCCATCTGAAGCATTCCCAATGGAAGTCACAACCTTCCATCACTCAGTGTAGAAACTTTGGAAAACACCGCAGGAGTACTAGGAAAGCTAAATGTGGATGCAGAACTGTTAATTATTTCTGTCAACTGTTAAATCCAAAATCCAACTGTTAATTCTCTGCTTCAATTAAGACGTAAATCCCTAGGATGACGAAACTCAAATATACTGTTGGCAATAGAGCTTACAGTTTCCTTATTCTTCACAATAATACCGTAGATCAGAATTTATAATGTTCTTTGCAACCTGCAACATCCTGTTTTATCTTGTCATGTGTAAAAGAGCATGTTTTGATTGTCATGACCTTCATTCTGCTGATTTATAATAACGGAAATGAAGAGTTTTAAAATACTGAGGGTGGCAAAGTTAACAAAAATGATGTTTATCCAGCTAAATTGATTGTGAAGGGGAGATGGTAAAGGTGACGTTGAAAGTCTTATTCTATTTTCTTAATTTACATTTTCTACACTTTCTGGACATTACTACTTTTCCTCTCTTCTTTCAGTTGTAGTGACAGTTCGTAACCAGAAACCAGACCAATCTGAATTCTCCTGCTGTTTAGTTTACAGGTCAGACGTGTGAGGGAAGGGAGAAGCCTTGCTCATTATTGTAGACGTTGGCTGAGGCAGGTCATCTGCACTCAAAGTATGAATGAAATCTTTCCAGTATATTTTCTCTATTCAAATTTACCACTCACTTAAACCTTTAAATGTTCACTCCCTTCACCTCAAAATACCCTTTGGAAAGTCTGTGCAGATTCAATGGATCAAATGGCCTCTTTCTGCCAAGAAAACATCCAGTTTTCTTGTATCCATTTCATATCGCAGCTTTGTTCCCTCGACTACAATGTTCCCCTCTGTATGACTTTTATATTCTCTAGTTTATAATATGGTTCCTATTTCCTAAATTTGTTCTTTAGAGTTCAGCTTTCTAATCCGTATATATATTGCTGTCATCGAACTCATAATGTGAGCTTATTGTTCCAGATATGGAAAGGCAGCTCCCAATTTACTTTGTCTAAATGTTCAACATGTGTCTTATAGATTCATTTCAGTACAAACAATGTCTACTTATCATTGCATGCCTCCCAAACAGTTACAAGATGCAGTTGTTAACTGACCAGTCATCCTGGCTGATTGGTTGCTGATGGAAAAATGGACCCATCTATCATTCATCTTGTTTAACTGTAGATAATCCTGTAAACCACTGTCCTGTTAGATAGGGTAGCCCTAGTTCAACATTATTGAAGCATTCATCAGTGTTGGGGAGAAAATAGCAATGTTTTAACTGATTATACTTTAGCACTATCATTAGGCTCATTTGACTGTTCTTAAATCTTGGCTTCTTTTGACCTCTTGTCTAAACTCTTTGAACTTAGATAAATGGGCTAAGAGTTTGCACTTCATATCAGGCAATGGAAACTCTACAGTATGAACTTCCTAAGGGGCTTTTTTTTTGAGATTCTTAATCATGCAGTGGATTTTTTAGTACATGTCAGTCACTTAGCTGAAAGTCACAATTATAATTCCCTACCAGATGCATTTTCAAGGTATTAGACAATGTCACCTCTATTCTGTGCAACCGCACACAGCCTGGAAGTTTCCTGGAAAAAATTGATTCCAATATTGTCTTATGGGGAGCTGGCATAGTGGTAGTGTCACTCTACTGGTTACAACCAGAGCTCCACATTAATACTCTGGGGACCTGGTTTCGAATCTTACCATAGAAGATGGTGAAAATTGAATTCAATAAAAAATTTGGATTAAAAAGTAACAACACATAAACATTGTTGATTGTAGCAAAGACCCACCTAGTTCTGAATGTTCTTCACAGAAGTAAATCTATCAACCTTACCTGGTCTGGCTATACATGACTCCAGATCCACAGAAATGTGGTTGGATCTTAACTGCCCACTTTGCAATTTGGGTAGGAAATAAATGCTGGTTTATGTTCACATGAAGGTATACATTTTTAAAGTGTGCATTATCACTAAGAACCACTTAAAGGTCACATTTAAATGAATAGGCCACAAAACACATTATGGAAGGCATAGAACATAGAACAGTACAGTGCAGAACAGGCTGTTCAGCCCTCGATGTTGCACCGACCTGTGAACTTATCTAAGCCGATCCCCCTACACTATCCTATCATCATCCATGTGCTTATCCAAGGACTGTTTAAATGTCCCTAATGTGGCTGAGTTAACTACATTGGCAGGCAGGGCATTCCACCCCCTTATCACTCTCTGAGTAACGAACCTGACATCTGTCTTAAATCTATCACCCCTCAATTTGCAGCAATGCCCCCTCGTACAAGCAGACGTTATCATCCTAGGAAAAAGACTCTCACAGTCCACCCTATCTAGTCCTCTGAGTGTCTTGTATATCTCTATTAAATCACCCCTGAGTCTTCTTCTCTCCAATGAGAACAGACACAAGTCCCTCAGCCTTTCCTCATAAGACCTTTGCTTCAGACCGGGCAACATCCTAGTAAATTTCCTCTGCATCTTTTCCAATACTTCCACATCCTTCCTGTAATGGGGACACCAGAACTGCACACAATACTCCAAGTGAGGCCGCACTAGCATTTTGTGCAGTTGCAGCATGACATCACGGCTCCAGAACGCAATCCCATGACCAATAAACTTCACACACCATATGCCTTCTTAACAGCACTATCAACCTGAGTAGCAACTTTCAGGGATCTATGTACATGGACACCAAAATCCCTCTGCACATCCAAGAGGCATTGTTAGATGCCATTGAGTAAAGTATCTTAAATTATTTTTATTTGGTTGTTTACAGTAAACTAATGAATCAACAATCAAATTGCAGATCACACAAATGACTCTTAAGTAACTTGACTCTATACATATTTACAGAAAATCAGAAAACATTTTTTTTTGTGTGCAGCTATTTATGTAGAGATCTCTGATGATTTAGGCGGAAAGTGTATTACTCCATTGTGAAACAGAGCCACATGGGTTGATTATTCCAAGGAATGTCAATCACTGTTGGATTACCACTCTGTTCCTTTTTCCTCACTTTACGCAGGAGTTCTGTGTTCCTGACCCAGTCCTCTTGAGAATTGTGGAGTGTACCTGTTTTAGGAATTTTCCATCTTAGATATTCAAGAGAGCATCAGATGTTTTTTGGTTAGAAATGGTGATTAAGTGTATGGGGGAAAAGCAGGAAATGTTGATGGTTGCTCGACGAGTCAGTGCAGGCACAATGGGCCAAATGGTCTCATTGTACATGGTGGCAATTCTGTGATTCTCTGATAATACAGGATCATTGTTGGAGGCCAAGCCAAGCCACCTTCTTATGGCATTAAATGGTTAAAAGGCTTAAAGGTCCTTAAAATACTTTGACAAGCTTTACAGAAAAATGTGTGTGTGAGGAAAATTGTGAAGGTATTGGATATAGCAAGTGTTGGGGTGGGACCTGTGATGAGAGGCATAGAGTCATAGAGATGTACAGCATGGAAACAGACCCTTCGGTCCAACCCATCCATGCCAACCAGATATCCTAACCCAACCTAGTCAAACCTGCCAGCACCCGGCCCATATCCTTCCAAACCCTTTCTATTCATATACGCATCCAAATGCCTCTTAAATGTTGCAATTGTACCAGCCTCCACCACGTCCTCTGGCAGCTCATTCCATACAGGTACCACCCTCTGCGTGAAAAAGTTGCCCCTTAGGTCTCTTTTATATCTTTCCCCTCTCACCCTAAACCTATGCCCTCTAGTTTTGGACTCCCTGACTCCAGGGAAAAGACTTTGCCTGTTTACCCTATCCATGCCCCTCATAATTTTGTAAACCTCTCTAAGATCACTCCTCAGCCTCTGTCGCTCCAGGGAAAACAGCCCCAGCCTGTTCAGCCTCTCCCTGTAGCTCAGATCCTCCAACCTTGGCAACATCCTTGTAAATCTTTTCTGAACCCTTTCAAGTTTCACAACATCTTTCCGATAGGAAGGACATCAGAATTGCATGCAATATTCTAACAGTGGCCTAACCAATGTCCTGTACAACCGCAACATGGCTTCCCAAATCCTGTACTCAATACTCTGACCAACAAAGGAAAGCATACCAAATGCCTTCTTCACTATCCTATCTACCTGCGACTCCATTTTCAAGGAGCTATGAACCTGCACTCCAAGGTCTCTTTGTTCAGCAACACTCCCTCGGACCTTACCATTAAGTGTATAAGTCCTGCTAAGATTTGCTTTCCCAAAATGCAGCACCTCGCATTTATCTGAATTAAACTCCATCTGCCACTCCTCAGCCCATTGGCCCACCTGTTCAGATCCTGTTGTAATCTGAGGTAACCTTCTTCGCTGTCCACTACACCTCCAATTTTGGTGTCATCTGCAAACTTACTAACTGTACCTCTTATGCTCGCATCCAAATCATTTATGTAAATGACAAAAAGTAGAGGGCCCAGCACCGATCCTTGTGGCACTCCACTGGTCACAGGCCTCCATTCTGAAAAACAACCCTCCACCACCACCCTCTGTCTTCTACCTTTGAGCCAGTTCTGTATCCAAATGGCTAGTTCTCCCTGTATTCCATGAGATCTAACCTTGCCAATCAGTCTCCCATGGGGAACCTTGTCGAACGCCTGACTGAAGTCCATATAGATCACATCTACTGCTCTGCCCTCATCAATCTTCTTTGTTACTTCTTCAAAAAACTCAATCAAGTTTGTAAGACATGATTTCCCATGCACAAAGCCATGTTGACTATCCCGAATCAGTCCTTGCCTTTCCAAATACATGTACATCCTGTCCCTCAGGATTCCCTCCAACAACTTGCCCACCACCAAGGTCAGGCTCACTGGCCTATAGTTTCCTGGCTTGTCCTTACCACCGTTCTTAAACAGTGGCACCACGTTTGCCAACCTCCAGTCTTCCGGCACTTCACCTGTGACTATCGACGATACAAATATCTTAGCAAGAGGCCCAGCAATCACTTCTCTAGCTTCCCATAGAGTTCTCGTGTACACCTGATCAGGTCCTGGGGATTTATCCACCTTTAACCATTTCAAGACATCCAGCATTTCCTCCTCTGTAATCTGGACATTTTGCAAGATGTCACCATTTATTTCCCTACAGTCTATATCTTCCATATCCTTTTCCACAGTAAATACTGATGCAAGATATTCATTTAGTTTCTCCCCCATTTTCTGAGGCTCCACACAAAGGCTGCCTTGCTGATCTTTGAGGGGCCCTATTCTCTCCCTAGTTACCCTTTTGTCCTTAATATATTTGTAAAACCCCTTTGGATTCTCCTTAATTCTATTTGCCAAGGCTATCTCATGTCCCCGCTTTGCCCTCCTGATTTCCATCTTAAGTATACTCCTACTTTCTACTCTTCTAAGGATTCACTTGATCTATCCTGTCTGTACCTGACATATGCTTCCTTCTTTTTCTTAACCAAACCCTTAATTTCTTTCGTCATCCAACATTCCCTATAGTTACCAGCCTTCCCTTTCATCCTGACAGGAATATACTTTCTCTGGATTCTTGTTATCTCATTGCTGAAAGCTTCCCATTTTCCAGCTGTCCCTATACCTGCGAACATCTGCCTCCAATCAGCTTTTGAATGCGCTTGCCTAATAGCGTCAAAATTGGCCATTCTCCAATTTAGAACTTCAACTTTTAGACATGGTCTATCCTTTTCCATCACTATTTTAAAATGAATAGAATTATGCTCGCTGGCCTCAAAATGCTCCCCCACTGACACCTCAGTCACATGCCCTGCCTTATTTCCCAAGGGTAGGTCAAGGTTTGCACCTTCTCTACTAGGTACATCCACATACTGAATCAGAAAATTGTCTTGTCCACACTTAAGAAATTCCTCTCCATCTAAACCTTTAACACTATGGCAGTCCCAGTTGATGTTTGCAAAGTTAAAATCCCCTACCATAACTACCCTATTATTCTTACAGATAGCTGAGCTCTCCTTACAAGTTTGTTTCTCAATTTCCCTCTGACTATTGAGGAGTCTCTCATCCCAATAAGGTGATCATGCCTTTCTGATTTCTCAGTTTCACCCAAATAACTTCCCTGGATGAATTTCCGGGAATATCCTCCCTCAGCACAGCTGGAATGCTATCCCTTCTCAAAAATGCCACTCCCCCTCCTCTTTTACCTCCCTTTCTATCCTTCCTGTAGCATTTGTATCCTGGAACATTAAGCTGCCAGTCCTGTCCATCCCTGAGCCATGTTTCCGTAATTGCTATGATATCCCAGTCCCATGTTCCTAACCATGCCCTGAGTTCATCTGCCTTCCCTGTTAGGCCCCTTACATTGAAATAAACGCAGTTTAATTTATTAGTCCTACCTTGTCCCTGCCTGCCCTGACTGTTTGACTCACTTCTGTTCTCAGCTCTACCCGTCTCAGATCGATCTCTTTCCTCACTATCTCCCTGGGTCCCACCCCCCCACCTTACTAGTTTAAATCCTCTCAAGCAGTTCTAGCAAATTTCCCTGCTCGTATCTTAGTCCCCTTCCAATTTAGGTGCAATCCATCCTTCTTGTACAGGTCACTTCTACCCCAAAAGAGATTCCAATGATCCAAAAATGTGAATCCTTCTCCCATACACCAGCTCCTCAGTCATGTATTCATCTGCTCTATCCTCCTATTCCTGCCCTCAATAGCTCGTTGCACTGGGAGTAATCCAGATATTACTACCCTTGAGGACCTCCTTTTTATATTTTTGCCTAACTCTCTGTAATCTCCCTTCAGAGTCTCAACCTTTTCCCTTCCAAGGTCGTTGGTTCCAATGTGGACAATGACCTCCTGCTGGCCCCTCTCCCCCCGTGAGAACATTCTGCACCCTCCCTGAGACATCCTTGATCCTGGCACCAGGGACACAACACACCATTCTGCTTTTTCTCTGCTGGCCACAGAAACGTCTGTCTGTACCTCTGACTACAGAATCCCCTAACACAATTGATCTCTTGGAAGCTGATATACCCTTCTTTGCTTTAGAGTCAGTCTCAATACCAGAAACTTGGCTGTTTGTGCTACGTTCCCCTGAGAATCCATCACCCCCTACATTTTCCAAAACAGCATACCTGTTTGAAATGGGTATATCCACAAAAGACTCCTGCTCTAGCTGCCTACCTCTCTTACCCTTCCTGGAGTTAACCCATCTATGTGACTGTATCTGAGACTTTCCCCCCTTTCTATAAGTGCCATCCATCACATACTGTAGCTGTTGAAAATTCCTCATCGCTTCTCTTTGTCTCTCCAACTGATCCACTCGTTTTGATAAGATTTGCATCCAACAGCATTTATGGCAGATATAATCCGCAGTAACCCTTAAACTCTCTTTAAACTCTCACATCTGACAAGAAGTACATATCACTGCAAAGGCCATTTTTGCTCCTTCACAATCTACAGACCCAGAAAATAACACTGTCTTATTCCTCTACAAACACTGCCCCAGGTTAAATTAATAGCTATGGCTTATATTTTAGGTTTAATCAAAAGACTTATCTGCAAAAACATATAATCAAGAAAGAATCCACTGTACCCACTACTGCAGCCCTTCTATTGGACAGACTTAAAACAACAATTAACTTATCTGATTCTGTGCTGTGAACTTTGTCCAACAGTTCCTCCAAGATTAGTTGTGAATTAAAGTGGATTCTGGGTAATCCAAGATGGAGGACAGGAAAAATTTCTGGCTGTAAGAGCTGCTCCTTTTTTTGAGGTATTTTAGGTGTTGGAGGTGATTTCCTCAAATTCTAGGAGCAGCAATTAATGTTTTATATGCTGTTGCATTGTTTTGGAACTTTGGAAAAAAAAAAGTCAAAACAACAGCAGCTTAAAAGGGAGAAGGGCAAACAAAGGAAGCACATGGCGAGGACAGTGCAGGAGAGAGAGAGAGAAAGAAAACCTGCACAGTTACCGCCTTTGCTGTTTGAATTCGTGTATCGCTGGACATCGGAGTGCATCTGGGAAAATTAACTAACAGTGAAATTCACAACTAATCTTCGAGGAACTGTTGGGCGAAGTTCACAGCACAGAATCAGATAAGCAGAATAGCACATCAGTGAGTGAAGGGGTGAGCTGCCAGGTGGCGGGTGAGGTGTTGGGTTGGCAGGTGAGTGAAGGGTCAGGGTTCACATTAGTGTGGGATTGCATGGCAGATTAAGGTGGAGAGTCCAGTGGATCAGGGGATGTTGGGGGTTCAAGTAAGGGCTTAAATTGGGGTTTACAGGGGTGTCTGGTTGGGGGAGTGGTGTGGGGTGGGGTGAGGTTGGCTCAGGTCAGGAGTCTGTCAGGAGTTGGGGATCTTGGTGTGTGTTGGGTCAGCTGTCAGGTCAGATAGGGGCACGTCATGGTGTTGAAGGCAGAGTTTGGGACGGGGTATTGGTGAGTCAATGAATTGAATCAAATTAAATTAAATTAATTGTCATCTGTACCAAGGCACAGTGAAAAGCTTTGTCTTGTGAACAATACAGGCAGATCAGAGAGTTAAGTAACATAGATAAGTAAATAATAGATAAAAAGCAGCAAAACCAAAAACGCAGGTACAGGCGAATGTTAAGAGCGTGTGAGTCCATTTAGTATTCTAACAACATTGGGGTAGAAACTGTTACAAAACTGCTGGTGTGTGTGTGTATGTTCAGGCTTTGTACCTTCTCCCCAGTGGTAGAGGTTGTAGAAAAACATTGCCAGGATGGGATAGATCTTTAAGAATGCTGTGACCTTTCCTTGACAGCAGCCTGGTAGATATATTCCATAGATGGAAGGTTGGCCTTTATGATTGTCCGGGCCGAGTTCACCATTGTCTGTAACTACCTCCGATCTTGAATGGTACAGTTGCCATACCAGGTAGTGATCCATCCAGACAGAATGCTCTCGATGGCGCACCTATAAAAGTTGGCAAGTGTATTCGCCATCATGCCAAATTTTCTCAGCTGCCTGAGGAAGAAGAGATGTTGTTGGGCCTTTGTAACGAGTGCGTCCACATGAAAAGTCCAAGAAAGCTTGTTGTGGATGACCACTCCCAGGAGCTTGACACTCTCCCTCATTCCATCTCTATGCTGTTAATGTGTAGAGGGGCATGAGTAACATCCCTCCAAAAGTCAATAATGAGTTCCTTGGTCTTGCTGGCATTGAGAGCCAGGTTGTTCTCACTGCACTATTTTTCCAGGTCTTCCACCTCCGGTCTATAGTCTGTTTCATCACCACCTGAGATTCGACCGACTATGGTGGTGTCATCAGCGAACTTGTAAATGGCATCAGTCTGGTATTTCTGGATTAGTGGTGCTGGAAGAGCACAGCAGTTCAGGCAGCATCCAAGCTCTTCCAGCACCACTAATCCAGCATCTGGTTTCCAGCATCAGCAGTCATTGTTTTTACCTCAGTCTGGCATTTGGCAATGCAGTCATGGATATACAGCAAGTGCAGTAGGAGGCTGAGTATACACCCTTGGGGGCCTCCAGTGTTGAGTGTTAGTGAGGATGAAATATTGTCCCCAATATTCACTGATTATGGCCTGTGGGTCCGGAAACTGAGGATCCAGTTGGAGAGAGTGGGGCTTAGTCCGAGATCACTAAGTTTGGTAATCAGTCTCGAGGGGATAATAGAGTTAAAGGCTGAATTGTAGTCAATGAATAATCCAGAATCTGGTTTCCAGCATCTGCAGTCATTGTTTTTACCTCGTTGATTTTAACCCTACTGCGAATCCTCTTGCAAGGATGCCTGCCTTGAAGAAGTTTTCCTCCTCTCTCTAGAAGGATTCTTACGTAGCTGTTCTTGGTGTCAAGATGTTCTAGGGAGGACTGGGCATCAGTTTTATATTACTCAAGAATTAGAGTGTGTTTTAATACCTCGAATATTTCCTGGATGGCTATCCAGTAAGTGAATTAGGAACCTCAGAGGTCTCTGACTCTAACTCAGATATAGAGATCTTCTGGAGGCCTCCAGATGATAGGTAAATCTCTGTTGGAATTTTAAACTTCCCAAGTAATTCCCACGGAGTCAGTGTATCAGAACTTCCTCGGGGTCGTGTTTGGCATCTGTCAAGGTTCATTGTTGCAGAGACAGTTTTCTTGGAAGATCTGGGCAATATAGCTAAAGAAGGACCAATAATCATTTTGCAAACTGCTCTCATTCAGTGTGGCAGTAAGGGTACTACAAATAATCTCACTCCATCAGGTTGAGGAGATACAATTGAGCTGGGGTTTGAATAAGTCTCTATCCACTGAATCCTATTGCAATGTAGTTGTTAATAGTGAACTGAAAGCAAAAATGTTGGTGATCACAGCGGGTCAGGCAGCATCCATGGAGAGAAAGCAAGCTAATGTTTCGAGTCTAGATGACCTCCTACAGTTGTTTGCAGTCATGTCCTTGACTGCTCCTAAAATCATGACAAAAGAGATTCTTAAACTTGGTTTATTTTGCAACTCCTTGACTGAACACAGGTGTCAGTGTTCACAGGGAGAAAGTGAGGACTGCAGATGCTGGAGATCAGAGCTGAAAATGTGTTGCTGGAAAAGCGCAGCAGGTCAGGCAGCATCCAAGGAGCAGGAGAATCGACGTTTCGGGCATGAGCCCTTCTTCAGGAATGAGGAGAGTGTGCCAAGCAGGCTAAGATAAAAGGTAGGGAGGAGGGACTTGGGGGAGGGGCGTTGGAAATGCGATAGGTGGAAGGAGGTCAAGGTGAGGGTGATAGGCTGGAGTGGGGGCGGGGGTGGAGAGGTCGGGAAGAAGATTGCAGGTTAGGAAGGCGGTGCTGAGTTTGAGGGATTTGACTGAGACAAGGTGGGGGGAGGGGAAATGAGGAAACTGGAGAAATCTGAGTTCATCCCTTGTGGTTGGAGGGTTCCTAGGCAGAAGATAAGGCGCTCTTCCTCCAACTGTCATGTTGCTATGGTCTGGCGATGGAGGAGTCCAAGGACCTGCATGTCCTTGGTGGAGTGGGAGGGGGAGTTGAAGTGTTCAGCCACGGGGTGGTTGGGTTGGTTGGTCCGGGTGTCCCAGAGATGTTCTCTGAAACATTCCGCAAGTAGGCGGCCTGTCTCCCCAATATAGAGGAGGCCACATCGGGTGCAGCGGATGCAATAAATGATGTGTGTGGAGGTGCAGGTGAATTTGTGGCGGATATAGAAGTATCCCTTGGGGCCTTGGAGGGAAGTAAGGGGGGAGGTGTGGGCGCAAGTTTTGCATTTTTTGCAGTTGCAGGGGAAGGTGCCAGGAGTGGAGGTTGGGTTGGTGGGGGGTGTGGACCTGACGAGGGAGTCACAGAGGGAGTGGTCTTTTCGGAAAGCTGATAGGGGAGGGGAGGGAAATATATCCCTGGTGGTGGGGTCCGTTTGGAGGTGGTGGAAATGACGATGGATGATACGCTGTATCTGGAGGTTGGTGAGGTGGTAGGTGAGGACCAGTGGGGTTCTGTCCTGGTGGGGATTGGAGGGGTGTGGCTCAAGGGCGGAGGAGCGGGAAGTGGAGGAGATGCAGTGGAGGGTATCGTCGATCACGTCTGGGGGGAAATTGCGGTCTTTGAAGAAGGAGGCCATCTGGGTTGTATGGTATTGGAACTGGTCCTCCTGGGAGCAGATGCGGCGGAAACGAAGGAATTGGAAATATGGGATGGCGTTTTTACAGGGGGCAGGGTGGGAGGAAGTGTAGTCTAGGTAGCTGTAGGAGTCGGTCGGTTTATAGTAAATGTCCGTATTGATTCGGTCGCCCGAGATAGAAATGGAAAGGTCTAGGAAGGGAAGGGAGGAGTCTGAGGTGGTCCAGGTGAATTTGAGGTCAGCATGGAAGGTATTGGTAAAGTGGATGAACTGTTCAACCTCCTCATGGGAGCACAAGGTAGCGCCGATACAGTCATCGATGTAGCGGAGGAAAAGGTGGGGGGTGGTGCAGTGTAGTTGCGGAAGATGGACTGTTCCACATATCCTACGAAGAGGCAGGCATAGCTGGGGCCCGTGTGGGTGCCCATGGCTACTCCTTTGGTTTGGAGGAAGTGGGAGGATTGGAAACAGAAGTTGTTGAGGGTGAGGACCAGTTCAGTCAGTCGAAGGAGGGTGTCAGTGGAAGGGTACTGGTTGGTACGGTGGGAAAGGAAGAAGCGGAGGGCTTTGAGTCCATCGTGATGGGGGATGGAGGTGTACAGGGACTGGATATCCATGGTGAAGATCAGGTGTTGGGGACCGGGGAAGTGAAAATCATGGAGGAGGTGGAGGGCGTGGGTGTGTCCCGAGTGTCAGTGTTCACATAAAAGAATGTATACACATTTTAAACATATGTCATACAGTCATACAGCACAGAATCAGACCTTCAGTCTAACCAGCCCATGCTGAATATAATTCCAAACTAAACTAGCCCCATTTGCTTGTTCCTGGCCCATATCCCTCCAAACAATTCCTATTCATGTACTTATCCAAGTGTCTTTTAAACAAAATAATTGTACACACATCCAACACTTCCTCAGGAGATTCATTCCACATATGAACCACCATCAGTGTAAAAAAACTGCCCCTCATGTCTTTCATAAATCTTTTACCTCACACTTGAACTGTACCCCCAGTTTTGAAATCCCCCACCTTAGAGAAAACACAACTACCATTAACTCGATCTATACCCTTCACTATTTTATAAACTTCCATGAGGTCATCTCTCAACCTTTTATGCTCCAGTGAAAAAAGTCCCAGCCTACTCAGCCTTTCATTATAACTCAAACCTTCCATATCTGGCAACATCCTGGTAAATCTCTTCTGATCCCTGTCTACCTTAATAATATCCTCCCTATAACTCGGTGATCAGAACTGGATAGAGTATTCCAGAAGAGGCTTCACCAATGTCCTGTACAACCTCAACATGACTTACCAGTTCCTATATTCAAAGGACTGAGCAATGAAGGCAAGCATGCCATGCATCTTTTTAACCACCCTGTCTATATGTGACACAAACATCAAAGAATTAAGTACCTGAACCCCTAGATCCATCTGTTCTACAACACCATCCATCCCTAAACACACAGCAGCATTTCTCTAATCACCATCTTTGACAGAAGAAGCACAAACATTGTAATTCCATCAAGCACATCCAAACTACTCCCAGTGAAATAATCTACAGAAACTGGTATCCCACTGGATTCCAGATTATGGCTTTCCTTCATTTGAGGATAGTGCAACAGTTTATGGAAATTTATACTTAATTATTTGCAATTACCAAGGTTGACCTACCTGCAGCCGATCATTTTAACACAGAATTCTGCTTGCATGCCCATATATCTGTCCTTGGCATGCTACAGTGTTCCAGTAAATCATAGCTCAAACTGGAAGAACAACATCTCATCTTCAGACTTTGCACTTTACAATCTTCTGGACTTAATGTTGAGTTTTACACCTTCAAATTGTGAACCAACTCCCATTTCTTCCCTTTCTTTTAGCTTGTTATCATGTCCTCCCCTTCCCCCATTTCTAATTACTGTCCTTTCAAGTCTAGCAGTTAGATTCACCATTGTTCTGCCATTCTCACATTCCAATCACTTAATCTGAATTATCAACATCTTTTCTCCATCAGTACCCTATATCTACTACACTTGCCTACACCTCTCCCCCAACAATAGCACAGATGCTGTCCCCTCCACATTTCACTTCAGCTCTGATGAAGGGTCATCTAGACTCGAAACTTGCTCTCTCTCCATGAATGCTGTCTGACCTGTTGTGTTGTCCAGCATTTGTTGTTATTTGTGGAGGGACCTAAAGTAATAAAGATGAATACCCAATACATTGAGTAACACTTTAAAAATCAAGCTTTTATAAAAGGTAAAGCTCATGTCATTGATAGCAAATTATCTCAACAACACAATATATGAGAAAGGTTTGCCAATGGTTATGTTGGTGACTTAGTTATTCAGAAGCTTAGAGATTATGAGTTTAAACTCCATTGTGACAGTTAACTGTTTCTATAAAAGTCTCACTGAATCATTAATGTATTACAATGACAGAAACCTAGTGTCCTTACTGAGCTAATCCAAGTCATAGAAGTTCTTCAGGAGCTTCCGCTTAAAGTCAGGTCAGATCCTGGATGACTCCTGAATCAGTGCTCCTAAGGCTCACGATGATGCCTACTCTGGATTCTGGAATCTTGAGAAAGGTAATTTTAAAGATCTTGCCCATGCCACAAACACCATTGCATGTCTCCTCTGTGCCACCTTGTCCTGCGTACCCAGTCCCATAGATCCTCATACCCTCCATGTCAACTCATGGCCCAGGCACAGTATACATCACATATAGAAACAATGAACCATACAGTAAAAATAGCACATTTGAGACTAACCAGTTCTACCAAAAGAGTTCATATACCTGTCCTCATTGTGCATGCTTGGCTGAGATCCCAGACACACAAGTAGATTTTCTGAGCACTTTTTTTCTTATTTTGACAGATGGAGAGAACTGTTGACTTTGCTTGATTGCCACAGGAACAAAGGAGCAGGTTATTCAGCCCATCAAATTTGCCCTGCCAGTCAATCCAATTGTGGCTGATTGAATATTTCAATGCCTTTTACATACCCCATTCCCGAACCCTGGACACCACTGGTAATCAGAAATCTATCAATCATTTCCTTAAACATATTCAAAAAATGAGCTTCTATAGCCCCTGGGGTAGAGAATTCCAAAAGTTCACAATTTGCTGAGAAAAAATATCTCATTCTGGACTTTTCTTCAGATTGTTCACCAGCTAGACCAACATTTCTTGCCTGATTGGCCAGTTAAGATTTAATCATATTGCTGTGGGTCTGGAATCCCATGTTGGCCAGATCAGTGAAGGATGGCATATTCCTCCTACTCCCTCCCTCTGAGTAGCACCTAAGTGGCATCTACTCTACTTTTAACTTTTTTCCTGGGTCTAGAATCTTTAGACATCTTGAAATGGTTTCAATAATTTGTTCTTTCTGCAATTGCTTTTATCAATGTCTTTGTGTTTATTTGCAGGAGTTTACAAGGTGGAAGTGGCCTCTGTACTGAGACATGGATGGTCTGTCAGATTGGTATTCCATATAATCGTTAGAACAACAACTTTCTTTTGCAGAACAATTTGTGAATGGTTGAGCATGCCCCTTTGTTATTATAGGTTTACATGTTTATGATCAAGCTTTTGGTCAATTGGCCAAATATCTCTTTAATAGCTCAATGTCATATTCTGCTCCTGTGAAGTACCTTGAGAAGTTTCATTACTTTAAAGATTTTATAGTTGTTAGTTATTGTTGTTAGATAGTTAAGAAAGGAGCACAATATGCATTTGAGGTTTCTTTTGCAAAGTTATGTTGCCATCAGGTAGTTGGCCTTAAAGCTAGACTTCCTGCTAATTGCTAACTTCCTGTAATGAGCACATTGCTTATCTTGCCTGAATTTCCTGGTTGCCCACATTTTGAGGTTTCAGTAAGCATCGGTCTCCATTTTCTCCCCATTTCAAACACCCCAATCCTCCTCTTGTGGTCTTGTCCATTTTGATTCCCCTTTGCTCTTTCCCAGTCAGCCCCCTTGTTTGCATTTTTCCTTCAATGAACTATCTGAAAGCTGTTGATGATGCTGGGGTGCAAAATTCAGTGTTTTCACCGGCAAACTCTCTGGAGTGCCAGCATGTGTATGCAACTCACGATTCTAACTTAAATAAGGACCAATATTGAGGCCTTCCAATCATGTCCTGGATGTCAGGTGACTGACAGGAGACAAGATCAGAGAAAGAAAAAACTAATCAAAAATATTTTAAACAGCCCTGCAAGTCATAAAAGTAGTGAGCTGTGTCTGGCACTTAGATGGAATGCACACTCCTTATGACCGCAGAAATGTCTACAAAGTACACATAAAACACTTCTACAGGCTACAACTGCTCTGCATAATATCCTCCATCACAATTGTGAGTGGTCTCGGTGTGCCAATAGAGCTATCCATTAGTAAAGGTGAAAGAGGAAAATGACTTGAATTTGAACTGATCACTCATTAGAAGTATCCAGTCATTGTGAGGCTGCTATCAACAAACAAGGTTAATTTTGTTGACAAAGGCCTTACCACCACTGAGATGCACTTGGAATGCAATTTCCTTATAATTCAAGCCAGGTTTTTAGAATCTACTAGAATTCAGTTTAAAAAAAATGTCTGACCTTATCCGAGGGAAATGGCTGAGGTTGGAGTGTTAATTTGTGTTAAATTTCATGAATGCGTGCAAAATATGTAGTGCTTTTTTGAATACTTGCAAAAGTATACAAAGACCAAAGTTCTGAAATCCTGAACATTTTAATCTGAAACCTAAATTTGAGGAAATCAACTGCAAAATAGTTGAATGACTTAATTTTTATTTTTATCTTGTAATAATATAGTAATGCTTTTTTTTTACAATTTCGAATTGCAGTAAACTACCATCAATACAGAGGAGAATTGAAGTTTGCATATATAATCAAATTCTTTGAAGAGGAAACAGATATAGTAGATGAGAGAAATGTATAGACTCATAGAGATGTACAGCATGGAAACAGACCCTTCGGTCCAACCCGTCCATGCCGACCAGATATCCAAATCCAATCGCATCCCACCTGCCAGCACCAGGCCCATATCTCTCCAAACCCTTTCTATTCACGTACCCATCTACCCAGTATCATCATGTACCCCAAATGCCTTTTAAATGTTGAAATTGTACGAACCTTCACCACTTCTCTGGCAGCTCAGTCCATACACGTACCACCCTCTGCGTGAAAACGTTGCCCCTTAGGTCTCTTTTATATCTTTCCCCTCTCACCCTAAACCTATGCCCTCTAGTTCCATACTCCCCCAACCCAGGGAAAAGATTTTGTCTATTTATCCTATCCATGCCCCTCATAATTTTGTAAACCTCTATAAGGTCACCCCTCAGCCCCAGCCTGTTCAGCCTCTCCCTATAGCTCAAATCCTCTAACCTTGGCAACATCCTTGTAAATCTTTTCTGAACCATTTCAAATTCCATAACGTCTTTCCAATAGGAAGATTGAACATAGCTTTTAGCTGTTAGGATGGGGTCAAAAGTTAGTCAATGTGAGATGATGTATATTGATTAAAACCAAAGAGCAGCAATTGTGCTCTGAATGGAAATAGATTCAAAGGTGTTGGAGAGCAGAAAGATTTGTGAGTTTATGTCCACAGCACACTAAAGGCAGCGAGGGTTGATAAGGGTCAAGTGAAAGTTTAATGTGGTTATTGGTTTTATCAAAGGCTACAAGATAAAAAAGCCAAGGTCAAAATCTTATGGGGTCTGAGTGTCATGGGTTATGCAAGATTTGTGGTAGAATCAGACAAGAAATCTGGTGAGACAGATTTCAACATTTGGAGAACTTTTTTTCATCTGTTATGATTTTGCCAAGTGGTGTATCTCACTAGGCAATGGTGAGTTGCCAATTAAGGGAGAATTGTTGCCTGTTAAATACCTTGTTAATGGCCCAATGCTCCTCATGAATATTCAAGGTAGACAAGCAGGAGGCTGGAAGAACACAGCAGGCCAGGCAGCATCGGGAGGTAGAGAAGTCAACATTTTGGGTCTAACCCTTCTTCAGGACTGGAGGTGGGTGTGGGGAGGAACTGCAAATAAAGGGGTTGGTGGGGGCAGGGTGGTGAATTGGGGATAGATGATCACAGGTAGAGGGTACAACCTGGGTGGTGGATGGGAGGAATGAATCTGGTTGGTGGCTAGAAGGAAGCGCTGGTCAGAGGAATGGAGGGGAGGGGGAGGGGCTGGAAAGATAATCGAGGAATGGGAAGGAAGGTTATTTGAAATTGGAGAACTCAATGTTGAGTCCTCTGGGCTGTAGGCTGCCCAGACAGAAGATGAGGTGTGGTTCCTCCAATTTGCAGTATGATTCATTGTGGCAATGGAGGAGGCCAAGGATGGTCATGTCGGAAAGGGAGTGGGAATGGGAAATAAAATGGGCGGTGACTAGAAGGTCAGGTCAGCCCATATGTGCCCAGCTGAGATGCTTGGCAAACCGTTCCCTAAGTTTACATTTGGTGTCCCTGATGTACAGAAGATTACATTGGGAGCACCGGATAGTAAATGAAGTTGGAGGAGAGGCAGGTGAACCTCTGTCTCACTTGGAGGGACTGTTTGGGGCCCTGGATAGAGGTGGGGGATGTGAATGTGCTGTCAAGTTTTGCATCTTTTCCGGTTGCAGGGGAAGTTACCTGGGTGTTCGGGGGACTTGGTTGGGAGTAGGTGCAAACAAAGGATTGGTGAAGGAAATGGTCCTTGCGGAAGGCAGACAGAGGTGGGGAGGGGAAGATGTTCCAGGTGGTGGGGCCTAGTTAGAGTTGGTGGAAGTGTATATGAATCATGCTTTGAATGCGGAGACTGGTGGGGTGGTAGGTGAGGACAAGGAGGACCCTGTCTTTATTGCGTTTGGGGGGAGCGGCTAGAGCAGTGGAACGGGGAATGGAGGCAGTACGGTGGAGGGCTGTCTGGATGACAGAGATAGGAAAAACACGTTGTTCAAAATAGATGGACATCTGGAATGCCTGGGAGTGGAATGTCTCCTTGTCTAAGCAAATGTGGCAGAGGCAGAGGAATTGGGAGCACAGGATGGAATTTCTGCAGGAAACTGGGTGGGAGGAGGTGTAGAGTCGAGAATGTGGCGCTGGAAAAGCATACCAGGTCAGGCAGCACCCGAGGAGCAGGAGAGTCGACGTTTCGGGTGGGCTTTTCCAGCGCCACACTCTCGATCTAATCTCCAACATCTCTGCAGTCCTCAACTTCACCCGGGAGGAGGTGTAGTCCAGGTAGTTGTGAGAGTCTGTGGGTTTATAGTAAACGTCTGTCTGGAGACTGTAGCCGGAGATGGAAATAGAGAGGTCAAGAATGGGGAGGGAGGTGTCCGAGATGGGCCAAGTGAATTTGAGGGTGGGGTGGAAATTGTGGACAAAATCAATGAACTGCTCCAGTTCAGCCCAGGTGCAGGACCAATGCAGTCATTGACGTGATGGCGGAAGAGTTGGGACACAGTGCCTGTGTAGGTACTGAAGAGGGAATGTTTGAAGTAGTCGACAAAGAGACAGGTGTAGCTGGGGTCCACTCGAGTGTCCATGGCCACCCCCTAGATTTGGTGGAAATGGAAGGAGTTAAAGGAAAAGTTACTATGGATGAAGACGAGTTTGACGGGTATTGGTAGAGTCTATTGAAGAGGAAGAAGCTGAGGACCTGAAGGCCACCCTTCTGGGGTATGGATGTGTACACAGCTTACTATCTTAACAGAAGTGCAAAGTAGCTGGATATTAAGAAAACTCAACATCGAACTCAGAGCAGGTTTTTGGTGAATTCAGCTCACCACTTGCTCGAAGGACCTCCAAGTTGCTCAGAACTAACCGGTATCTCAGGGTATAATCCATAGGCACCAGCTGTATGCACCCCTCAACTACAGACATTGGCATCATGCATTTGTTAACCCCTCACAGCCAACATGGCACTGGCAAGCTGCTTAGGAAGCAGAGACTTGCATTATAGGGTGCATCACCAACTGACAGTGAATGGCTGCAGTTTGTACAGTTTGCACATATGGACAGGCACTCCGCTCACAGACTGGCCCCTCCTATATCTCAGGGCTGCTCACTTGTTCTTTTAGTAATTGCTTTGTAGCACCAAACACATTCTTGTCGAATCCATGTCATCACAGCTTGCAACCATGTGCTATGTCATTCTCACACTTGCACCATGTGCCAACAGCTAATGTGGCAGGTACAGTGTACTCACAGCAAGCAAGTAGCCAGGTCTTAAAGTCCGAGGGGAGTAATCTCACTAAAGTCCTTGAAGGCACCCATCAGTTGGATGTCCTGATACAGTAAGTCCAGTGCAGTGGAGGAGGCCAGGAATGGTCATGTCAATCGAGGTGATTCTCAACCGTCTGGCATCCGGTTGGGGTTTTCTTGGTCAGAGGGTTTGTGTCTTTGCAGTCTATGGATGGTTGGATGTCAATTATGAAGGGAGGTGACAATATTTTGAAAGTGGATACTTTAAAACATGCCTGAGAATTGGGTCACAGAGGAAGGGTGTTTATTCACAGTCAAGAGTGCCCTGGTTTCCAGATGGGGAGGGTGTATGACTGTTGGAGTGTGTCACCTCATATGTCAGGGGCTATTGGGAAAAGTGGCCAAATGCAGACTCATGTAGGGTGACCGAGAGTGGTGCAAAGCTTGTGGGGTTAAGGGGAAGGGCTATCAGGAAGGGGATTGGAATATTTGAGGTTTCACTGACACATGGAGCTGGAAGCTGGCAGCGACTAGTGAAGGAGTGCACATTGCTGCCTTCCATTGTGCTGGAAATCAAAAATGCAAAATGGAGAAAGAAATAGCTGTGACCAGACTCCGAAAGGATGGGCTAAGTGTTTTGATCCGTGAAGGAGTGGGCTGTGAGATCCTCCAATGTTAAGACTTTTATGAGCATTTTATTCAGATCAGTGCACTGTCCATAACAGACCTGTCTGCTCCCTAATCCCTGATGAAGGGCTCCTGCCCAAAACATCAGTTTTCCTGCTCCTCGGATGCTGCCTGACCTGCTGTGCTTTTCCAGCACCACTCTAATCTTGATTCTGGTCTCCAGCATCTGCAGTCCTCACTTTCGCTGCTCCCTAATCCCTGGTCATCTGAATGCATTGCCCTATTTACTGTTCAGCTCTCTGCCCCAAATATTGATGGCCAACTCATTCACACTAACAATTTTGGACACAGAAGCTGGGAAAGAATAGGAATGTTGTAGGATGAGGGCCAAAGTGTGAGCAGCTCCTATAGCCCTCAGTATGCCTTGTTCCTCTTGTTTCCAGATGTTGTAGCAGACTCTTACCACAGACATCATGTGTGGTCACAAAGTTATGTTTCATGTTGGAACAATGACATTCGGAGCTATACAGAAAGACATACAACCAGATGTGAGGTCAAAACAGAGCTCTTTACCAAAAGAAAGAGTCAAATAATGGACTGTGCATTGTCACCCCCGCCACAAAATTCACTCAAAATGATTTCTTCTTCCTTTTCCTGCCACTATGTCTTAGTGTACTCCCTAGTTCTGCAGTGAAGATGAAGGGAGCCCAATGGCTCTGGAGGTTTGACAGCGCAACCTCAGAGGCACTTGGACAAAAAGTACTGGAGATGTTAGAAATCTTAAACAATCGTTGAGAATCTCAGCAAGTCAGCCAGCATCCGTGGAGAGAAGGCAGAGTTCACAGTTCAGGTCCAGTGACCCTTCTTCAGAATGGAGCTAACTCTACTTTCTCTCCACAGATGCTGCCAGACCAACTGAGTTTCTTCAGCAATTTCTGTTTTTGTCTCAACGACACTTGTGTCTGGAGAGGTCAGATATGCTGATTCTCTCCTAGCCAGCTGTAAGTATCCTGCCCTCAGTGAGAGCCTCCAAGAATTGGAGGGGAGTAGCTTGGAGGTGGAAGGCATGGCCACCTCAGGAGTAGCCTGAGTGGAGACCGCTGAGGAGGCAATGTGTGGTTCATCCTTTAGCTGGATGTCTCCTCGAATCTCCATGTCTCTTTGTGAGGAAGGGCCACCTGGAGCACTTCCAGTGCCCTCTACTGTTGTCACATTGGATTTAGTCCTGAAGACTAATGGCGGGGGCAGCCAGTGTGCATCAGTTCAACAGATGTTGTGTGCTGGGCTTGGTTCTCCACATGACACCAACCTATCCATGGAGGCAGTCAGGTGATCGCAAAACTCATTACCATGCTGCAGGTTCTGGGCAATATAGGCCACTGCATCCACAAAGCTGTCTGCTACTCCTGTTGCTTGGGAACAAAGACTAATTTAGAGGGAGTATGTGGAGTATGAGTGTAAGCTTGCAGGGAGCATAGAAAGCTACAATAGGCATAAGAGGGAAAAAGATCTGCAGGTTTGCAGATGACACGAAACTGGGTGGGAGACTGAGCTGTAGGAGGGGACAGAAATGCTTCAGGGTGATTTGGACAAATTGAGTGAGTGGATAAAGGCCTGGCAGCTGCAGTTTAATGTGGTTAAATGTGAGGTTTCCATATTTGTAGCAATAAGATGAAGGCAGATTATCATCTGAATGTTGATAATGTGGGAAAGTGGGAGGAGCAACAAGACCTAGTGTTCTCGTACAGTCGTCAGTGAAAGAAAGCAAGCAGTGAAGAAGGCAGATTGTATGTTGGCCTCCATCTGGTTTGAGTACAGAAGCAGGAATGTCTTGCTGCAATTGTACAGAGCTTCAGTGAGACCACACCTGGAGTACAGTGTAAAGTTTTCCTTATCTGAGGAAGGAATGCAACAAAGATATACCAGACTGATTCTTGGGATAGCAGGACTGCCCTATGAAGAGAGATTGGATTGGTTTGGACTATATTCATTGGAGTTTAGAAGAATGAGGGGGAATCTCATAGAAGCCTATAAAAATCTAAAAGGACTGGACAACGTAAACACAGGAAGTAGGTTCATCATGACCAAAGGGTCCAGAACCAGGAGTGACAGTTTAGGGATATCGGGTAGGACTGAGATTTAGGACTGAGATGAGGAGAACCTGGAGAGTGGGGAGTCTGCCACAGAAAGCAGTTGAGGTCAAAACACTGAATGATTTCAAGAAAGAGCTAGATATCGTTCTTAGGGTTAAAGGGATCAAAGGTTCTCAGGAGAAAGCAGGAGTAGGGTACTGATTTAGGTGATCAGCCCTGATCATATTGAATGGTGGAGAAGGCTCGAAGGGCTAGTTAGCAGCCTACTCCTGCTGCTATTTTCAACCTGGGCTCCCTGTGCATGTGAACGGAGGCCCTGATTGCCAACTTAGCAGGAGCCTCTGCTACCTGGGGCTGAAAGTGTGTCTTGTGTCCAGCAGTTCTCTGGGTGCCTGCAGACTTTGTTTTTTTCTTCTTCTTTGGCCATCTGCAGAGCTGTCGCAGTGAGGTGCTCATGGGATTGAGCTCCCAAACCTTGTAAAGTTAAGATTCCCAATGAGGTGTTACGATCTTAGCTAGTGAAGGGTGCAGGAGGCAATCTTACTAATGCTGTGGAGTGGGAGTGTGGGTGGGAGAGAGACAGTGAAGATGTTGGAGGTAACGAGAGGGCAGAGCTCTAA
This sequence comes from Chiloscyllium punctatum, assembly GCF_047496795.1. NCBI lineage: Eukaryota > Metazoa > Chordata > Chondrichthyes > Orectolobiformes > Hemiscylliidae > Chiloscyllium > Chiloscyllium punctatum. Next base: position 87,143,683 of record NC_092745.1, read on the forward strand.
ACTTGATGGGAGGTGGGTGCAATAACAGGTGAGTGTGAGGGCACAGAAAGGAGTGTGGCATTTACCCCATGGAGCAGAGAACACTACTGACCTTCTGTCAGTACTGTTGGCCATTCCTCTGCCCCACGTGCTGACTTCAGACCAGCCTCCTCTGCTGGTCCTCCAAGATGGTGGCCCAGTGGTTAGCACTGCTGCCTCACAGCACCAAGAACCCGGGTTCAATTCCAGCCTTGGGCAACTGTCTGTGTGGAGTTTGCACATTCTCCCCGTGTCTGCGTGGGTTTCCTCTGGGTGCTCCAGTTTCCTCCCACAGTCAAAAGACATGCAGGTTAGGTGGATTGACCATGCTAAATTGCCCATAGTGTTAGGTGCATTAGTCAGGGGTAAATGTAGGGAAATGAGTCTGGGTGGGTTACTCTTCGGAGGGTCAGTGTGGACTTGTTGGGCTGAAGGGCCTGTTGCCACACTGTAGGGAATCTAAAAAAAAATTTCCTCTCCTTTGCATCAGCTCCTTAACCAGGAACCTTTGGAGAATCATGTTGCTATCTTCCTTTTTTCCAACACCTCTACAAACCTCCTTGACTGAGCAAGGGTGGCTTCAGTAAACCCATGCTCGTCTGGCTACACAGGTACGTCTTAAAGATCTTGGAAACACAAGTGAAGCTGATATCCACCAAGGGGCAAGTTGCTCTGGGAACACCATGTGGTAAGATGGGGCTGGATTCAGGGGTGGGCTGTGTAATTAATGAGGCAGGTTTGATATGACATGGGGAGAAAGCTGTCCAGGCCTGGCAGTGAAAACCCCTCCAAAAAAGAACTCACTGTAATTCAGATTTAGCTAAAAACCAGAATGTTTAGCCCCAACAGTAAGTGAATTTATGCAGTACTGTAGTGTTGAGAACAACTGCTGTTCAGGTCAGTTAGCGTTTGCAGTATGAGAGGCTTTAGGGAAGGTACAAAGAAATTTAGTGTCAGTATAGACTTTTAAAAGTACATATGAACTGGAACTAGCCAGGGTAATGTAATGATAATGGATTAGTGGTCCAAAAAGAGCACAGTAGTTCAGGTAGCATCCGAGGAGCACTAAAATCAATGTTTCAGGCAAAAGCCCCTCATCAGGAATAAAGGCAGAGAGCCTGAAGGGTGGAGAGATAAGCTAGAGGAGGGTGGGGGTGGGGAGAAAGTAGCATAGAGTACAATAGGTGAGTGGGGGAGGGGATGAAGGTGATAGATCAGGGAGGAGGGTGGAGTGGATAGGTGGAAAAGAAGATAGGCAGGTAGGACAAGTCATGGGGACAGTGCTGAGCTGGAAGTTTGGAACTAGGGTGAGGTGGGGAAAGGGGAAACGAGGAAACTGTTGAAGTCCACATTGATGCCCTGGCGTTGAAGTGTTCCGAGGCGGAAGATGAGACATTCTTCCTCCAGGCGTCTGGTGGTGAGGGAGCGGCGGTGAAGGAGGCCCAGGACCTCCATTTCCTCGGCAGAGTGGGAGGGGGAGTTGAAATGTTGGGCCACAGGGCGGTGTGGTTGATTGGTGCGGGTGTCCCAGAGATGTTCCCTAAAGCGCTCTGCTAGGAGGCGTCCAGTCTCCCCAATATAGAGGAGACCGCATCGGGAGCAACAAATACAATAAATTATATTAGTGGATGTGCAAGTAAAACTTTGATGGATGTGGAAGGCTCCTTTAGGGCATTGGATGGAGGTGAGGGAGGATGTGTGGGCGCAGGTTTTGCAATTCCTGCGGTGGCAGGGGAAGGTGCCAGGTTGTAGGGGGGCGTGGACCTGACCAGGTAGTCACGGAGGGAACGGTCTTTGCGGAAGGTGGAAAGGGGTGGGAGGGAAATATATCCCTGGTGGTGGGGTCTTTTTGGAGGTGGCGGAAATGTCGGCAGATGATTTGGTTATGCGAAGGTTGGTAGGGTGGAAGGTGAGCACCAGGGGCGTTCTGTCCTTGTTACAGTTGGAGGGGTGGGGTCTGAGGGCGGAGGTGCGGGATGTAGACGAGATGCGTTGGAGGGCATCTTTAATCACGTGGGAAGGGAAATTGCGGTCTCTAAAGGAGGAGGCCATCTGGTGTGTTCTGTGTGGAAGTGGTCCTCCTGGGAGCAGATACGGTGGAGGCAGAGGAATTGGGAATACAGGATGGCATTTTTGCAAGAGGTAGGGTGGGAAGAGGTGTAACCCAGGTAGCTGTGGGAGTTGGTGGGTTTGCAAAAAATGTCAGTGTCAAGTCGGTCGTCATTAATGGAGATGGAGAGGTCCAAGAAGGGGAGGGAGTTGTCAGAGATGGTCCAGGTAAATTTAAGGTCCGGGTGGAATGTGTTGGTGAAGTTGATGAATTGCTCAACCTCCTCGCTGGAGCACGAGGTGGCACCAATGCAGTCATCAATGTAGCGGAGGAAGAGGTGGGGAGTGGTGCCGGTGTAATTACAGAAGATGGACTGTTCTATGTAGCCAACAAAGAGACAGGCATAGCTGGGGCCCATACGTGTTCCCATGGCTACCCCTTTGGTCTGGAGGAAGTGGGAGGATTCAGAGGAGAAATTGTTAAGGGTGAGGACCAGTTCGGCCAAACGAATGAGAGTGTCGGTGGAAGGGTACCGTTGGGGACGTCAGGAGAGGTAAAAATGGTGGGCTTGGAGGCCCTGGTCATGTCGGATGGAAGTGTTGAGGGATTGGATATCCATGGTGAAGATGAGGCGTTGGGGGCCAGGGAAACGGAAGTCTTGGAGGAGGTGGAGGACAGGGGTGGTGTCTCGAACATATGTGGGGAGCTCCTGGACTAGGGGGCATAGGACAGTGTCGAGGTAGGTAGAAATGAGTTCGGTGGGGCAGGGGCATGCTAAGACAATGGGTCGGCCAGTGTGGTCAGGCTTGTGGATCTTGGGAAGGAGGTAGAACCGGGCAGTGTGGGGTTCCCGGACTATGAGGTTGGAAGCTGTGGGTGGGAGATCTCCTGAGGTGATGAGGTTCTGTATGGTCTGGGAGATGATGGTTTGGTGATGGGGGGTGGGTTTATGGTTGGGAGGGCGGTAGGAAGAGGTGTCCTCGAGTTGGTGTTTGGCCTCAGCGGTGTAGAGGTCAGTGCACCAGACTACCACTGCGCCCCCTTTATCTGCTGGCCTGGTGGTGAGGTTGGGATTGGAGCAGAGGGATTGGAGGGCTGCGTGTTGTGAGGGTGAGAGTTTGGAGTGGGGGAGGGAGGTAGACAGGTTGAGGCGGTTCATGTCCCGGCGGCAGTTGGAAATGAAGAGGTCGAGGGCAGGTAATAGGTCAGCGCGGGGTGTCCAGGTGGATGCAGTGTGTTGGAGGTGGGCGAAGGGGTCCTCGGGAGGTGGGCGGGAGTCCTGATTGTGAAAGTAACTTGGAGGCGGTGGAAGAAGTGTTCGACATCACGGTGTGTATTAAATTCATTGATGCGTGGATGGAGGGGGATGAAGGTGAGTCCTTTGCTGAGGACTGATTGTTCGTCCTCAGTGAGGGGGAGGTCTGGAGGGATGGTGAAAACTCGGCAGGGCTGGGAGCTGGGATCTGGGATTTGGTGTGGGTGTGGAGTTGGGAGTGGGGGCGGAGCCGGTAACTGGAGTGGGTGTGATGGTGGGGGGAATGGGGGTGGAGTCATGAGCAAAAGTGGTGTTCCCCTCAGGGTTCTGGGAGCCAGGAATGGTGACAGTGGGATCTGTGGGGGCGTGTCAGCAGAATGCAGATGAGTGGCGCTGGGGGCGGAAGTTGTGGCAGACACGGCAGGAGGGGTGGCGGAATTCACTGAGCGTGTGACATCAGCGCTGATGTGAGGGGCAGAAGTGATATCACGTGTGATGCATGAGGAATTGTGAGGGGCGGAAGTGGCTGTGGGAGTGGCCATGATGGGGGCGGAGGTGACATCATCAATCCGCGTGGGGGTGACAGCTGCATGGCTAATGGTGTCTGTGCAGTTCCAGACGCCGCCGGAATCTTCTGGAATGTTTGAGGAGTGCTGGTTATGGAGGTGGGTAGATAAAAGTTTGTTGTACTGACAGTTTTTGATGTTTGAGATGGAGTTGAAATACTGTTTATTGAGAGTATGAATTCTCCTGAGGGCGTAGTGCAGACTGGGTCCTTTGCAATTCTGAGAGAGTGTGGCCCTCAGCTGAGGCAGGGATGACTGGAGAGAGGTTAGGTGCCGGCTCATTGCTGCAAGCGTGGAGCGGAGGATCGTGAAGGAGAACTGTTGCTGGTGTTTTTGAATCTGTAGTCTGTACTGTTTGTCCTGTTCGGGTCCTGTTCGGGTCTGCTGGTTTAAAGGTGGTCCGGAGTCCATGTGGGATGAGTTGGTTATGGAGGCAGGCACTGAGAAAGCAAATGTGGCTGTGGTAGCGAGTTTGTTTCAGGACATAGTTGAAGAGCTTCAGGGCAGATGAAATGACCTGGGAGTTGCAGTGGGAGAGGGACTCCCTGAGATTCTTGTAGAGAGAGAAGGAAAACTTCTTCAAGGCAGGCATTCTTGCAAGAGGATTCGTAGTCGGGTTAAAATCAACTTGGTAAAAACAATGACTGCAGATGCTGGAAACCAAATTCTGGATTACAAACCCACTGACTCCCACAGCTACCTGGATTACACCTCTTCCCACCCTACCTCTTGCAAAAATGCCATCCCGTATTCCCAATTCCTCCGCTTCCGCCATATCTGCTCCCAGGAGGACCAGTTCCACCACAGAACACACCACATGGCCTCCTTCTTTAGAGACCACAATTTCCCTTCCCACGTGGTTAAAGATGCCCTCCAACGCAATTCGTCCACATCCCGCACCTCCGCCCTCAGACCTCACCCCTCCAACCGTAACAAGGACAGAACGCCCCGGTGCTCACCTTGCACCCTACCAACCTTCGCATAAACCAAATCATCTGCTGACATTTCCGCCGCCTCCAAAAAGACCCCACCACCAGGGATATATTTCCCTCCCCACCCCTTTCTGCCTTCTGCAAAGACCGTTCCCTCCGTGACTACCTGGTCAGGTTCACGCCCCCCCCCCTACAACCCACACTCCCATCCTGGCACCTTCCCCTGCCACCGCAGGAATTGCAAAACCTGCGCCCACACATCCTCCATTATCTCCATCCAAGGCCCTAATGAAGCCTTTCACATCCATCAAAGTTTTACCTGCATATTCACCAATATCATTTATTGTATTCATTGCTCCCGATGCGGTCTCCTCCATATTGGGGAGACTGGACGCCTCCTAGCAGAGCGCTTTCGGGAACATATCCGGGACACCCGCACCAATCAACCACACCGCCCTGTGGTCCAACATTTGAACTCCCCCTCCCACTCTGCAGAGGACATGGAGGTCCTGGGCCTCCTTCACCGCCGCTCCCTCACCAACAGACGCCTGGAGGAAGAACGCCTCATCTTCCGCCTCGGAACACTTCAACCCCAGGGCATCAATGTGGACTTCAACAGCTTCCTCATTTCCCCTTCCCCCACCTCACCCTACTTCCAAACTTCCAGCTCAGCACTGTCCCCTTGACTTATCCTACCTGCCTATCTTCTTTTCCACCTATCCACTCCACCCTCCTCCCTGACCTATCACCTTCATCCCCTCCCCCACTCACCTATTGTACTCTATGCTACTTTCTCCCCACCCCCACCCTCCTCTAGCTTATCTCTCCATGCTTCAGACTCTCTGTCTTTATTCCTGATGAGGGGCTTTTGCCTGAAACATCGAATTTACTGCTTCTCGGATGCTGCCTGAACTGCTGTGCTCTTCCAGCACCACTAATCCAGAATCTGGTTTCCAGCATCTGCAGTCATTGTTTTTACCTAATGTAATGATAAGGCAACTTGAATTTAAATTAATAGTTTTGAACTGCCATCTGGCTGCAATATTTATACCCAAATATAGGCAGGTTATTGCCTTTAGTTTTAAAACTATGTAAATGAATTTTGTTATAAAATACAGCTTTCAAACCTAAATAAAGTGTCATAAATTGTATCTAAACCCAAACATTACACATCCCAAAGAATAATAATGGATTCTGAAGAAGGGTCAAAGAGTCATAGAGATGTACAGCACAGAAACAGACCCTTCGGTCCAACCCATCCATGCCGACCAGATATCCCAACTCAATCTAGTCCTACCTGCCAGCACACGGCCCATATCCCTCCAAACTCTTCCTATTCATATACCCACATGCCATACACGTACCACCCTCTGCGTGAAAAGGTTACTCCTTAGGTCTCGTTTATATCTTTCCCCTAAACCTATATCACCCTAAACCTATGCCCTCTAGTTCTGGACTCCCCCACCACAGGGAAAAGACTTTGTCAATTTATCCTATCCATGCCCCTCATGGTTTTATAAACCTTTATAAGGTCACCCCTCAGCCTCATTGAGCCAGAAATATTAACTCTGCTTTCTCTCAAAAGATGCAAACGTGGTGCCACTGATCTGCTGAGCTTCTTCAGCATTTTCTGTTTGTATTTCTGATTTTCAGCATCTGCAGATCTTTGATTTTTTTGTTTAGAGAATAATTGGTCATGTTTAGCTTAAATCTTTGAACTGTTCTGAACCCTACCAGCATACGAAAGTAAATGAAGTATTAATGTATATGTTTCACGATCGCAGCCTTTCATAATCTCAGCAAACTCCAAAACACTTTTAAATTCATTTTGTACTTTTAAAGTGTGACCACTGTTGTTTACATCAAATTACAGTGGATATATGACATAGAAACAGACTGTTGGGCCCAATCAATTCCTGCAAATGGTTATGCACAATTGATCTTCCCTCCATCTTTCTTCATTAAAATCTATCATTGTCATCCCCATTTCTTTAACCCTCATCAATCTTCCCCTTAATAACATCTATAGAATTCACTCCATGTTACAGGACACTTGTACTCACTATTGTAGTGTACGCATGGTTTGAATTGTGGCCACTAGATAGCAGTGAGAACCTGGGCTTTATTTTCACTCAAGGCTGGATCATTGAGGCCTTTAATAGCATTTACCATTAATCTCTGCACCATCATTCAATTCCAATGGCTCAGGTATAATTGGAATCAGTTGGTTTTGTATGAATTAAATTGACAAACCCGAGTTCCCCTCTGGGTCTGTCAGTGTAGTATTCAATTCATTAAATGTTTAGTGATTGATTATGTATGCCTGTTGGCTCCTAATTCTGGACTGTCCTTCCCCAGTGTGAATAAGTAGATCCTGAACCTTGAAATCTGACTATGAACCTGAAAGCAGACATTTCAAAATAGCACTAAATAAAGCTCATAATTAGACAGATAAGCTGATGTGATATATCTACATATGTCCAGGCACAAAATACAATAATTACTGACAAGATGTGAGATGGTTTGAATTTACCATGTCCAGCACCATTCCTTTCCTTACTGAGAGGTCAACTGATACCAAGGGATCAATAGGGTTCAGGACCTTTTTGCTCACTAAGGGAATGGACAGTCCAATTGTGGCAGTGACCCACAAGTAGATGATAACCATACATTGTCTCAGAACAGAAGGCTAGCAAATATTCAAGTAAGTTACAAGGCTGATCCACATCTGATATGTGCTCTTGAAAAATACTTGATGCCAAAGGTATGGGTGATGATTGCACAACATACATTCTGCCAGAGATTCTAGATAACACATTACAGTGAGATACCCTCAAAATATGCCCAAACTGTGAAGCAACCTATCAATTCCTGAAAGACATGTGCAGCTAGAGAGAAAAAGTATAACTCATGCTGCAAGTGAAATCACTTCAGAAAGACACTTCGGTCATTGAAGAAATGGATGTTATCAGTTCAGCAGTTTGGGGAATCTGTTTCCAAGAATGGAATATGGTATGTGTATGCCACCATGGCCAGCAAACCATCAGTTTATTTCAAGTGTTGCAGAATTGAGATCTACAGAGGAACCTCGATTATCCAAACAAGATGGGCGGGCACTATTATATTTGGATAATTGATTATTCAGATAATCGATTTTACCTTAAACAAGGGAAGCTATGTTGAGCTAATTCTGTGCTCTACTGGAGAATTTATTTAAATCTATAATTTTAATGCATTGAGTGCAAGAGGACACAGATTTCACATAATGAACAAAATAAAGCAATGATAACACGAGAAAACTTTTCAAAAATGCAGCAGTAGTTACCATTTGGCAATGAGTGGTGAAGACAGCATTAAACAAGGTCCCGAACAGCTTCTGTGATTGCAACAGCATTTGTCAGTTTCCAGGAACTCAATCTCACGATAGAAAGATGGAAGCACTGCTTCTTGCATAAGTTCTTGGCCTTTTTTGAAATGAACAGCCCAGTAAAGTGACGGGAATACCTGTACAGTAATGTAAAACACTTACTGTTGCAAAGGGCTGTATAACAACCCTTACCTAAAAAATATCGAGTTGCTGGTGCTTGAGCTGCTTGTGTTTCTTTGTTTTTGCCAGCATTTTCACATCATAAATCAAACATACTTACCTCTTTGATGTAAAGTTTTTGTGGGACCTTGAAATCTTCTTCAGATAATCCGAAATTCAGATAATCAATATTTGGATAATCGACGTTCCTTTGTATATTGAATGACAAATTCTACCACTGGTATTTTTCGCAACCTTCTCTCACTCCTATGATTAATACTCTTCAGACTTACGTCAATTTGAGCATTCTAATTTTGGAACTGTTTTGTACAAAATGATAAGCCCAGAAAGGTGACAGACCCATGAAGAATGTGGCATCATGGTGACTCGGTGGTTAGCACTGCTGCCTCACAGCACCAGGGACCCAGGTTTGATTCCAAATGCGGGTGACTGTCTGTGTGGAGTTTGCACATTCTCCCCATGTCTGCATGGATTTCCTCAGGGTGCTTCAGTTTCCTCCTACAGTCCAAAGGTGTGCAGGGAGGTGAATTAGTCATGCTAAATTGCCCATCGTGTTCAGGGACCTGTAGGTTAGTTGCATTAATTAGGGGAATGGGTTTGGGTGGGTTACTCTTCAGAGGGTCAGTGTGGATTTGTTGGGCCGAAGGGCCTGTTTCCATACTGTAGGGATTCTAATTTTATATAGTCAAAGGCAGATGCCTCAGAGGGATAAATGTTTTGTTAAACTTGTCTTCAAACATGTAGACCACACAGAAGCACACATTAATGTGTTCAATTACATTTCTACATTGGATTTGAGGAGATTAAGGGGTATTCTCATACTTTTCATGTTTATGCATCAGGTATACATCCTGAAGAAGGGTTATACCCGAAACATTGACTTCTGCACCTCCTAATGCTGCCGACTTGCTGTGTTCTCCCAGCCTCCTGCCTGTCTACTATTCATCAATTCAGCCAGTTTTGCTAAATTTGAGTTGGTTGCCATCGAGGCAAAGTGTGACAGAGCTGAAAAGACTTGAAGTAAATGTCAACATTAAATGAATTTACTCATCACCATGGATATCAAATCTTGATATTGCATGATGCACAAACAGTAAACTTAGACCAGCCATTGATCTTAAAGTGTTTAACAAAGCAACCATTCCAGACAAGTGTCCACTTCCTGCTAAGAACTATTGGTATTGTTTCATGACTCCACACTATTCACAAAGCTAATGTTGTGATGGAGCTATCTTCAACTACTATGGGCAGAGCAAAGCAAATATTTCTCAGATTTTGTCACAATGAAGGCATGTTTCATTGGATAGATTTTCATACAAACTCAGTTTAGTACCTAGTGCATTTCAGAAGATCATTTCTTCAGTCTTGTCAGATATTGAGGTAATGCTCAACACACTCAATGACACCTTTCACCATGAAGGGACAAAGTTGCCCACAATCAGTAGTTCTCAGTGATGCTCAATCAACTTTAACAGCACAACTTCACAAGCTCAAATGATTCAACATGAACAAATACATAGTCACAGCAATTGAGATTGACTTCTTATGTATAGAGTAAAATAAACTGGATCATGTACACCTACATCAATGTCAAAATCACTCATGTGCTTCTGAACTCTTCTCATGTAAAAGTCTTGACATTATTCCTTGGTACTACTGACAATTATCACAAATTAATTTCCAAGTACAAAGAGGTGGCAGAAACTAAATGCAAATATTCTGCTGAGGAGTAGGAAATTACTCTCGTAAACATTGATACGCGTATCTTTACGGTGGACAGTTCACTCTGATATTGTTGGTCATGGCAGGATCTGATTACTGACCTCTACAATCTACAATGGTTAGATCATATTCAACAATATTCAACAATATGTTGAATATGAGGGATGTGGTGGAGGGTTGTTTTTCAGACTGGAGGCCTGTGACCAGTGGAGTGCCACAAGGATCGGTGCTGGGTCCAGTACTTTTCATCATTTATATACATGATTTGGATGTGAGTGTAAGAGATATCGTTAGTAAGTTTGCAGATGACACCAAAATTAGAGGTGTAGTGGACAGTGAAAAAGATACCTCAGATTACAATAGAATCTTGACTAGATGGGCCAAAGGGCTGAGAAGTGGTAGATGGAGTTTAATTCAGATAAATGCGAAGAATTTTGGGAAAGCAAATCTTAGCAGGACTTATATACTTATGGCAAGGTCCTAGGGAGTGTTGCTGAACAAAGAGACCTTGGAGTGCAGGTTCATAGCTCCTTGAAAGTGGAGTCGCAGGTAGATTGGATAGTGAAGAAGGCGTCTGGTATGCTTTCCTTTATTGGTCAGAGTATTGAGTACAGGAGTTGGGAGGTCATGTTGCTGCTGTACATGACATTGGTTAGGCCACTGTTGGAATATTGTGTGCAATACTGGTCTCCTTCCTATCAGAAAGATGTTGTGAAACTTGAAAGGGTTCAGAAAAGATTTACAAGGATGTTGCCAGGGTTGGAGGATTTGAGCTATAGGGAGAGGCTGAACAGGCTGGGGCTGTTTTCCCTGGAGCGTCGGAGGCTGAGGGGTGACCTTATAGAGGTTTACAAAATTATGAGGGGCATGGATAGGGTAAACAGGCAAAGTCTTTTCTCTGGAGTCAGGGAGTCCAGAACTAGAAGGCATAGGTTTAGGGAGAGAGGGGAAAGATATAAAAGAGACCTACGGGGCAACTTTTTTACGCAGAGGATGGTACGTGTATGGAATGAGCTGCCAGAAGAAATGGTGGAGGCTTGTACAATTGCAACATTTAAAAGGCATTTGGATGGATATATGAATAGGAAGGGTTTGGAGTGACATGGGCCGGGTGCTGGCAGGTGGGACTAGATTGGGTTGGGATATTTGGTTGGCATGGACGGGTTGGACTGAATGGTCTGTTTCCATGCTGTACATCTCTATGACTCTATGAACCTCCAGTCTTCTGGTGTCTCACCTGTGACTATCGATGATACAAATATCTCAGCAAGATGCCCAGTGATCACTTCTCTAGTTTCCCACAGAGTTCTAGGGTACACCTGATCAGGTCCTGGGGTTTTATCCACCTTTGTGTGTTTCAAGACATTCAGCACTTCCTCCTCTGTAATCTGGACATTTTGAAAGGTGTCACCATCTATTTCCCTACATTCTATATCTTCCATGTCTTTTCCACAGTAAATACTGATGCAAATTACGTGTTTGGTATCTCCCCATTTTCTGCGGCTCCACACAAAGGTCGCCTTGCTGATCCTTGAGGGCCCTATTCTCTCCCTAGTTACACTTTTGTCCTTAACGTATTTGTAAAAGCCCTTTGGATTCTCCTTTATTCTATTTGCCAAAGCTATCTCACATCCCCTTTTTGCCCTCCTGATTTCCTTCTCAAGTATACTCCTCCTGCCTTTATACTCTTTTAAGGATTCACTCGATCTATCCTGTCTATACCTTACATATGCTTCCTTCTTTTTCTTAACCAAACCCTCAATTTCTTTAGTCATCCAGCATTCCCTGTACCTACCAGCCTTTCCTTTCTCCCTAACAGGAATATACTTTCTCTGGATTCTCGTTATCTCATTCCTGAAGGCTTCCCATTTTCCAGCTGTCCCTTTAACTGTGAACATCTGCCCCCAAACAGCTTTTGAAAGTTCTTGCCTAATACCATCAAAATTAGCCTTTCTCCAAGTTAGAACTTCAACTTTTAGATCTGGTCTATGCTTTTCCATCACTATTTTAAATCTAATGGAATTATGGTCGCAGGGACAAAGTGCTCCCCCACTGACACCTCAGTCACCTGCCCTGCCTTATTTCCCAAGAATAGGTCAAGTTTTGCAACTTCTCTAATAGGTACATCCACATACTGAAATCAGAAAATTTTCTTGTACACATTTAACAAATTCATCTCCATCTAAACCCTTAACAAGATGGCAGTGCGAGTCTATGTTTGGAAAGTTAAAGTCCCCAACCATAATCACCTTATTATCCTTACAGATAACTGTGATGTGATTCATGAAGGGAATCTGCTTGCTGTTAAGATAAAACAACAATCCTGCGAAGTATTCTGGTGGCTAGGAATGGATTGTCATTTGGAGAGTTTATTAGAAACGACATAAACTCAGTGAAAAATCTGTTAAACCATGTCCAACAACTTGACAACCAACAAAACCATGGTAATAAGTAGTTTATTTGAAGAAGTGCAAGCAAACTTGAGCGATCAACATTTATTTTCCAGCTATTCATGATCTAAATAGTAAATAATCAGCAATTGCTGCAGAAAATACCATAACTGCCACTTTGGTCATTGACATTATGGAGGTTAGTTACAAAATGGGATTTACCAGAGTCTATCACTCTAGACAATGGACCACAATTTGTTTCTAGACAATTCACAGATTTGCCAGTAAGCCACAGAATTCACCACCAGCTGGCATTGTGATGTAATCCAATGGTGGTATCAAACGATCTAACAGGGTTATTAAGGATAGTCTTAAAGTTATTAGGTTGAATGAAAAATTGAACCGTTACTGTCCATCCATATTCTACTTTGCACATATTAATCTACTCCACATTTGCTGACCAGAAGGACACTAGTTAAACTAATGATTAATAGTAACTTTTGAATGCTGCCAACCATTCTCAAGCTGCCATGGCCATTCAGTGAGAATGGCAGAGTGAAAGCAGAAGAAATCACAAAGAAACCACATGAAGTAAACACACAATTCAGCATGTGATCATGCACTAGGGAATTATAATTTGAAGCTGGAGATTGAATTTACATCAAACAGCTAAATCATGATCACAAACTCACCTCATCTCTCTTGGGTCTAAGATAGATCAAATAATTGTTTGGTACCACCTGCTGGATTATAGCACAAAATGGAACATGAGTTCCTGATAGCAAGCAGACCAGGATATTTAAGGACGGGGATTATGAGGATACATTTCCTTTTCAGATGAGCAACCGTGATATTGACCATCTGCCTCATTGAGCTGATCACACAGAACCACAAATTGAAGTGCATAAATTTCATCGCTGTAGCAAAAATCTTCACATTTCAAACTATTTCTATGTTTAAGTAAATGACATGCTAAACCGTAAGAACTGATTTCATGTACATAAGGTTGTTGTTTTATGATCAAATAAAATCTTCCTGTGCTATTAGAGGGAAATGGTGTTGTACTCAATTGTCCAATTCTTTGCTATTTGATTATGATTTCTGTTCCTCGTTTTCTGTGTGTTAGTCAAGCCCGTGAATTATGATAGGGTAACAGAAACAAAACTAACAAGATGTTCTGAGCTTAACTGTTTAAAAAGTTCTGTGAATAAAGCTCCTTCTTAGACATAAACGCCGGTGTAATATCTTTGCATATCTTTGAGGCATAAAACACAAAGGTTCAACCCCTTAACCGTATCACAGGAGCCTGTCTTGCTGCCAGAAGTCTGATGTGTGGCCAGAATGCCTCTGGAAATTAAATAGGCCCAGTTTCCCAGCCAGAGAGCCCGGTGACTGTCTGTGTGGATTTTGCACGTTCTCCCTGTGTCTGTCTGGGTTTCTGTCAGATGCTCCAATTTCCCCTCACAGTCCAAATATGTAAATTAGTTGGATTGGCCATGCCAAATTGTCCACAGTGTCTAGGGTTGCATAGGCTTGGTGGATTAGCCATGCTAATGCAGGGTTGTGGGGATGGAGTATGGAGTGGATCTACACAAGATGCTCTTTGGAGGGTAGGTGCAGACTTGATGGGTCAAACAGCCTCTACCTACACTGTAGGGATTCTATGATTCTACCATGTTTTGTGCCATGACAGGCTCCATTAAATCTGATTCCCAATTCCAAAGGTGCCACCAGTCGAAGAGTATTTCATCCTAATAATACATAAAATCATTGAGCCATTAGCGAACTCTTAAAGATTTAGTCAACCAAGAATGCTTAAAAGCCCGTACCTGAGCCTTTCAACATTTTTGTCTTTAATGCAACAGTTATAACAGCATTCCCCTATCCAAAACAATTGCCTGGTTACCTTCCATGAATGTGCTGGCATCAATAACTTGGATTAATCTTTATATGAAAGCTGATTGCTATCAGCAATTGCAGCCTCTATCTGTATTCATCATCAGCCTTCATCTGTGGGTATTTACCCTCATCTGTTCAGTCGTTTACCTGAACAGACACAGAAGAATCCAGCTAAATTTCTTCACTTCAGTCATAAGATGATAACTTTGAAAAAGGTGCATGAAGTGTAAAGCAAGCACTCTACTGGATGAAACAGTATAAGCATGGATGCTTCATCAGAGAAACTTTGGAGTGTAAAACATTTCTCATTTTTACAGCCAACATATTAATAGCTATCTGCTTAAAGTTTGAATTGTTCTGTGATAAAAATGAATAGAGCAAGGATTTCAATATGTTTTTGCCTTAAGTCAGTGCAAGCTTACCGTGCAGGCATAATTTGTGGAATGGCCTAACAGATTTTTGCCAAACGGACTCTGCCTAATTACTTTAGATACTTTCAGTGGGCACGCATAAATGTAAAATTGACTTCAATCTCACGTTGGCATTGTAAGTACATGTGGTTAGACTGTTGGAGAGGCAGATTGCAGTGGATAATGCTTTTGCAATAAGCTTCATGACCAATCATGACCAATGCAATGTAGAGGAGCTCTGCATTGGCTTTCATCTCGGCTGTCTAAGAGTGCCTGGTACTGCCCCCCTCACCACCACCACCACCACCACCAAGGAGAAGGTGCAAGACACTTACATAATCAGCTTAATAAATGATGCAAATTATTTCCAGATACATTGACTTGGCTTGCATGTAACTTAACATTAACTACATTTTAAAGGGCCAAAAGAAAATTACCTTCTATTTCACTGCAGAATTCCACAGCCAAGAAGATCATCAGGCAATTTATTGCCATAACTATGCTTATGTCCTGCCAAGACATTCATAAAATGCTTATACTTTAATTCATCTCTGCCTCTCTCCTCCATGGCAGGCAATTTCCTTTTTATGTATTTCACATGGGGAATCATGGGTGCTCCCATACCTTGCTATGGAACTTGTAAAATAAGGCATCAAGGCAAGAGTGTCTGCTTCAAAGAGGTACACTAAAAAAACAGTAATTTATTTATAGGCTCTTATGGCACAGGGATAGTGTTCCTCTTTCTGAGCCAGAACGCCCCAGTTCAAGTCCCACCTGCTTCAGAGATCTGTGGGAACACCCCTGAACAGATCAATTAGAACATAGTTTATACCTTTGCTAATATGTTAGTCCTACCTGCTCCAGAGGTGTGTACTAACATCTCTTAACAGGTTGATTTTGAAAATAGGTTAAATAAAAATCTAACGTGTAGCCTACTGAAAAGAGTACAATAGTTGATCAACATGTGGAAATGTATGGAGTAAATTTTTTTTTTGGCCGTAATTAAGATGATCAATTGAAGTTTGGCCACAGATTTACAAATGTATACTCAGTAATGTTTCCCATATGAACTGTTTGACAATGTTTTAATTTCACTGTGAAGATCTAGTAATCTCAAATAGCAGAGTAAATCCACTTTATGGCAGCAAGCAAATTGAGTCAGATTTTTATTTTATCCATTGATGGGGTGTAGGTACAGTCAGTTCTGCTATAATGCTGTAGTTCCATTCTCATTCAACCCCATGTTATAAGAAAGTCGAATAATAGCAGCACCATTTAAACTAATGGGGCCCGAACTGCGTTATAACCAATACAAGCTTTAAAAGTTCATGCTTTAGAAGCTGTGTTCCCAATTCATCAATCGCATTATAGTGAATTTGCATTAATGAAATGCACGTTATAGCAGACCGACCTGTATGGATGGCTGGGGCCAGCATTTATTGATCATCTTTTGTTGAGAACATTGTGACGAGCTGCCGTCTTGAACTGCTGTACTCCATGTGTTGTAGGTTGATTCACAAAATGCCATTAGGGACGGAGTTCCAGGATTTTGACACAATGACACTGAGGATATATTTCCAAGTCAGGATGGTGAGTGACTTGGAAGGGGACTTGCCGGTGGTGTTTCTATGTATCTGCCGCCCTTGTCCTTCCTTGTAAGCTGTCATGGGTTTGGAAAGTGCTGTCTTTAGTGAATTTCTGCAATGCATCTTGGAGGTAGTATCCAGTGCTGCTACTGAGCAGCAATGGTGGAGGAGTGAATGACAATCAAGAGGGTTGCTTTGTCCTGGATGTTAGGCGAAAGTGAGGACTGCAGATGCTGGAGATCAGAGTCTAGATTAGAGTGGTGCTAGAAAAGCACAGCAGGTCAGGCAGCATCCGAGGAGCAGGAAAATTGACGTTTTGGGCAAAAACCCTTCGTCAGGAATGAGGCAGGGAGCCTCCGGGGTGGAGAGATAAATGGGAGGGGGATGGGGCTGGGGAGAAAGTAGCCATCTAGACTCTTGTCCTGGATGTTGTCAACCTTCTTGAGTGTTGTTGAAGCTGCACCCATCCAGACAAGTTGGGAGTATTCCATCAAATATCTAATATGGGCCTTGTAGATGAGAGACAGGCTTTGGAAGGTCAGGAGTTGAGTTGCTGGCTATTGTATTCCTAGCCTCTTACCTGCTGTTGTAGCCACTGTATTTACATGGCTAGTCCAGTTCGGTTTCTGGACAATGTTAACCCTAGGATATTGATATGGATGGTGGAGGATTCAGTGATGGTAATACCATTGAAAGTCAAGGGATAATAGTTCGATTGTCTCTTTTTGAAGACAGACTTTGCCTGGCATTTGTGTGGCATGAATGTTACTTGCCAGTTTTCAGCTCCAGCCTGGATATTGTCCAGATGTTTCTGTATTTGAACATGGACTGCTTCAGTTCAGAAAAGATTGACAAAGATGTTGCCAGGGTTGGAGGATTTGAGCTAGAGGGAGAGGTTGAATTGGCTGTACTGCTTTCTCTGGAGTGTCGGAGGTTGAGGGTGACCTTACAGAGGTTTATAAAATCATGAGGGACATGGAGAGGATAAATAGACAAAGTCTTTTCCCTGGGGTGAAGGAGCCCAGAGCTAGAAGGCATAGGTTTAGAGTGAGAGGGGGAAGATATAAAAGAGACCTAAGGACCAACTTTTTCACGCAGAAGGTGGTAGGTGTATGGAATGAGCTGGAGGTTAGTACAATTGCAACATTTAAAAGGCATATGGATGGGTATATGAATAGGAAGGGTTTGGAGGGATATGGGCCAGGTGCTGGCAGGTGGGACTAGATTGGGTTGGGATATCTGGTTGGCATGGACAGGTTAGACCGAAAGGTCTGTTTCCATGCTGTACATCTCTTTGACACTATGAATCACGAATGGTGCTGAACGTTGTGAAAACATAAGCGGATATCCCCACTTCTGACCTCATGATGGAGGGAAGGACATTGCTGAAGCACCTCAAGGTGGTTGGGCCTTGGAAATATTATCCAGTGTTATTGCACCTGCTTCCAGACTGACTGCTGACTGTGGCTCTTTTCTCTCCATTTGTGTCCCTAGCAGTTCTTTCTGTTATAGTTTTTAAAGATTTATTAAATGGAATTTCACATTAAAAGCACACAGTTAGCATCAGGATATTCATGCTATGTGACTGGCAAATGACAAGTTAAAAGTCAAACATGCTTAAATGCCTAAACAACAGTTGCATTGTATTTATGTAACGTAAAACATAGGAGTTCACCTTTCTTCTGCAGGGTGGAACTGGAATGCATGGAATGGATTTCACTCATTTTCATTCTAATTGTCCCTTTTAACTTATTGTTGCATTTATATAAAGACACAATTTTTATTTCAATTAACTTCCCATTCATCTTTTCTTTCAGATAATGCAATGACAATTTAATGATATGTTACTTGGAATCAGGCCAAGCAAAATCATTTTGTTAAAGCTGGTCATGCACAGACGGACATTTGAGTCTTGAATGTCTTGCATCTGTTTGGTAGATATTTATCTGTAACAGACAAGGCATTTCTTGTAATATGCAAAGCTGCAAATGGTTGATGTGTGCAATAAATGTAACTAAATAAACAAAGCGAAAAGCTGTACATTCTTGAAGACTAAAACAAAGCAGAAACTACTGGAAACACTCAGCATGTCAGGCAGCATTTGCAACATAAATTAACATTTCAGGTGTGTTTTGACTGGTCTCTCCACAGATGCTGTCTCACAAACGGAGCGTTTCTGATATTTTCTGCTTTATGTTTGCAAACTTGGTTGTGCTGGCTTGACTTACGTTAACAGCACTGCTGCTTTTCACTCAGAAGTGTCTGCGTTCGAGGCCAGTTTCAGGATCTGAATGCTTGATCTCGACTCTGCCATTGTGTGCTTTGCCTTGGAGGAAGTTGGATGCATTACGTTGCTTAAACGAGGTTGCTAGACTCCACGATCTTTACAAGATGCAGGTTTATTCAACATTTGATTAACATTATTCTCCTAGACTTAGCAAAAGATCTACAGTTTTTCATCTCTCATCATACTTTCCATTATGATGTGATTATTTCCATCAATGCTGATTTAACTTTATGTTTTCATATTCATCTGTTGACTCTGCTGTAGATAGTAATGCTTTGAAGTGTTAGTCTAAGGACGTACGAAATTCAGATTGCTATACAATGTGTTAAGGCATAGTCAAAGCCAGTACAGAAAGGGTGTTTCCTGGCATTTTGATTGACATTCCACCATCAATCAAGAACAGATTAACCGGCTTCATTTCATTCTTAGATTTGTTGGTTGCCATACTCAGAGAATTGTAGAATGGTTACAGCACTGAGGAAGGCCATATGGGCCTATCATTTCATTTCTTTATTTTTTCCTGGTATGTGGGCAATGCTGGCAAGAGTGGTTTCCTAAGCCATTTCAGAGATCAATTAAGACTCAACCACATCATTGTGTGTCTGAAGTCACATGTAGGCCAGACCAGGTAAGAAAGGCAAATTTCCTTCACCAAAAGATATTAATGAGCCAAATGGGTTTTTACAGTGATTGATGATAAGTGTCATGGCACGTAATTAGCTTTATATTTCAGATTTAGGATTGTAATTTAAATTCCATCAGTTGCTGCAATAGTTATTTTGAGATTCTGATTACTAGCCTAATTATAAAATTGTGCCACCATCTTCCCTATGCTCAGGGAAATATTGTTATGGAACAACAATGTTTACATTTCTGAAGTAATTCGTCGGCTTTGTGAGTCCTAAGGATGTGCCCTTTGAAGGGAAGCTGAGCAGTCAGACAAAGTCTAACATCACATCCAAATATATATGTTGACAAAACACATGCCTGTGCTGATATTGCAAAGGCTGTATTTCCAGCAGCATATCTACTACAATATCCCGGTTCCTCTTCTGCATGCCGTCTCCACCTCACCTTTCCAGCTTCTGAGGGCTAAGAGGAACAGCAGGAAATTGCCAGCTCCATATCAATTTTCTGTGTGACACTCAATACCTCAGCAATATTTGCATTCACTTGCATTCAATGAATAAAGCACCAAACTATTTTTTCTTCCACAGCTTAATATCAGGTATCCTTGAAAAATATCTTATTGCTATCCTTGTATCCCAGCTCTGCATAATTAAATGTAACTATCTATTATACCACTTGTGTGGCCAGGCAATGATGTATTATCTAATTTGACCATAATTTAAACCCTGTTGTAAATGTAAGAGAAGAGAACCAACTAAAATTAGTTCTTACAGCTATGTATAAAGCACTGAAGCTTTTTCCAGTTCAGATTTATTTCACCAACACTTATCTTGAATGTTTTACAGACGAACACTAAATCAGATTCAACTGAAACTTTGGTAGTGTTGCTTCACACTTGCTGTCATTTTCTTGGCTGATGAAGCGAAACTTAGAACCAGGATCCAGCAGCACTTGATGTGATTACAGGAACGTCAGCTGTCACAGTTGAGTCTGCTCTACTTTTGTTGAAGAAGGAGAAAGTGAGGACTGCAAATGCTGGAGGTTCAGAGTCAAAAATGCTGGAAAAGCACAGCAGGACAGGCCACATCTGAGGACCAGGAGAATTGAGGCTTTGGACATAAGGCCTTCATCAGGAATGAAGGGCTTATGTCTGAAATGTTAACTCTCCTGCTCCTTGGATGCTGCCTGACCTGCTGTGCTTTTCCAGTGCCACACTTTTCAACTTTGTTGAAGAAGCTATAGGACAGTGAGCAAGAACACTGGCTGCTGTTTTCTCTCTGCCCAAATTAATGAATTCTAAACTCATCAATGGTACTCGTTTCAGGATGATCAATTGAAATCATATTCCGGGGATTGAACTGAGAAACTTGCTATACTTTCTACAATTTGCCTCATTCAAACTGCCATGATGGTTCCATTTCCTTTACCGCCAAGACCCATAATAGGATAAATCTGGTTGTTCTCTTAGTACAAGTCCCATTTAACCTTCTTTAAGTATGAGGGCGCAGAATTGGAAAGATCTAGCCATCATGCACACTTGGGCCCTCTTCTCCTCTGCCAAAATTGCTCAAACATCCAGGCATGCCTACATAATCCTTAGCATATTATCACAACTCCTAACCATGTCTGAAAGCTCTCTTCCTTATCCCCATCGTTTTCACCTCCAACAACAATACCTCTGTGATGAGGAGTGAAAGCATCAGCAGCTTCCAGGGGAGCCAGACAAATGGCTGCAGACACACAACACAGTCAAGACGAAGAAGAAACTGCTCAGATTAAGTATCCAGGATACAGCAAAATAACAGTCCTTCTTACAATTAGAAAGTGACTGCATGTTGCAGCACCAGATGTGAAAAGGAAGAAAGTACTTGTTATAGCAGAGAAGAAGGAAATTCAGGTGATCAAGAGACCTGCAGATCAGGTAAGAACCAACAATAATGTTGACAATGAATAATGTCCTCCTAGGAAGGATACCCGAGAAATAATTGCTCTTTCAACGGGGAAATGATCCACAGTGTTTTGAAGAAATAACAAAGAGGATTGATGATGGTGGACATGATCTATATGGACTTCAGTAAGGTGTTCGACAAGGTTCCCCATGGGACACTGGTTAGCAAGCTTAGATCTCATGGAATACAGGGAGAACTAGCCATTTGCATACAGAACTGGCTCAAAGGTAGAAGACAGAGGGTGGTGGTGGAGGGTTGTTTTTCAGATTGGAGGCCTGTGACCAGTGGAATGCCACAAGGATCGGTGCTGGGTCCAGTACTTTTCATCATTTATATACATGATTTGGATATGAGCATAAGAGGTATAGTTAGTAAGTTTGCAGATCACACCAAAATTGGAGGTGTAATGTACAGCAAAGAAGGTTACCTCAGATTACAACGGGATCTTGATCAGATGGGCCAATGGGCTGAGAAGTGGTAGATGGAGTTTAATTCAGATAAGTGCGAGGTGCTGCATTTTGGGAAAGCAAATCTTAGCAGGACTTATACACTTAATGGTAAGGTCCTAGGGAGTGTTGAGGCTCTACAAGACATTGGTTAGGAGAAAGTGAGGACTGCAGATGCTGGAGATCAGAGCTGAAAATGTGTTGCTGGAAAAGCGCAGCAGGTCAGGCAGCATCCAAGGAACAGGAGAATCGACGTTTCGGGCATCAGCCCTTCTTCAGGAATTGGTTAGGCCACTTTTGGAATATTGCATGCAATTCTGGTCTTCCTGCTATAGGAAGGATGTTGTGAAATTTGAAAGGGTTCAGAAAAGATTTACAAGGATGTTGCCCAGGTTGGAGGGTTTGAGCTATAGGGAGTGGTTGAATAGGCTGGGGCTGTTTTCAGTGTCGGAGGCTGAGGGGGTAACCTTATAGAAGGTTATAAAATCATGAGGGACATGGATAGGATAAATAGACAATGTCTCTTTCCTGGGGTGGGGGAGTGCAGAACTAAAGGTTTAAGGTGAGACGGTAAGATATACAAGAGACCTAAGGGCAACCTTTTCACATAGAGGCTGATACCTGTATGGAATGATCTGCCAGAAGAAATGGTGGAGGCTAGTACAATTGCAACATTTAAAAGGCATCTAGATGGGTATATGAATAGGAAGGGTTTGGAGGGATATGGGTTGGGTGCTGTCAGGTGGGACTAGATCGGATTGGGATATCTGGTCAATGTCTATGGACAAGTTGGACTGAAGGATCTGTTTTTGTGCTGTACATCTCTTTGACTCTATGACTCTATAACAGAATGAGAAACAACATCCCCAAGCACAACAACTTGCAAGTCTAAATTTTGAGGAAATTGTAATATATCCAGATCACTTACATTTGTGAAGTCAGCGCCTTGGGTGGGAGATGGGCTAATGGCAAATGTGATAGAGTTATATGCATGATTGTACAGTGGGTTAGCTATGGTTAAAATGGCTTGGGGGAAGAGGTTAAATAGGTTACGCGTCTGAAGGGGTTAATATTCAAGTTACATTAGTTCCAACCAGTCATCTGAAGTCATACAGATTTTGTGGGTGGAGACCAGGAGCTATTTCTACACTAGCCTTTGGATGAAAGAGATATATCAGGACCAGCTCCCTAAGGTCCCAGTAATTATGCTTGACCGAATGTTGTGGTACTTATTACTGTCATGCAGTAAATTTCCCTTCATTATCTAAGAACAATACCTCTTCTGCTGATACTCCACAATTAATCAAAGAATGGCCCAAGACAAAGCAAAGATAGTGAAGATTTATAGCTGCAAATTACTTCAAACAACTTCAATCCTGTAAAAAGTTAAAAATCACACAACACCATGTTATAGTCCAACAGGGTGTAACCCTTCTTGAGGACTTAAGAAGGGCTACACCTGAAACATTGACTTCAGCACCTCCTGATGCTGTCTGACTTGCTGTGTTCTTCCAGCCTCCTGCCTGTCTACTTTGGATTCCAGCATCTGCAGTTTTTTTTTGAGAAATACCGCAGCGTGCCAGGAGTGGTTACCTGAAAAAATACCACAATACCACCTGTCTCCAAATTAATGTTTCTTCACAAATTCCTTCACGAGTCAAGCTACCTTTCCCTCAACTTCAAGTTTAAGTTTCTTCAATCTTGAGGGAGTCAAAGGTGAAATGATAAAATTATTGAGCTCATAATCCATAGACACAGGTAATGCTCTCGGTAAAAACAAAAAAAAAGAACTGGGGATACTGGAAATCTGAAACAAAAACAGAAAAAAAAACCTAGAGGACCTCAGCAAGTCTAGTAGAACCTGTGGAGAGATAAAAGACTCAACGTTTCTGGCCCAGTGAGCCTTCTTCAGAAGACTCTTTTTCTTCATCACTGGACCCAAAACATTGACTCTGATTTCTCTCCACAGATGCTACCAGACTCACAGAGTTTCTCCAACAATTTCTGTTTTTGTGTGTTCTGAGGACCTGACTTGAATCCCAGACTGTGGAACTGAAATGCAAAAAAATTCTAATTTGACATCTGATGGTGACCATGAAATCATCATCAATTGTCATAAAAATCTGGCTCATCAATGAACTTTCAGGAAGGAAATCTGCCATCCTTACCTGGTCTCACCTACATGTGGCTGCAGTCAAAACATGTGTCACTGGAAAAGCACAGCAGGTCAGGCAGTGTCCAAGGAGCAGGAGAGTTGCCGTTTCTGGCATAAGCCCTTCATTGGGAATGGTGATCATGATACGGCCATATTAGTCTGAAAATGCCCAATCTGGTCTCATCTCGGAAGCTAAGCAGACTCAGTCCTGGTTAGTACTTGGATGCGAGACCGCCTGAGAATACCAGGTGCAGTAGGCTAAAAATATTATGGCATGGTGGCTCAGTGGTTAGCACTGCTGCCTCACAGTGCCAGGGACCCGGGTTCGATTCCAGCCTTGGGCAACTGTCTGTGTGGAGTTTGCACATTCTCCCCGTGTCTGTGTGGGTTTCCTCCGGGTTCTCCGGTTTTCTCACTCAGTCCTAAGATGTGCAGGTGAATAGGCCATGCTAAATTGCCCAGAGTATTAGGTGCATTAGTCACGGGTAAATGTAGGGGAATGGGTCTGGGTGGGTTACTCTTCAGAGGGTCGGTGTGAACTTGTTGGGCCGAAGGGCCTGTTTCCACTCTGTAGGGAATCTAATCTAATTTAATCAAAGTCCTTCTTTCTAACTTCTGGAGATGAGTGCCAAAATTGGAACAGTTGTGTCACAAACTCGACTAGCAACAGCCTGACATAATCACACCTTACAGACAATGTCTCAGACACCAAAATCACCATACCTGGGCATAACATGACAGGATACATCCTGCAGAGTTGGCAGCTATGATATGCCGTTGGAGGATATTGTCAAGATCTTTGCTACAATTGTTACAAAAGAGTGGCTTTCCAGGCCATTTCAGAGGGCAATTAAGAGCTAATCATGTTCCTGTGGATCTGGAGTCACATGTAGGTCAGACTAGACAAGGATGGCACTTTGCTCCCCTCGAGGGCATGGGATTTCCTAACTGAACTTACTTGCCAAACAGTACAAGCAACAAGCGACAGCAAGAGCAAAGCGATTCCACAACCAATGGATCAGATCTAAGCTGTGTTGTCACATCCAGTTGTAAATCATTGTGGATAATTAGTTGACTTATGGGGGAGGAGGAGGCTTCACAAATAACACCATCTTCAATGACGGTGAAGCCGAGCACATCAATGCAAAATATAAGACTTAAGCATTTGCAACAAACTTCAGTCAAAAGTACTAAGTGGATGATCTGTCTTGGCCTCATACTGAGGTGCCCTTCATCTTAAACTAATTCAATTCACTCTACATCATATCAAGAAATGACTGACAACACTAGATACTGTAAAGACTATGGGCCGTGACAATATTCCAGCATAGTACTGAAGACTTGTGCTCTAGAAGTTACTGGGCAGCCATGAATAGGTGCAGAAAGTAATCAGGAAAGCTAATGAAATGATGACCTTTATATCTCAAGGACTGGAATATAAGAATGCAGAAGTTATTCTGCTGTTGTGCAAAACCTTGGTTAGATATCATTTGGAGTACTATAAGCAGATCTGGGCACCACACCTGAGGAAGGATACTTTGGCCTTGGAGTGAGTACAACATAAATTCACAGGAATGATATTTGAAATTCAGGGATTAAGTTATAATGGGAGATTATACAAATTAGGCCTGTTTTCTCTCGAATTTAGGATATCAAGGGGTGATCTGGTCAAAGTCTTCAATATATTAACAGGAAAAGACAGGGGAGATAAAGGTAAACTATTTTCACTGGTTGTGGATTTTAGATCTGGGGACATAGTCTAAACATTAGGGCCCGACCATTCAGGAGAAATGTCAAAGAACAAAGGATCACTTCTACACACAAAAGTTTGTATAGGTTTGGAATTTTCTTTAACAATTGACAATTGATGTTAGATCAGTTATAAACTTTGAATTTTAGTTGGATAATTTTTGTAAAGCAAAGATATTATCAGATATCGGATATAGGGAGTTAGGCCACAAATCAGCCATAACCTAATTGAATGATGGAATAGGGTGGAGGGGCTGAATGGCCTACTCCTATTCCAACATTCCTAAACTGTCCTAGTACAGGTTCGATATTGGCATCTTGGATGGATTTAAAGTCTCAGCTCCTTCCACAATAAAGCACTCACTAGAATTTCACGGAATTGTTTGTCTCAATTTTGCACCCAAGTCCCTGTAAGTGAAGTCTCAACTCACAAGCATCTGACTCAGAGAACTCTACATTACACTGCAGCAAACCAAATCTGAGAAGTAAGAATTTTCTAGGGTGATGAATTACAAGCTTGCAATTTTTTACAGGACAAAATGAAATATGCTGTGTGTTACTGCAGTCTGGTCAGCTTCACTTGATTTTGAAAGAAAGAACACTAGATAGACACTTCAGAAATGCTCTAATAGGTCAATTATTCTGTCTAGTACCTGCCTCAGAATTCTATCCTGTAATTACAATTTGTCCTTATCCAAATCCTTTAGCACAGAAAATATCCTGAGAGAAAATGAATCCAGACACGTAACGACACGACCAGCTATCCTTAGTAGCTACACACAGAGATGATGAGCAACATGAATTCGACTGGGACAACACTACTATTATAGGACAAGTCAAACAGAGAACAGCCAGGGAATTCCTAGAGGCATGGCACTCATCCACAGATTCTATCAATAAAAGCATCGACCTGGACCCAATATACCGGCCACTGCAACGGACAGCTGGAACTGACAACCGGAAGCGGCAGAGACAAACCACTATAAATTCCGGAGGAAACAGCACAGAAGCGCTTCACAGGAGGCTCCCAAGCACTGAGGATGTCACCTAGACAGGGGACAAAACGTTTGTAATACAAATTCCCAGCTCGGCGAACAGAACCACAACAATAACACAGTATTCCTTTGTTGAAAGCTTTGAATATTTTGGCCACACTGGCCCCTTTTTGCTTTTCCTCGGCCGTTTTCCTTTGCTGCCCACCTCTCTCTTTCCCCTTTGTTGCTCCGATCCTCCTTTCCTGTCCCTCTCCCCTCTTCTCTGCTCCTCTCTGCCTTATTGCTATGGGTCTATCTTGCTTATTGCTGCCCCTCTATCACCTTTCCTTTCCTCATTTGTTGCACCCCTCCTCCCTTTATTCATCTATCTCCTCACTTGTAGACTCACTGCCCCCAGTTATTGTCCTCACTCCACAGCCTTTCCAGCCTTGTTTCCGACACACCATGTGGCCCCACAACCCACAGCCTTGCAAGTCGCTGTTTGCTGAGCTGTTTGCTCCAGCTTCTAGCCCCGTTCACTCTGGTCCACAGTTCTGCTTGTTCTGATCATGGCCTTGACTGTTTCAGCCTTGGTAGCCATGCTCGCCTTCCCATTGCATTCTCATTCGCAGGCACCCTTTCACCACGGTTTGCTGCAGATAAGCTCACTATGAGTCTGTCAGCAACAAATGGGAGAGAGGACCAAGCCTTTGGAGATTTGGATTTTCTCTGTTTGGTTGTCGTCGTGAGTGGATTTTCCCTGTTGACCTCAGAAATTTTGAGTGTGGATCAGCTCTCTGCCCCTTTGTATTTTGAATGTTGGTGCCAGTCAAGTAGACTGAATTGTCCTATGTTTCATCGATCTTCTTGAGTGTTCTGAGAGCAATACTCACCCAAGCAAGTAGAACGTATCCTCTTATATTCCTGATTCATGTCTCATAGATTGAAGACATGTTTTTGGGGAGTGAGGAGTTGCACTGTTTGGTGTGAATTGCCTGAACCTGCTCCCATAGCCACAGGGTTTTGTATAGTTGGTCTTGTTAATTTCAAGAGGACTAAAATACAAGAGTTGAGGCTGTGCAAGGTTCTGGTCAGATCACATTTGGAATATTGTGAGCAGTTTTGGACACTGTATCTAAGGAAGGATGTATTGACCCTGGTTGGTGTCCAGAAGAGGTTTACAAGAATGATTACAGGATTGAAGGGCTTGTCAAATGTAGAGTGGTTGAGAACTTTGGGACTGTACACCATGGGGCTTTGAAGGATAAGGAGGATCTGAATGAAATTTACAGAATGCTGAGAGGTCTGGGCAGAGTGGACATGGAGAAGATATTTCTACTCATGGGAGAGACTCAGAACCCAATGGAACAGCCTCAGAGTGAAGGGTAGATCTTTGAGAATTGAGATGAGAAGGAATTTCTGCATCCAGAGTGTGGTGATTCTGTGGAACTCCTTGCCACTGAAGGCTGTGGAAGCCAAGTCATTTAGTGTATTTAAGGCAGCGATAGACAGATTCATGATTAGTCGGGAAATCAATGCAGGAGAATTGGATTGAGAAACATCTCATTCTGGATTAGAGTGGTGCTGGAAAAGCACAGCAGTTCAGATAGCATTCAAGGTGCAGGAAAATCAACGTTTCAGATGATGAAGGCCTTTTGCCCTAAATGTCGATTTTCCTGCTCCTTAGATGCTGTCTGAACTGCTGAGCTTTTCCAGCACCACTCTAATCCAGAATCTGGTTTCCAGCATCTGCAATCATTGTTTTTACCTTGAGAAACATCTCAATTGATTGAATGGTGGAACAGACTTCCTGGGCCTAATGGCTTATTCAACTCCTATATTTTATGATTTTATGGTCTTGTTCAATTTCTGGTCAATGCTGATCCATAGAATGTTAATAGTAGGTGATTCAGCGATGGTAATGGTTAATTTTTCTCTTGTTGGAGATGATCATTACTTGGCATTTGTGTGACTTAAATGTTATTTGCAACAATGTTTTTCGCTGATCACCACAGCACACTGGGCTTTAGGTAGTGGTAGTTTGTGGTTGGGGTAGTTCACCGGCAACGATCTTCTTCCCTATGAAAAGTCTAAAGGCCTGTCCAATTATTAGTGGTAGAAGTTAAATGTCTCAAGTGTTAACTGGCCTTACATAAAAAAGTGTGGTTTATTGCATGATAATCGTAGGTACAATTAACATTGACTAATTAAACTGATAGTTACATTTACCAGGAATCAATGATGGCATTTCTGTCTCCATCAGGACCTCAGATTCTGCATTCAAAAACTATCTTATCAGACTATCAAATTGCTTGGAGTTAATGCAACTTCGACATTAACTCTTTCAGGAACGTTGTCTTACCTACAGGAGCAGTAATTTGCATTATTACTTTTTCAACAATATTACAAAATGCAATTGTTCAGCCATTGTTATATTGCCGTAGTGGGGTCTTCTTGTGCAAAAACAGACTGCAGCATTTCCCAGCCTGCAATAGTAACACTTTAAAAGTAGCTGATAGGTGGCAAAGTGCTTTGGAGCACCCCAAACTTTAGAAGATACTAACTAAGTGCAATCCTTTTATAATTGCATGCTGTATTTATGGGGACTAGCTGTGAACAAATTGCTCTGTTCACTGCACGTTATTGCAATGATTACACTTTAAAAATACTCCAGTGCCTGTGAAACACTTTGGGGTTGTTAAAAGGTGCCACATGAATGCTTTCTATAATTAGAACTGTGAAAATTGTGGTAACATTTTCTTTTTGGAATTTCACAAAACACTTGCTTATCTCTTCCACATATTTTGGAACAATATTTGTACCTACAAAGGACACGCTAAGTCGATTTCAAAACTTTTTAAAACTTACATCACCCTTTAATTTAAAGAATAAAAATAGATTCTAGCAAGACTCATTGACTTATGTTTCATTACTGTTCAAAAAAGCTGCAGCTAATTTTGAAAGCTGCAAAAGAAACTGCATTCATCAGAAAGTTCAATCAAGACATAATAGATGGTTGACCCCCTTTGCTCTAGATTATGAGTCATATTCATTCTACCAAAGCACTGCACAATTCTTCTAAAACTACTAGGTAAAAGTGGAACATTTGTGAGACAGAGGGGACTGAAAATTCATTGCTCTTTAAATGCATTTTGTAGGTGTTGACATTTTCATGGCCATATTCCACATTGGGAACTGAACACAAGTTGAAACAAAATGCTCCAATCTTTTCTTTGGATCAATCTTAATCACAGTTATTGTAGCTCTAAACTATTCAAGAAATGCATGAAGCACCAACACAACATATAAAGTGACAGGATCTAACACAATACAAACATGAGAAAATAATGTCACTAACTGGGTGGTGGGGGAAGGGAAGAGTGTTGGCGAGTTTTAAAAGGATTGGTGGCAAGGTTTAAGGAGATATGGAACTAATTTGCATTAACGTCCAAGATAATCTGCTTAATGTCACCTTTTGTTTCTTTGCTTTTCATTTAGAATTGATTTTGATTTTGACAACCGATCAGCTGTGTCTGTACTTTGCTTCACAAATATAGGTTATTATAAATTTTAACTCCACATTCAACTTACAGATTTTGCTTTTAAAGGCAATATCCAAATATGTCTTATTTCTACCAATTTTTTTGCTTGTTATGCTTTTCTATGAAAATGCGCACGTACCTTAAAAGCATTCTTTCTAAAAAGAAAAATAAGTGGTTATACTAATATGTATTTCCCTCTTGCATGTTACACATTTCTCGACTTGCTTGAATTTGAACAAATAATATTCCAGGTGTTCCTAAAGCACTGAGGTAACTTGGAATTAGGTGCAGCGGATATGGCTCCAGTTCAGAAATGTGTCTCTTTTTCTGCAGTGTAGGTTATATAAATCACTAATATGCTTCTTCATTTAAGCTTTCACTTTAGAGAGTGGTTATATGACTCAATCTGCAACAAGTGTGCCAGAAATGTAAAGAGATCTCAGGGGCCTTGAAATTACACTCAAGCATACTAATGTACAAATTCTTAATGTACTCATAGGAAATTCCTGTCAGCTAATTTAACAGACATTAATCTGTTTATTTTAAATCATGACATTGAAATGGCAAAGAAATTTCATTGGATTTAGTTATGTTTGCACACCAATATTATAATGTGTCATTTCAAGGCTATAGATTTATGTCTCTGTTTACATTCTTGTGATATTTGTTTTGTCCTTGAACACTTGATTTTTGCTACACCACTAGCAGAAAATCTATCTATCAAATCACACATTTCAACTTGATGATGAAATCAGTTGAAGCAGGTGTAGGAATAATTCACTTTATCTTAAGGAACAAATCTGCTCCACTGGAATAAGTGGCAGTGTAAGCATAATGCCAGGAGTCCAAAAAAATCCAGGGAAGTGCCCTCAGACACGATTAAGTAGAACAATCTCAGCTGTCAGCTGTCAGACCGAGCAGCTTCACAGATAAGGTCACAAAGGCAAAGGACAAAAAGCAAGTCCACCTAAAGTATTCCTTCGGGATAAATTTATTTTCTCTCATGAAAGAATAGACAAGAATCACAAATTATTTAAAGGGATAATCAACAACTTACAAAATTATAGCTGATGATTTTTCTGTTGGTTTTATTTGAGTTTGTAGAAGCGCTGAGTGTTTTGCAGAGTTGTTTAGAGTTGGTGCGTGAGTAGAGTAGATTTGGATGAGAACATTGGAGGTATAGTTAGTAAGTTTGCTGATGACACAAAAATTGCAGCTGTAGTGGACAGCGAACAAAGTTACCTTGAATTGCAATGGGATCTTGATCAGATGGGCCAATGGGCTGAGAGCTGGCAGATCGAGTTTAATTTAGATAAATGTGAGGTGCTGCATTTTGGAAAAGCAAATCAGAGCAGGACTTAAACACTTAATGATAAGGTCCCAGGGAGTGCTGCTGAACAAAGAGGCCTTGGAGTGCAGGTTCATAGCTCCTTGAAAGTAGAGTCACAGGTAGATAGGATAGTGAAGAAGGCATTTGGTATGCTTTCCTTTATTGGTCAGAGTATTGAGTACAGGAGTTGGGAGGTCATGTTGCGGCTGTACAGGACATTGGTTAGGCCACTGTTGGAATATTGCATACAATTCTGGTCTCCTTCCTATTGGAAAGATGTTGTGAAACTTGAAAGGGTTTAGAAAAGATTTACAAGGACTTTGCCAGGGTTGGAGGATTTGAGCTAGAGGGAGAGGTTGAATGGGCTGGGGCTGTTTCCCTGGAGTTTTGGAGGCTGAGGGGTGACATTATAGAGGCTTATAACATCATGAGGAGAATGGATAGGATAAACAGACAAGATCTTTTTTCTGGGGTGGGGGTGTTCAGAACTAGAGGGCATAGGTTAAGGGAGAGAGGGGAAAGATTTTAAAGGGACCTAAAGGGCAACTTTTTCACACAGAGGATGGTGCTTGTATGGAATGAGCTGCCAGAGGAAGTGGTAGAGGCTGGTACAATTACAGCATTTTAAAGGCATCTGGATGGGTATATGAAAAGGAAGGGTTTAGGGGGATATGGGCCAAGTGCTGGCTAATGGGACTAGATTAGGGTAGGATATCTGGTTGGCAAGGATGAGTCGGACTGAATGGTCTGTTTCTGTACTGTACATATTCCCCCCACCATCACACCCACTCCAGTTACAGGTTCCGCCCACACTCCCAGCTCTACACCCACACCAGATCCCAGCTCCCAGCCCTGCCGAGTTTTCACCATCCCCCCAGACCTCTCCCTCACTGAGGACGAACGATCAGTCCTCAGCAAAGGACTCACCTTCATCCCCCTCCGTCCATGCATCAATGAATTTAATACATGCCGTGATGTCGAACAATTCTTCTGTCGCCTCCGCCTCCGAGCTTACTTTCACAATCAGGACTCCCGCCCACCTTCCGAGGACCCCTTCGCCCACCTCCAACACACTCCATCCACCTGGACACCCCGCGCTGGCCTATTACCTGCCCTCGACCTCTTCATTTTCAACTGCCGCCGGGACATTAATGGCCTCAACCTGTCTACCTCCCTCCCCCACTCCAACCTCTCACCCTCACAACGTGCAGCCCTCCAATCCCTCTGCTCCAATCCCAACCTCACCATCAAGCCAGCGGATAAAGGGGGCGCAGTGGTAGTCTGGCGCACTGACCTCTACACCGCTGAAGCCAAACGTCAACTCGAGGACACCTCTTCCTACTGCCCCCTCGACCATGACCCCACCCGCATCACCAAACCATCATCTCCCAGACCATACAGAACCTCATCACCTCAGGAGATCTCCCACCCACAGCTTCCAACTTCATAGTCTGGGAACCTCGCACTGTCCGGTTCTACCTCCTTCCCAAGATCCACAAGCCTGACCACCCTGGCCGACCCATTGTCTCAGCATGCTCCTGCCCCACTGAACTCATCTCTACCTACCTCGACACTGTCCTATCCCCCCTAGTCCAGGAACTCCCCACATACATTCGAGACACCACCCACACCCTCCACCTCCTCCAAGACTTCCATTTCCCTGGTCCCCAATGCCTCATCTTCACCATGGATATCCAATCCCTCTACACCTCCATCCGCCATGACCAGGGCCTCCAAGCCCTCCGTTTTTTCCTCTCCAGACGTCCCCAACAGTACCCTTCCGCCAACACTCTCATTCATTTGGCCGAACTGGTCCTCACTCTTAACAATTTCTCCTTCGAATCCTCCCACTTCCTCCAGACCAAAGGGGTAGCCATGGGCACACGTATGGGCCCCAGCTATGCCTGTCTCTTTGTTGGCTACGTAGAGCAGTTGATTTTCTGTAATTACACCGGCACCACTCCCCACCTCTTCCTCCACTACATTGATGACTGCATTGGCGCCACCTCGTGCTCCCGCGAGGAGGTTGAGCAATTCATCAACTTCACCAACACATTCCACCCTGACCTTAAATTTACCTGAACCATCTCTGACACCTCCCTCCCCTTCCTGGACCTCTCCATCTCCATTAATGACGACCGACTTGACACTGACATTTTTTACAAACCCACCGACTCCCACAGCTACCTGGATTACACCTCTTCCCACCCTACGTCTTGCAAAAATGCCATCCCGTATTCCCAATTCCTCCGCCTCCGCCGGATCTGCTCCCAGGAGGACTAGTTCCACCACAGAACACACCAGATGGCCTCCTTCTTTAGAGACCACAATTTCCCTTCCCACGTGGTTAAAGATGCCCTCCAACGCATCTCGTCTACATCCCGCACCTCCGCCCTCAGACCCCACCCCTCCAACCGTAACAAGGACAGAACGCCCCTGGTGCTCACCTTCCACCCTACCAGCCTTCGCATAAACCAAATCATCCGCTGACATTTCCGCCACCTCCAAACAGACCCCACTACCAGGGATATTTTTCCCTCCCCACCCCTTTCCACCTTCTGCAAAGACCGTTCCATCAGCGACTACCTGGTCAGGTCCACGCGCCCCCTACAACCCACCCTCCAATCCTGGCACTTTCCCCTGCCACCGCAGGAACTGGAAAATCTGCGCCCACACCTCCTCCCTCACTTCTATGCAAGGCCTTCCACATCCATCAAAGTTTTACTTGCACATCCACTAATATCATTTATTGTATCCATTGCTCCCGATGTGGTCTCCTCTACATTGGGGAGACTGGGCGCCTCCTAGCAGAGCGCTTTAGAGAACATCTCCGGGACACCCGCGCCAATCAACCACACCGCCCCGTGGCCCAACATTTCAATTCCCCCTCCCACTCTGCCGAGGACATGGAGGTCCTGGGCCTCCTTCACCGCCGCTCCCTCACCACCAGACGCCTGGAGGAAGAATGCCTCATCTTCTGCCTCGGAATACTTCAACCCCAGGGCATCAATGTGGACTTCAACAGTTTCTTCATTTCCCCTTCCCCCACCTCACCCTAGTTCTAAACTTCAGCTCAGTAACTGTCCCCATGACTTGTCCGGACTTGTCCGACCTGCCTATCTTCTTTTCCACCTATCCACTCCACCCTCTCCTCCTTGACCTATTACCTTCATCCCCTCCCCCACTCACCCATTGTACTCTATGCTACTTTCTCCCCACCCCCACCCTCCCCTAGCTTATCTCTCCACGCTTCAGGCTCACTGCCTTTATTCCTGATGAAGGGCTTTTGCCCAAAACATCGATTTCGAAGCTACTTGGATGCTGCCTGAACTGCTGTGCTCTTCCAGCACCACTAATCCATCTCTATGATGGCATAGTGAAGTGTGCAGGGAGTGTTGCAGTGAAATTGTTGCTTGTGACTATAGGCCTGTAAGTAAAAGAAATACTCCCTGTCACAGGAACTGCAAGAGCTGTCCTCCTTAGGTTACAGCGTGGGAGGGAGTAAGTGCGTAGGCAGCAACTGAGAAGACAACCTGCTCATAGATGAAGAAAGAGCTGGGGAGAAATACCCTAAGCTGGAGATTCCAACCAGGTAGGGTCCCTCTGGGATCATTTATTCTACTTCCAATAAAGCCAAGAGAAAATTATTCATAGCCAATGACTAAGGAAAGAGATACTTACAGAACTCTACCACCTCTTGGTACTGGCAGTATATTATTAGCCCTGTGCCTTTTAAAAATATTATAGTTTACCAACTGACTGGATGATCCTTACTTGAATTAAGATCAGCATTAATCCCCCATTTCAAATTATGGCGTTCTGAATACTTCAGTGTTTCCAAATCTCTCACCCATAAAACTGGCAAGAGTGCAATGTCCTTGAGACTTAGAAAGCTTTGAAGAATGGTGCAGTTTTTGAAGGACAAGTTTGAATATGTTGAATGAAGGAATGAATAAGTATAGCCAAGCAATGGGAAAATAGGATAAATGATTTTTATGTTTGTACTTCACACTGACAGTTTTGATATATAAGGAAAGCTTTGATTGCAAAGTGATTTGTCTGCTGAAGTTTGTGCCTACACTAACATGAAACCAAGCAAACTGAACTGACACTTGCTGATAAATCATTCTGGCTTCAAAGATACACTGGTGAGTTTTTCTCAAATGATGGAATCTCTTTCATGTGAAAATTATTGTACATTTCTTGCCAAGGCACTTGTAGCTTTTTCTAGTCTCCTATCTAAGGGCAGTAGAGGAACATCACATGTGATTGCTGAGAGTCTTGTATTGCCAGCAGCTATTGAAGTAGCATCAATAATATGTAGAAGGATGACCAGATAAGTGTCATCCTGATGATTAGCTGCAGAAGTGCAGATACTGCAGGACATATTCAGATGGCAGTTACTCAAAGCAGCTAGACAAAGCTATTTTTTCACACTGCAAATTGTTGAGAGTAGCAACTGC
This sequence comes from Chiloscyllium punctatum, assembly GCF_047496795.1. Taxonomy (NCBI): domain Eukaryota; kingdom Metazoa; phylum Chordata; class Chondrichthyes; order Orectolobiformes; family Hemiscylliidae; genus Chiloscyllium; species Chiloscyllium punctatum. The sequence goes on from NC_092745.1 coordinate 87,179,583, forward strand.
ATTCAGACAGCACATGCTTTTCACTCAATACAACAGTTCATTCAACATCAAAGAGTTTTAAAAAATGTTGATGTTCTGACCAATGAAAACTAACAGTGAACAGTTCTTCAAAATGTTAGAATGGCATGTGATAGATAAAAATATTGAGTGGGTTCATAATGCTTCGTTTTCAACTAACTAGATAAGATGAAGCTGAACAGGAGATTTGACAGAGGTGTTCAAAATTATGAGCTGGCGTCTAGGAAAGTGAACAGAAATAAACTGTTGTCAAAAGCAGAAGTATCAAGAACTAGAAGATACAGCCATGATGTAGAGGACCCGGTGTTAGATTGGGGTGAACAAAGTTAAAAAATCACACAACACTAGGTTATAGCCCAACAGAATTATTTGAAAGTACTAGCTTTCGGAGCAATGCTCCTTCATCAGGAAGCGCTCCAAAAGCTGGTGCTTCCAAATAAACCTGTTGGACTATAACCCGGTGTTGTGTGATTTTTTTACTTACAAGATACAGATTTAAGATGATTGGTAAAAGAACCAGTGGCAAAATAAGGAATAATGCATTTACACAGTGAGTTAAGATCTGGAATATAGTGGCCTGTGTGCATGGTCAAGGCAATTGGACGAACACTTGAAGAAAGAATCTTTTGCATGGTCACAGAGAAAGGACAGGGGAAAGCCACCAACTGAGCTCTTCTTGGAGAGAGGCAGCACGCACATGCAAATGGCCAAATAGCCTCCTTCTGTGGTTTAAATATTCTATGGTTTTGTGACATTTGCAAAGATGAGTCAAAACCTACAATAATATGCAGTAGTTGTTACGTAGGTGAAAGCTGATGTATCATGTTGTATCAGGTGACATCTTAACCTAATTGCAATGCCTAAAGAGCTGTCAGATATACTGACTACTGCTGTCAAGGTTATGGACTACTTCACAATTCAATCACTGAACTCATGCTTCTTTGTTAGACCAGCACTAACTGCTTCATTCCAAAGTTCATTAATTGTTTTTGTAATAAAGCTTTGGCAAGAATCTGAGAACTCAGTGAAGAATGCTGTGTGTTTTTGATTAACTTTTGAAAAATTAACTCACAGGAAGTGGGCACCACTGGCTAGGCTAGCATTTATTGCCCAGAGAGCAGTTAAGAGTCTACCACATTGTTGGGGACCTGGAGTCACATGTAGGCTAGACCAGGTAAGGATGGCAGTTTCCTCCCTTAAAGGACACTCATGAACCAATAGTGACTTCATAGTCAAAGTTGGACTCAAATCCAGACTTTTAATGGATTCAAATTCCACCATTTATCATGGACAGGATTCAAACCCAGGTACCCAGAATTAATCTGGATTAATATTTCAGTGATAATCACTTCCTCATGCTCAATATTTGTTTCCAGGTTGAACTGGAGTACTTATCCAGGATGTTTGGCAAACGTAATGAGTTTAACCTTTCTTTGCAATGTAAGAGCTTCAACATTGCATCATGCATGAGAAAGTAACAGAGCTTTGTCAAAAAACTTCGACATGCAATGCAATTATATTGAAATTTGGATGTAAACTTGAGCTCTTTTGGGCACTGGAAGAATGCCATTAGAACTCGAAAATGGTGTCAGCAATTTACACACATATGGTGTGGAGGGGTTTGCAGTCTGAATGATAAAGACAATTTTTAAATATCGTAACATGTATATGGTGAATTGAGCATTGTCTGGTGCTGATGATGTGGTTGGTGGCATTTGACATTTGAATTTGCATTAATTAATCTTGTTCAATCACATGAGATCACTGAATTTCATGCGGAACTGCTTTCAGTTTCTTGAGGCTTAACTCTTGACATGGACCTCTGAAACAATCTGCTCTTCAAACAAGATTCCCAGCACTTCTCTTTTAACAGGTGCCGGCTAGCTGTATCCAGTGTAAGCTGCTCCTTTCATAGAACTGCACGGCCATGATGGCTAGATGGAAATGAATAGGCAGCATAAACTTTGTATACTAACTGCAGTGCAAGTAGCAAGTGCTTATTTTTCACACATTGTAATCCTCGCACCCATTTTCAGGGGTTATCTGATTCGATCCTATTGTGTTCTATCATGTAACAATGTGAAATGTCAATCTCGTAATTCTGTCACATTTCTCTCAACAGTTGCAGCAGATATTTTCCTGAAAGATTCTCAGTCTCTCAGCTTTTTCTCAGTGGCTCCAGAAATGGGCGCAGGAACTTTATTAAAAACAGCCACCTTCGTGCCTGATGACAGGCTCGGCCAAATTTAGCATGGGTCAATGTATACATGCAACACAAACACAGGTCATTCACAGATAAATTTATCATTGGTGCACTTCATTTTCACTCAAGAAATTGAAACATTGGTGATGAATCTAAACTCTGTTTTCAGTGATCTATTATATCAAGTCATAGAGGTGTGCAGCAGGGAAACAGACCCTTCAGTCCACCTGTTCATATCCCCAACTCATTTATCCTAAATTAATCTAATCCTATTTGCCAGCAATTGGCTCATATCCCTCTAAACCCTTCTTATTCATATACTCATCCACGTGCCTTTTAAATGTTATAATTGTACCATCCTCCACCACTTCCTCTGGCAGCTCATTCCATACACATACCACCCTCTGTATGAAAACATTGCCCCTTAGGTCCCTTTTAAATCTTTACCCCAACCTTATTTTTATACCCTCTAGTTTTGAACTCCCCTATCCCAGGGAAATGACCTTGTCTATTCACTCTATTCATGCCCCTCATGATCTTATAAACCCCTATAAGGGTCACCCCTCAGCCTCAGATGGCCCTGGGAAAATAGCCTTGGTCTATTCAGCCTCTCGCTATAGTCCAAAGCCTCCAACCATTGTAAATCTTTTCTGAACTCTATCAAGTTTCACAATGTCCTTCCTATATCAGAGAGACCAGAACCGCACACAGTATTCCAATGGTGGCCTAACCAATGTCCTTTACAGCGCAACATGATCTCCCAACTCTAGTATTCAGCGCACTGACCAATAAGGAAAAGTATACCAAACACATTCTTCACTATCCTATCTATCTGCGACTCCATTTTCAAGGAACTGTGAACTTGTACTCCAAGGTTTCCTGATTCAGCAGGACCTTACCATAAGTCCTGCTCTGATTTGCTTTTCCAAAATGCAGCAACTCGCAATTATCTAAATTAAACTCCATCTGCTACTCCTCGGCCCCTTGGCCCATCTGATCAAGATCCCGTTGGAGTCTGAGTTAAGCTTCTTTGCTGTCCACTACTGCTCCAATTTTGGTGTCATCTGCAAACTTACTAACTGTATCTCATATGTTCTCATCCAAATCATTTATATAAATGACGAAATAAACTGCAATTATTAAAACCTGCTTGTTCCATGCAAAACAGTTTGGGAACAAGAAGGGGAAATGCATGTGGTATGTCTCCACAAAAAAAAAAGAAGAAACATTACCCTGGAGCACAGCCACAAATCGCACCTGTTTGGAAGCTTAATTTCAAATGTGGAGGTGTGTTTGGAATCATTATGAGCATGTTTAAGAGTTAGGTCATACCTGTGCAAAAAAGGGATTCCGGAATTAACTGGGAGAATCATTATTCTTATCTGGAGGGCATTGATACAGTTGCCAATAGTTAACTGCTAATCTGTTTCAAAAATTCTGGATGCAGATGACTAAGTTGGAATCAGGGAATCATGTGTAGAGCCATAATAATTGGCACATACACATGTAAACCTTTGCCATTTACACCAGTTGTACAGAACCATATAAATAAAGTGTTGCCTATTTAAGTATGCAATAGAATTAAGAAGCAATGATTATACCTTGACATGTGTGCAATCGATAGTGCCCAGTATCCATGGTAACCAGTTAGTAGAGTATAACTGTTATTGAGTTTCCACTTACTGCTGTCTGATTCTGGAGAACCATATTTAATGATGTGACCTCTTCAGTAAGGTATTTGTGACCTACTGTTTGTAATGCGACGTGGATGGCTGACTGATCCCTGCTTAATCCCCAGAAAACTGCCTGTAAGTAGCTGGTATCAAAGAAGTTAATAGCTGCTGTGACCTTCATGGCTGCTAGTAAAGCAGTTGAAATTACAAATTACAAATTGAGTTTGTAATTCTTTATAAAGGTCAGCCAGAATTTGTCAGCTGAGCTTAAATATCTATAGCTGCTGCCTTTCAGAAATAGATTAATATCTCCTAACTAATATAAGTCTGGTCATCATTCCAACACCATGCTTCAGTCATGAGACAGCTTCATTCAGTTCTGCAGTGAAACACGAACAAAGGACTTCCTCCAGGTGGACTCAGAATATGGATTCAAAATTTACTCTGCTCCACTCCTCAATGTATTTCCTCAAGCTGTTGCACAGTGCTAGTAGCCCTCAGGTGCTTCACTTAAATGCTGAAACCTTCAAATGTGAGCCTCAGCTGTTAGTGTTGTCTGGCTACTTAACTGCAGAAGCATCACAGCAGATCCTGTCCTCTCTTTGTGTTTACACTCGTGCAACTTTTGCTAACAATTACCGAATAGCTATGAGTAGTGAGAAGCCAAGCTGATTTTCATTTCCGCTTGCTAACCCAAGGTCAGTGCAGCTCCGTTTAGATTTAGCCAAGGATCAAACCTGGGATTTTCCAAATTTTCTGGAGGGTGCAGTGACTTGTTAGACCATTGTTTAAGCTGAGGGTACTTCTATAATACTTGGTATTGTCAATGGTAACCTGTATTTGGGAAATGTTAGTAGAGCTGATTCAATATCAATATTTTCTTTGTGTTCTCTTCTATTGACTATCATGAGTGGCTATTTTAGGAATAGGACTAAAACTATTCTGGAGTAAACATGGCAAAATACCAATGCCAAATGGAACATTTCAGACAGAAAGATTTGTCACTATTTTGTTTGGGTTGGGTGAAAGATGTACTGCCACCACCAAGATGGAAGCCATATTCAACAACTCTGAAGACAGCAATTGATGTACAAATTATTCTCTTGGCAATAAGCAGTGTTTACTCATTCACACTTCTTGTACTGATTTACTGCATTAATATAAGCAAGGATAATTATGGAATTGTCACTTCAAGAATTTAGAAATGTTTGAATCTTTGCTCTTCTTACATAAATTTTTGAAGTAGATTCCTTCATTTGGCTGCCCCTCTACTGAAATCATATTGCAGAAATCCAGAAATAATAATGAAATATGATCTGACCCTAACACCGACACTTGCAGTGATCTGAAAATGTGTTGCTGGAAAAGTGCAGCAGGTCAGGCAGCATCCAAGGAGCAGGAGAATCGACGTTTCGGGCATGAGCCCTTCTTCAGTCTTTTTCCTGAAGAAGGGCTCATGCCTGAAACGTTGATTCTCCTGCTCCTTGGATGCTGCCTGACCTGCTACACTTTTCCAGCATCACATTTTCAGCTCTGATCTCCAGCATCTGCAGTCCTCACTTTCCCCACTTGCAGTGATCTATCTATTTATGAAAGTGTTGGGGATTTGGGGGGTGCGGGTGTGTGCAGTAGTGTAAGTGGGGAATGGGGGCGGGGGGTTGCTGGTTGGAACTGTCTTCAACAATAATCAGAGTCTTGATGGGGCACGGAAACATGCTTCAATGCTTTATGAAACAAAATCTATCAAATGCCCTGCAGCATCTCAATCAAATGTCTGAGACACTGCAACCACTCCTATTTCCACTGGAAGCCGCAGGCTATGTTTATACCTTAGTGAGGCTGCCAACATGGGAAATGAGCCAGGATAAAGCTGAGGCAGGAAGTGAGGAACATGGCTGGAGGTTTGATGCTTTCTTTTCTGATGAAGAAAGAAAAAGAATAATTCAAAACCTTAATAGTTGATGGTTGTATATCGTAATATGTACAAGATTTTAATGTGCTTCATGATTATTACCTGAGTGAAATTCAAATTATTTGGGCCTATAGGATTTTCTGACAGCTACCTATCACTTTTTCAGTAGAAAATTGAAAAGGAAATTTGGGCCACAAACAGGCTGCTGATTCGCTACTGACCTTTTATGAGGCATTGCCTAATTTCAATCCCCCCCATCTTAACTGTTCCCATTTTGTGGAATAATTTTAATCTTGTTTAATTGTTCTGATTTTGGTGGAATTTAATTCATAAATATCTCCCAAACTGTTCATGAAACTTTAAAACAGTTTCAACAGGAGTTTAAAAATATAGCTAATCTGAAATGTTTACTTTTTTTGAGCGAAAGAGATTAACATAGTATTACATTTTGATGCATAGCTGAAGACTACCAGCAGTAGCTGGCTCAGGTTAGAGAACTACAATTCAGTCAAGGTCATTAGGGCTTCATACATTCTGGTCTACCAAATAAGCTTATCCTTTATGAAATATCTATACATGAAATCTTAGGCCCTCAACTTTATACAAATTATAACAATGACTTAGATGAAGGGATCAAAGTTATAGTCGCTAAATTTGCAGATGATATAAAAATAGGTGGGAAAGTGTGTTGTGAGGATGACATAACAAGTATGCAGACTGTGGTAGGTGGAGTATAATGCTGGAGAATGTTAAGTTGTTCGTTTTAACGGAGAGAATAAACAAAGGAAAATATTATTGAAATGGTGAATGACTGCATAATTTGGAAATACAGAGTGATGCAAGTGTTGTGGTGCAAGAATAACAAAAGATCAGTATGTGGATGCAGCAAATGATTAAGAAGGCTAATGAAAAACTATCCTTCATTCTGAGGGGAATTGAACATAAAAATGAGGATGTTATGCTTCAATTGGTGAGACTACGCACTTATGGATCAGAAAAGATTCACTTAGTTGACACCTGTAGTGAGCAGGTTGCCTTTTGAGGAAAAATTGGATAGACTGGACTTATTTTCATTAGAGTTTAGAAGTTGAGGAATGAAATGATTGAAGAATATAAGATCCTACATAGTCTTGACAATGTGTACATGAAAAGAATGTTTACTTGTAAATGACTCGAGAACTAGTGGAAACTGTTTTAGCATTAAGGGTTTCCCTTTTAGGGCAGATCAGGAGATATGTTTTCTCTTAGAGGGTTTTGCGATTTTGGAACTCTATTGCAGAAACCAATGGAGACAGAGATGTTGATTATTTTTAAGGCAAATTTGGATGGATTCTTGTTGGCAGGGGATCCCAAGGCTAGGGGTAGATGGGTGGGAATGTGGCTTTTGGAAACAAACTGATCTTACTGATTGGTGGAGCAGACCTGAAAAACCAAATTGCATATTAATCCTAATTGTAATATCTCAGCAAACCCGACTGGAAAGGACAATTATTTATTATTGAACACAAAAATAAAACCAGTACTCATGGCAATCAAAGGGACTGACCTTTCTGCAAACCCATCCCTGGGTCTGTTTTATAAAAGGCTTAGGTGATGAGTTCTAGCTGGGCTAGCCAATGCCTATTACCAAAGGAACTTATACTCAGCGAGATTAATTAATGCATTCCCATTGACCTTAAAGGGGTTTTCGCATCCCATCCCACTGAGTCTGAGGGTTCCCCCTCACTCCTGCACCATTTTGCCTGTGACCCCATTCCTGTTGCTTTCCAGGTGTGGTTAAAGGATATATAAAAGGCAGGCGAAAACCTCTTCCATGAAGACTATCAAAGATTCACTGCAGGGGATGTGACCTCGGTGGCCTGTCTGTCGAAACAATCACTCATGGATTTACTAAGGGGAGGTCATGCCTGACAAACCTGTTGGAATTCTTTGAAGAGGTGACAAGCAGGTTAGACCAGGGAAACCCAGTGGATGTGGTCTATCTAGACTTCCAAAAGGCCTTTGATAAGGTGCCACACGGGAGGCTGCTGAGCAAGGTGAGGGCCCATGGTGTTCGAGGTGAGCTACTGGGATGGATTGAGGATTGGCTGTCTGACAGAAAGCAGAGAGTTGGGATAAAAGGTTCTTTTTCAGAATGGCAGCCGGTGACGAGCGGTGTCCCGCAGGGTTCAGTGTTGGGGCCACAGCTGTTCGCATTATATATTAATGATCTGGATGAATGGACTGGGGGCATTCTAGCGAAGTTTGCCGATGATACGAAGATAGGTGGGCAGGCAGGTAGTACTGAGGAAGTGGGGAGGCTGCAGAAGGATCTAGACAGTTTGGGAGAGTGGTCCAGGAAATGGCTGATGGAACTCAACGTGAACAAATGCGAGGCCTTGCACTTAGGCAAAAAGAATAAAAGCACAGACTACTTTCTCAACGGTGAGAAAATTCGTAAAGCCAAAGTACAAAGGGATCTGGGAGTGCTAGTCGAGGATTCTCTAAAGGTCAACACGCAGGTTGAGTCTGTGATTAAGAAAGCGAATGCAATGTTGTCACTCATCTCAAGAGGGTTAGAATATAAAAACACCATTGTGCTACTGAGACTTTATAAAGCTCTGGTTAGGCCCCATTTGGAGTACTGTGTCCAGTTTTGGTCCCCACACCTCAGGAAGGACATACTGGCATTGGAACGTGTCCAGCGGAAATTCACACGGATGATCCCTGGAATGGTAGGTCTAACATATGAGGAACGACTGAGGATCTTGGGATTGTATTCATTGGAGTTTAGAAGATTAAGGGGAGACTTAATAGAGACGTACAAGATAATACATGGCTTGGAAAGGGTGGACGCTAGGAAATTGTTTCTGTTAGGTGAGGAGACTAGGACCCGTGGACACAGCCTTAGAATTAGAGGGGGTAAATTCAGAACAGAAATGTGGAGACATTTCTTCAGCTAGAGAGTGGTGGGCCTGTGGAATTCATTGCCGCAGAGTGCAGTGGAGGCCGGGACGCTAAATGTCTTCAAGGCAGAGATTGATAGATTCTTGTTGTCTCGGGGAATTAAGGGCTATGGGGGGAATGCGGGTAAGTGGAGTTGAAGTGCCCAGCCGCCATGATTGAATGGCAGAGTGGACTCGATGGGCCGAATGGCCTTACTTCCACTCTTATGTCTTATGGTCTTATGGTTCCTGCTGCAGGTGGCTGACATGTTTTCTTTTTATTTCCAATCTTCTCCTTAGTTTTGATTATATTTTTTTAAAGGATAACTCTCAGGATCCCTGGGGAGTGGTCACTGAAATTCCTTTCATGCACTGTATCTTCGCCGAGTAGGCTGTGAGAATCAGGAAAAGCTTTGACTTCATTTTTCCTTGGCATCAGAGCCCCTTTTTATGATGTTCACCTTCTTTTTGACAGGATATAATCTGTCTCTATCTACTCTGTTCCCGTGGTACATTACCTTGTTTACCTGGAACACACATTTTCCCTGTTCAGCTGGATGCCAGCCTCCGAAAAACACAGTGGACCCTCCTCCAAATCATCCTTTGTAGTAGCTTCTGACATTAAAACACCATCCAGCAGGCTGCCTGTGTGGGCACTGCTTCAAGGATGTTCTCCATTACCATTTGAAAGATTCTACAAGCTGAATACACCAAAAGGACAAGAGAGTGTACTCATTCAGTCCTTTGTGCGTATTTGTAGTGACATACTTCCTGAATGACACCTCAGGCTCCAGTTGGAGATAAGTGCGGCGCATTTTCAATTTGGAAAATATGTGAACCCGCAGCACACTGCTGGTCACAGGCTTTCAGCCTGAACAACAACTGTCTATCACCAGTCTTCCATGTGTGGCGTAAGGTTTCTGTCTCAGTGGGAAAATTATAATACTCACAAAGATGGACCTCACAAAGATGCATCCTATGCAGCAAATTACACTGGGCATATGATGCCAAGTTCCTCTGGATGTTCCAATTTGATCCACAGGGCGTAGACAGCCAGCTGTGCCCTGAAATATTTAGGTTGAACTTATGGGTCTACATAGATCTTCTCCCTGGCACCTTTCATCTTCCCAAGGCCCTCTTGGAACACTTCGGGATACTCTACTCTACTGTAGATCTCTAGTTCCCATTTAAAAATCTGTTGCCAATCCAGGTGGATTTTCTGTAGCCAGTCCCTCACCAAAAGGTTGGGACTTGGCCCTTGCACCATCATTAAGGAGAGTTGTCCATGCTAAATGAATATTTCACTTCAGTATTTACTGTGGAGAAAAACATGGAAGCTAGAGAACTCAGGGAAATAAATAGTGAGGTCTTGAAAACAGTCCATATTACAGATGAGGAGGTTCTGGAGGTCTTAAAAGACATGAAGGTAGATAAATCCCCTGATCAAGTATATTCCAGGCCATTTTGCAAAGCTGGGGAAGGAATTGCAGGGCACCTAGCAGGGTGAGGTGCTGGAAGACTGGAGGGTGGCCAATGATGTGTCTTTATTTAAGAAAGGCTGCAGGGAAAAGGCTGGGAACTACAGACTGTTGAGTCTGACATGGATAAGTCATTGAGGGATTCTGAGAGATGGGATTTACATGCATTTGGATTGCATGTCAAGGATTAAGTAGAGATAGTCAGAATGGCTTTGTGCATGGGAAATCATGTCTCACAAACTTAATTGAGTTTATTGAGATTATTACCAAGATGATAGATGAGGGCAGAGTGGTAGACGTTGCCTGCATGAACTTGAGCTAGGCCTTGGATGAAGATCCCCATGGTAGAGTGGTTAGTAAGCTTAGATTACATTGGAGCCAGGGAGAGTTAGACAATGGATACAAAATTGGCTTGATGGTAGGAGACAGAGGCTGGTGGTAAATGGTTGTTGTTTGGACTGAAAGCCTGTGACAAGCAGTGTGCTGCATGGATCAGCGCTGGGCCCACCATGGTTTGTCATTTATATAAATGATTTGGATGAGAATATAGGAAGCATGGTTAGTAAACTTGCGGATTACACAAAAATTGGCGGAATGGTGTACAGTGAAAAAGGTTATCAAAGAGTACAATGGAAACTTGATCAGCTGGGCCAATGGGCCGAGAAGTGACAGATGGAGTTTAATTTCGATAAATGTGAGGTGTTGCATTTTAGTAAGAGAAACAAGGGCAAGACTTACACAGTTTATGGTAGGGTCCTGGGTAATGCTGTCAAACAGAGAAACCTAGGGGTTCAGGCACCTACTTCCTTGAAAGTGGCATCATGTGTGGACAGGTTGATGGCATGTTTGCTTTCATTGCTCAGACATTGAGTATCAGAGTTGGGATGTCATGTTGCAGCTGTACGGGACACTGTTGAGCCCACTTTTGAAGAACTGCATGCAATTCTGGTCTCCCTGCTACAGGGAAAATATTATTAAATTGGAAAGGGTGCAGAAAAGATTTACAATGATCTTGCTGGGACATCCTTGTAGATCATTTCTGCACCCTTTCCAATTTAATAATACCCGTCCTGTAGCAGTGTTTGAGATATAAAGGGAGGCTGGATAGGTTAGGACTTTTTCCCCTGGAACATAGAAGATTTAGGGGTGACCTTCTCGAGGTTTATAAAATCATGAGGGGCATGAATAAGTTAAATAGCCAGAGTCCTTTCCCTGGGTTAGGGGAGTTCAAAACGAGAGAGCATAGGTTTAAGGTGAGAGGGGAAAGATTTAAAAAGGACCTCAGGGGCAATGTTTTCACATAGAAGGTGGTGCATATATAGAATGAACTGCCAGAGGAAGTGATGGATGCGGGTATAGTTGCAACATTTAAAAGACATCTGGCCAGGTTCATGAGTAGGAATAGTTTAGAGGGATATGGGCCTAGTTTGGAAAATTGATTGACATGGACAAAGTGGACTGAAGGGTCTTTTCTGTGCTGTATGACTCTATAGCTCACTAACTGAGGTTATAATGGTCCCAATTGTAGGTAAGGGCTCCTCAGTGCATGTGGTCAATGGTGTCTTATAGGTTTAAAGGCAAAATGCCTCAGAACTGTCTGTGCTGGTGTAGGATAAGCCTGTGTATGCCAGCCTTTGCTCTGAGCTTCTCAGCACAGTAAGTCAACAGCAGCCTCCAATACCAGTTCAGGGTCCACACAAGACAGTCAGCCAGTCAGGGTGGCCAGAGTCAGAGGGCACTCCTCAATGGGCTGAACAATGTGCAACCCATCGTCTGTGTTGAGCACTCTAGTTTGGATTGAGAGAGGTAGATATTACAGGAGATAAAGGTGGATAGTACAACTGTCGCTCTTAGAGTCATAGAGATGTACAGGGCCTGGGGAGTGTTGCTTAACAAAGAGACTTTGGAATGCAGGTTCATAGTCCCTAGAAAGTGAGTCGCTGGTGGATAGTATAGTGAAGAAGGCATTTGGTATGCATTCCTTTATTGGTCAGAGTATTGAGTACAAGAGTTGGGAGGTCATGTTGCAGCTATACAGGACATTGGTTAGGCCACTTTGGGAATTTTGCATGCAATTCCAGTCTCCTTTCTATCAGAAGGATGTTGTGAAACTTGAAAGGGTTCAGAAAAGATTTACAAGGATGTTGCCAGGGTTGGAAGATTTGAGCTACAGGGAGAGGCTGAACAGGCTGGGGCTGTTTTCCTTGGAGCATCAGAGGCTGTGGGGTGACCTTATAGAAGTTTATAAAATCATGAGGGGCATGGATAGGATAAATAGATAATGTCTTTTTCCTGGGGTGGGGAGTGCAGAACTAGAGGGCATAGGTTTAGGGTGAGAGGGGGAAGATACGAAAGGGACCCAAGATGCAACTTTTTCACACAGAGGGTGGTACATGTATGGAATGAACTGCCAGAAGAAGTGGTGGAGGCTGGTACAATTACAGCATTTAAAAGGCATTTGGATGGGTATGTGAATAGGAAAGGATTAGAGGGATATGGGCCAAATGCTGCCTAATGGGATTAGATTAGGTTCGGATATCTGGTCGGCAGGGACGAGTTGGACTGAAGGGTCTGTTTCTGTGCTGTACATCCCGCTGTACTCTGACGTAACCTTCTTCGCTGGTGCAGGTGGAGAGGAGGTTTCCTGAGAGAGTGAATGCAGGATACTAAGGGTTAGATAGGTGAGATCAAGTGATAGAAGATACAGGTAATATTGAGAGTGGTAGAGCATGAGGCTTGGTGGGAGAAGGTATTGTAGCAGAGATAGAGCGAGTGTGAGGTATTCGAGAGAAGTTGGGGGACTTAGGCTGGTGGAGTGGAGAAGGACATCAATCCTGCAGCATTAGACATTCCTACAGGCTGCAGAGATTGCTTTGACGCTGGTTGGCAACCTTGGATCAGGCTGGCACGATCTGATGTCTTGGCCCTGCTGCTGGTCTGAGGGGAAGAGGAAAGGTTAGTTCCCGCCAATGCAGAACTTCTAGGATCATGGCAGCAATGCAGGGTGCCAAACTGCCCCTGTCTACCATGTTTAGGGAAATTGCCAGGAACCATGAAGGAAACCTTTGGACTGATAGTACCTGTCTGGGCTTTCAAAGATGGACAGGCACAAGGGGTGCTGGCATTTCAGTGAATATCCGCTAAGTGGTGAGTTGTTCCAGGAACAGTGTTTAGTAAAAGGGGGTAGAAATCAGATATGAGAGATGCCATAAACGTTCAGTGGATCATTAAAGATGTGTGTTTGATAACCTAGGGTGAGCAAAACGTTTAGATCTCATGGCCAAAAAGCCTTCCAAAAAACTTAATGCAACTCATACTAATGCAAAATGATATAAGATTTAGCTGTGCAGGTTCGCTCATGCCTCTCTTGTTTCTTTATTCCAAAAACAAGGGCTGCCTTCACTAGTTGCATCATTTTGAATATGACAATTTCAAATTTGCTTCTCTCTGAGCCACAAAAGAGCTATGAGTGGTGGTATTACCTCTTGAAACCTATCTGGGTAGCTGATGAGGGTTGCAAAAGGAAATTCCGGCTGGGTTTGTGGTATAGTCACTTAAACGGATTTCAGACCCACCCCACTGCCAGCGTGTAATTGAAGAAAATCCAGTCCAATATTTAAACACCTTCTTATGTTAGTATAAGGCCTGCAGTATATATTTTATGTCATTCATATTTCTTCAGCATTACTTTACCAAATCAGTTAAATACAGAGCATGTTCTTGCTGATGGAAAAGCTTGACCGATCCAAATTACTTTATGCTGCTGCCTGCAAGTCATTAAAATCACAGTTGCAACTTATACTGAAATCTTTGATGAATTGTACCCAGCACTTTTAAATAGGTTACTTCTCCATCATAATTCAAAGGTGTAATTAGTGTCTGAGGCCTGGAATATTTCCCCCACAAACTATAACACAGAGGTTAACTTTCATCAAGTTAGTCCATTTGTGCACCCTTCTGCAGCATTTCATAGTGTATCTCCTTTTCTTGACTCTGTTATAGATCGTGAGGCTCAGATTAAGCACTACCTAAAAACAACTTCTTGGTTTCGTAAGACTGTTGATTGTGACTTTTATATGACTCAGACACTTGGGACAATTAAACTTAATTCTACACTGATCTAATTTTACACTGAGCAGTCACTGGCTAATCAATGTAAAACAACCATCATAGAAGAAAAGCCATAAAGAGCAGAAGCTCTTTACTCTTAAATATTATTAAACTTATGGCAATAGAGAATACTAAATTCAGAAAATATTTATTTTCTTTGGAATACAGATTAGTTAATGCAAAGTATTAGTATTTCTCACTGCTAAATTTTCTAAGACATTACTAGTTAATGACCTGTCTTGTGAACCTCTTCAGAGATATCACTAGAGTGTTTGGAACAGGTGGAGACGATCCCTCTGTTTGCCCACACCTAAACCACCCACAGTGTATCCTGTCTGATGTGTTGGGTTTAGTTGTATCTTTAATCAATTAGCCTACAGTGCAATGTTAATAAAAACAGAACCTTTCTTTTGCACCATGTGTTTGGAACATTTTTCAACCCAACACTGTCACAGACTGTTATTCATTTGAGACCTACATGAAACTGAACTTCATGCAGTTGAACCAGAAATGTTACCTCCCCCGTCTCTCTGTAAAACTGCAATACAGGACACAATGAGCTGCTTCCCTTCCTTAAGTGATGGTTACCTAACATTGGGAAGCCTATAACAATATTGTTAAGTACAATTGTTTCATGAAGCCTTATTAATCATTTCAGTTTAATTTTGCATTTTATTTCTCTGTCAAAAGTCAAGCTACTAAAATAAGTAAATAATGGCCATATGTTTCAGTTACATTGTACAGTGTTAGTATGTGTCATTGGGTCTTATCCTCAAGTTTAATTAAGAAGCCTTGACAAAGATAATTAGATAGCATAATCATTTTATAGACTGTCTTTCCACCTTGGATGAGAATTTACACTATGTTGGTGCATTCCTGCTCAAGTGACATTACAATCACAAGACACTATCCAAAGTGAGGGTAAGGTTCTTCCTATGTTTTATCAATATTTCCTCCATCAATCAACTCCAAACGGTTTATTGCAACTCAGTTTCTCGTGACATAACTCACAATCTGAAAATATATATAATTTGAAAATAATTGGGACTGTATTGGGAGTATTATTCAGAATTATCTCTTTGATAATGGGTGTGAGAAATTGACCATTTCGATGGTATAACATCTGTGAGGTTTGGTTCTGAAGTATAATGTTGGACATAGTAAATAATGCTTCACTCTGTATTTCAATGGTGTGCTAACTAGCCTGGGAATCTTTGTCAACAGAATAACATGACGACATTTCAGATTGTTTCATTGATAATGAAGTACTTCAAGATTCACTGATTGGTACTACATGAATGCAAGTTCTTTTTTTTCTGGTACTTGATATCTGATGGAGAGTAGGACCACAAATTTGATCATAGTTCCATTTATGTTCATATCCAAGAAGAAGGATCATAAGCAACTAAATAAGGAGTCAAAAAATCCTCATATCTGAAACAGAAACAAAAACATTCTTTAGTTAAGGGGAGAAAAGTGACAATGAACTTTATGTGTACTGTTCATTTAAAGAATAATAGGCTTTTCAATTTTATTTCATAATTTAATTCCCTCACACTTCCAAGATTAACAAGGGAATCAATATGCACATGCATTGGAGATCCCAGGCCACATTCTCCTCCCATCCATGTGACTCCATCAGTAGGCCACTAAGGTTTCCTATGGGACTGTCCTTAGCCATGCAGAGGATGCATTAATATCATTCTTGACTGATAACTGCTTCTGAGGGGGAAATAAATTTTTTTGCTGATGCAACCTTTCAAAGAGTGAAGCTAGTTATCAGGCTATCAACAGCTGGAATTGTGACTGCTAGAATGGCTGAAAGGGCAGACATGTCAGGGAGCTCAGTAACAGCAAGTGGGCTTATGGAAATCTGAAATCAAGGTGACATAGTTTGTAGGTTGGCTACTGAGGACAAACAGGTCCATAAGAGGATGGATATGGCTGCATGAAGAAAGAGGGAAGATGACAGAAGCAGAATGCAACCTCTTCTGATTCCAGAACTGTCACACAATACGGGAATCAACATATTATATCACTTTTGGAATCTTCTCCCAGCTCTTTGTCTCTGATGTCCTTTCTCTGTCAGCACAGCTCCCCTCTGAAACGGTTAATTCTACAAGAAGTAACTCAAGCATCAGTTGAATAGTTTGGTTGAGTAGGGAGTAAGTGCAAAAGTGTAATTCTGATGAGAAGTATGTATTTATATTTCTGGAGAGGCAAACTAAGCAAGTAATTGCCCAATAAATCAAGAGAAATCAAGAGGAAGAGAGGAGAGAGAGAGAGAGAGAGAAACAGACCTTGGTGTGGATGTCCATAGTTTCCTAAAAGTAGTAGGACAATTGATAAGGTAGTAAGAAAGGCACATGGGATACTTACTTACATTGGTTGAGATACTGAAGGGATGTAATTCTGCAACAATACTAGACATTTCCTGGCCACAGCTGGAGTTTTGTGGACAGATCTGTAACCATATCACAAGAAAAATATAATTGTTCTAGATAGATAACAGAGGATCTTTCCAAAAACAGTGTCAAGGTCTGAAAGTTGTAGCTATGAGGAAAGATTAGATGGGCTAGGGTTGTTTTGCTTATTATGGGTGAGGCTGAGGGTGATGTATTTGAGGTATGCAAATTTATGAGGGGCTTTGTAAGAATTGCTTCCCCCAGTGGTAAGGCTAATCATTGAGGGGAACAGATTTAAGGTGATTGTGAAAGAATTAAATAGGAGGTAAGGGAGGAAAAAGCTTTTCATCAGAGGTTTGTGGGTGTTTGGAATTTGCTGCCTGGTTTGGTGGTTTAGGACGGAAATCTTCATTAATTTAAAATGCACGTACTTCTGGACTTGAAATGCTGTAAGCTGCAGGGCTATGAACCACATGCTGCAAGTTTATTTAGCTGACACAGATACGATAGATCGAATGGTTTCTTGCTGACACTGTCCATGGTTCTATGGATCGAAGGCACTATGTAAGAACACAAAAACATAGGAAACAGGAACAGGAATATGTCAGTCAGCCCTAACTTGCTTAATTCTCTTTCAGCATGATATCCTACAGTTTACATTCAGATTGATTATCTTCATCCAAATTGCAAAGTACCTATGGTTGCAATATGTATAGATACCAGGGACTGTAATAACTGAATGAATCAGCACTATATCACCCACAACTTGTTCTTATGTTATGGCATCTAACATAAATATCACCTGGTCAGGTAGGAATACTCTTAAAAAAATGCCTTATGGCAATAGATTGTCTATTATCTGTACTTGAAAATTCTAGCCTTTCTACATTGCTTTTATTTTACTCGAATTGGTATTTGTCTCTACATAGATTAAATCTTTAGGAAAGATCTTCTGGACAGGAAAAAGGGCCACATTATTTGACACCTTGTTGGAAGGTGGGCACCAACATGAAGCAATTGTGGTAGGTCAACAGCAATTGTAGGCTTCAGGTTCAGAGAACACGATTGCTACATCAGCCCAAAACACCAATCTCACAAGGTTTGACAGATACGGTTTGTCATAACTACCCAAAAGTTGGTGTCTGTTTCTTTACATTTCAAAGCATTCAGCACTGAAGGACATTGGGTATGGATATTCAGAAAATCTGCTTTTAAAAACCAAGCGAAACTCCAGAACAAGACAAGATGATACAACACCACGAATCTGGATACATGGAAATTTGTATAAGCATGTACAAATAAAAACATACCAATGAAGTGCATAGCATAGCTAATAAAGTGTACAGGAAACTCTAAGCTGAAGGTATAATGCAACCTGAAGCTTTTCTGGCTATTAACATTGTCAATACTTAAAAGGCAGGTTGACACACCCTGAAAGCCAAATTGACACAGGACCTTCAGAAATGAGATAACAAGAATCCAGAGAAAATATTTTCCTTTCAGGGTGAAAGGGAAGGCTGGTAGGTATAGGGAATGCTGGATGACTAAAGAAATTGAGAAGAAATTTGTTAAGAAAAAGAAGGAAGCATATGTCAGGTATAGACAGGATAGATCGAGTGAATCCCTAGAAGAGTATAAAGAAAGTGGGAGTAAACTTAAGAGGGAAATCAGAAGGGCAAAACGGGGACATGAGATAGCTTTGGCAAATAGAATTAAGGAGAATCCAAAGGGTTTTTACAAATATATTAAGGACAAAAGGGTAACTAGGGAGAGAATAGGGTCCCACAAAGATCAGCAAGGCGGCCATTGTGTGGAGCCACAGAAAATGGGGGAGATACGAAATGAATATTTTGCATCAGTATTTACTGTGGAAATGGATATGAAAGATACAGACTGTAGGGAAATAGATGGTGACATCTTGAAAAATGTCCAGATCACAGAGGAGGAAGTGCTGGATGTCTTGAAAC
Organism: Chiloscyllium punctatum; assembly: GCF_047496795.1. Lineage (NCBI taxonomy): Eukaryota > Metazoa > Chordata > Chondrichthyes > Orectolobiformes > Hemiscylliidae > Chiloscyllium > Chiloscyllium punctatum. Next base: position 87,198,273 of record NC_092745.1, read on the forward strand.
AGTGAAAGGTGGATAAATCCCCAGGACCTGATCAGGTGTACCTGAGAACTCTGTGGGAAGCTAGAGAAGTGACTGCTGGGCCTTTGCTGAGATATTTGTATCATCGATAGTCACAGGTGAGGTGCCGGAAGACTGGAGGTTCACTGTTTAAGAAGGGCGGTAAAGACAAGCCAGGGAACTATAGACCCGTGAGCCTGAGCTTGGTGGTGGGCAAGTTGTTGGAGGGAATCCTGAGGGACAGGATGTACATGTATTAGGAAAGGCAAGGACTGATTCGGGATAGTCAACATGGCTTTGTGCTTGGGAAATCATGTCTCACTAACTTGATTGAGTTTTTTGAAGAAGTAACAAAGAAGATTGATGAGGGCAGAGCAGTAGATGTGATCTGTATGGACTTCAGTAAGGCGTTCGACAAGGTTCCCCATGGGAGACTGATTAGCACAGTTAGATCTCATGGATTACAGGGAGAACTAGCCATTTGCATACAGAACTGGCTCAAAGGTAGTAGACAGAGGGTGGTGGTGGAGGGTTGTTTTTCAGACTGGAGGCCTGTGACCAGTGGAGTGCCACAAGGACTGGTGCTGGGTCCTCTACATTTTGTCATTTACATAAATGTGAGCATAAGAGGTACAGTTAGTAAGTTTGCAGATGACATCAAAATTGGAGGTGTAGTGGACAGTGAAGAGGGTTACCTCAGATTACAACAGGATCTGGACCAGATGGGCCAATGGGCTGAGAAGTGGCAGGTGGAGTTTAATTCAGATAAATGTGAGGTGCTGCATTTTGGGAAAGCAAATCTTAGCAGGACTTATACACTTAATGGTAAGGTCCTCGGGAGTGTTTATAGCTACTTGAAAGTGGAGTCGCAGGTAGATAGGATAATGAAGAAGGCGTTTGGTATGCTTTCCTTTATTGGTCAGATTATTGAGTACAGGAGTTGGGAGGTCATGTTGCGCCTGTACAGGACATTGGTTAGGCCACTGTTGGAATATTGCATGCAGTTCTGGTCTCCTTCCTATCGGAAAGATGTTGTGAAACTTGAAAGGGTTCATAAAAGATTAACAAGGATGTTGCCAAGGTTGGAGGATCTGAGCTACAGGGAGAGGCTTAACAGGCTGGGGCTGTTTTTCCTGGAGCGTTGGAGGCTGAGGGGTGACCTTATAGAGGTTTACAAAATTATGAGGGGCATAGATAGGATAAATAGGCAAAGTCTTTTCCCTGGAATTGGGGAGTCCAGAACTAGTGGGCATAGGTTTAGGGTGAGAGGGAAAAGATATAAAAGAGACCTAAGGGGCAATGTTTTCACGCAGAAGATGGTACCTGTGTGGAATGAGCTGCCAGAGGATCTGGTGGAGGCTGGTACAATTGCAACATTTAAGAGACATTTGGATGGGTATATGAATAGGAAGGGTTTGGTGGGATATGGGCCGGGTGCTGGCAGGTGGGACTAGATTGGATTGGGATATCTGGTCGGCATGGATGGGTTGGACCGAAGGGTCTGTTTCCATGCTGTACATCTGTATGACTCTGTGACTCTATAACTTGTGCTGAAGTATTGTCACAACATATGCGGAATATATGTGTTTCATCAAATGACATTCCATGGTACTCTCCGCAAAAGACTGTCTCAGCTTGTGTACTGAATCACTAATACAATGCAGTGTTGTAAATCAGAGAAAGTGAGGACTACAGATGCTGGAGATCAGAGCTGAAAAATGTGACCTGCTGTGACCTAACTCAGAGAGTGAGGAAGAAAACTCCAACAGTTATGATTGTACACTGATGCTGAATGACTACAACCGGTGTCAAGACATTGTCATCCAACAACAATGTAGAAAAACACCCTCTCTAGATATATGATTATCAGATTGGGATGAGTTACTAAATGTCCAAAATATTATACTGAAGTTGAAATGCAAATTTTGTTGACTCAGTTTTTAGCTGTTTGTCAAAATTATCAAGGTTGAAAATGTGTTGCTGGAAAGCGCAGCAGGTCAGGAAGAAGGGCTCATGCCCGAAACATCGATTCTCCTGCTCCTTGGATGCTGCCTAACCTGCTGCGCTTTTCCAGCAACACATTTTCAGCTCTGATCTCCAGCATCTGCAGTCCTCACTTTCTCCTAGAAAATTATCAAGGTGTCAAGGTGACAAAATATGCCTGTATACAATTCTGTATATCCTTTTGGGATTTCTATTCTATTTGGAAAATGGTGTTTGTCATGGTATGTTTCATGGCTAGAATTCAATATACTTTTTAAGTGACATTCTCACAATGTCATTATCATATCATGGTATGTAACCTGATGGGTCCAGAAGTTTCAGTCTCCATCTTGCTTAGTCCTCTTGTGACATGAGGGAAATTTACTCCAGTGTATATCTGAATTGCTGATTGTGTTCAAACACTTGAAGTGTCTGTGATTATCATTTATGTCAGAAGTTGTAATAAAAGTCTATTAACCACTTCAGCACTATGACAGCCATGTCTTATCCTTATGTTCTAGGGGATAACATAAGTGTCACCTCAGTGGGCACGAATACTCTGTTGAAGTTAAAAAGTCCATCACTGGATCTGTGACAGATCATGAGGTCAGAAGAAATGTAGGTTAGTAACAGTGACTGTTTATAAAGAAGTGATTCATAGATATCACGGATATCACACTCAGTCAGTGCTTCTTTTAGTGCAAGTACCAATGAGAATAAATATGTACAATTGTAATCATGAGTGACTTTAAATTACATAAAGATTAGACAAACTGAGCTAGAGATGCATTGGTGGTGACCTTCCAAAATTATATGGACACTAGGGCAGTTTCTACAAATTGGAGGGTGACAAGTTCAATCCTACTACTTACAAAGGGAGAGAGAGATTCAAGGAGAATTGCAAATCAGTTAGACTAATGCAAGCAGGAGAAAATGCTCAAGTCTAGACATTATGACAGAACACTTGGAAAGCATTAATTAGATAGTACAAAGCCAACATGGGTTTATGAAAGGCAACTCATGGATGTAGGTTTGCTCATTGAGCGGGAAGGTACATTTTCCAATGTTTCGTCACCGTACTAGGCAACATCCTTAGTGAGCCTTCGGATGAAGCACTGGTAGTATGGCCCACTTACTATTTATGTGTTTACATTTCCTTGGGTTGGTGAATGTCATTTCCGGTGGTGATGTCACTTCTTGTGGTGACATCATTTCTTGTTTTTTTTCTCAGGGGGTGGTAAATGGAATCCAAATCAATGTGTTTATTGATAGAGTTCTGATTGAAATGCCATGCTTCTAGAAATTATCGTGCATGTCTCTGTTTGGCTTGTCCTAGGATGAATGTGTTGTTCCAGTTGAAGTGGTATCCTTCCTCATCTGTATGTACGGATACTAGTGAGAGTGGGTGATGTCTTTTTATGGCTAGTTGATTTTCATGTATCCTGATGGCTAATTTTCGGCCTGTTTGTCCAATGTAGTGTTTGTTACAGTTCTTGCAAAGTATTTTGTAAATTCCATTAGTTTTACTTGTTGTCTGTATAGGGTCTTTCATGTTCATTAGCTACTGTTTTAATGTGTTTGTGGGTTTGTGGGCTACCATGATGCCAAGAGGTAGTCTGGCAGTCATTTCTGCATTACGCTGAGGAAATCCACTAGGGCTTTTGAGGATATAGCTAGGAAAATACGTAAGGTAGAACTAATGGATGTGGCATATCTGGATTTTCAAAGGCTAGTAGGCAAATCTGGCATATTGTGTGCAGTTGTGGTCTCCATACCAGAGAGAGGATATACTTGCCACAGAGGGAGTGCAGCGGATGTATACTCAACTGATACTGGGAATGATAGGTCTGTCGTCATTGAAGGAGAGAAATTTGTTCAGTGTTTAAAAAAAATTTTGATTGAGTATGTGGATGTACCTATTCGAGAAGGTGCAAAACTTGACCTACTCTTGGGAAGTAAGGCAGGGCAGGTGACTGAGGCATCAGTGGGGGAACACTTTGGGGCCAGCGACCATAATTCTATTACATTTAAAATAGTGATGGAAAAGGATAGACCAGATCTAAAAGTTGAAGTTCTAAATTGGAGAAAGGCCAATTTTTAACTGCATTAGGCAAGAACTTTCAAAAGCTGATTGGGGGCAGATGTTCACAATAGGAAATGCTGGATGACAAAAGAAATTGAGGATTTGGTTAAGCAAAAGAAGGAAGCATATGTCAGGTATAGACAGGATTGATCGAGTGAATACTTAGGAAGGAAATCAGGAGGGAAAAAAGGGGACATGAGATAGCTTTGGTAAATAGAATTAAGGAAAATCCAAAGGGTTTTTACAAATACATTAAGGACAAAAGGGTAACTAGGGAGAGAATAGGACCCCATAAAGATCAGCAAGGCGACCTTTGTGTGCAGCCGCAGAAAGTGGGGGAGATATTAAACGAGTATTTTGCATCAGTATGTACTGTGGAAAAGGACATGGAAGATATAGAATGTAGGGAAATAGATGGTGACATCTTGAAAAATGTCCATACTAAAGAGGAGGAAGTGTTTGATGTCTTGAAATGCATAAAGGTGGATAAATTCCCAGGACCTGATCAGGTGTACCCTAGAAGCGGGAAGCGAGGGAAGTGATTGCTGGGCATCTTGCTGAGATATTTGTATCATCGATAGTCACAGGTGAGGTGCTGGAAGACTGGAGGTTGGCTACATGGTGCCACTGCTTAAGAAGGGCAGTAGGGAAAAGCCAGGGAACTATAGACCAGTGAGCCTGACTTCAGTGGTGGGCAAGTTGTTGGAGGGAATCCTGAGGGACAGGATATACATGTATTTGGAAAGGCAAGGACTGATTAGGGATAGTCAACATTGCTTTGTGCACAGGAAATCATGCCTCACAAACTTGATTGAGTTTTTTTGAAGAAGTAACAAAGAAGATTGATGAGGGCAGAGTGGTAGATGTGATTTGTATGAAGTTCAGTTAGGCCACTGTTGGAATATTGCATGCGATTCTGGGTTCCTTCCTATTGGAAAGATGTTGTGAAACTTGAAAGGGTTCAGAAAGGATTTACAAGGATGTTGCCAGGGTTGGAGGATTTGAGCTATAGGGAGAGGCTGAACAGGCTGGGGCTGTTTTCCCTTGAGTGTCGGAGGCTGAGGGATGCTCTTATAGAGGTTTACAAAATTATGAGGGGCATGGTTAGGATAAATAGACAAAGTCTTTTCCCTGGGGTGAAGGAGTCCAGAACTAGAGGGCATAGGTTTAGGGTAAGAGGGGAAAGATATCAAAGAGATCTAAGGGGCAACTTTTTTACGCAGAGGGTGGTACATGTATGGAATGAGCTGCCAGAAGAAGTGGTGGAGACTGGTACAATTGCAACATTTAAGAGACATTTGGATGGGTATATGAATAGGAAGGGTTTGGAGGGATATGGGCCGAGTGCTGGCAGGTGGGACTAGATTGGGTTGGGATATCTGGTTGGCATGGACGGGTTGGAACGTAGGATCTGTTTCCATGCTGTACATCTCTATGACTCTATGAGTGGGTGCTGGAAAAGCACAGCAGGTCAGGCAACATCCAAGGAGCAGGAGAATCGGCATTTCGGGCAAGACCCCTTCATCAAGAAGGGCTATCATCTGAGGTGAGATTGGTTCGACTGGCCTATATTCACTAGAGTTTAGAAGGATCTGCTGTGACCTGATTGAAACATATAAAGTTCTAACAGGGCTGGCCAGACTAGATACAGGAAGGATGTTCTCCCTGACAAGGGTGTCTCAGGATATGGGGTAGATCCTTTAGGATTGATTTGAGGAATAATCACTTCACTCAAAATTGGTGAACCTCTGGAAATATCTACCAGACAGCTCTGTGGAGGCCAATTCAATGAAAGTATTCAAGAAAGAGATCGATTAAATTTTAGATTTTAAAGGTTTCAAGAGATATAGGGAGAAAGCGGGAATATGATATCGAGATCGAGGATCAGCCTTGGTCATACTGAATGGAGCAGCAGGTCAAACGGACTCCTGCTCCAATTTCTCAGTTTCTATGTGTTTTTCACATCACTGGAGGAAAAGGCCAATTGTGACAATGAGCATCTGGGCATATTCAGAGTCTTAGGCGAAATTCTTCCAGATCTGGAATTCATCATTAATTCCATCAGGGCATCTTATATACATCAGGATGGAGATACCTAGCCAGGTGCAACATGATAAAGAGTCAGAAGAGTTTTTAACTGAACCCTAAAAAGAATGTCAAAGTTCGGGGTGGAAGACAAGGAGATTACTGCTTTGACACAAAAGTTGGAAAAATTGCCCTAAGTTAAAGAAGTCACAAACCCTGCCTTCAGGGCCTCAGCCATCGGTCTCACATGGAGGGAGTGAAGATGCTTTTCAAGAGTATTGGTAAAGTGAAAAAGAATTTACTACCTGTATCAGCAACATATTGATTTAAGCTTTTCTCATTTTGCAGAACTATTGGAAAGATTGACAATCTGACAGACTCCAGCAGCAATGACACACCAGCAGGTGTTATAAAACTCAAAGATGCTGAGCTTAGTTTGAACATTCAACTTCTTCCCTCATTAAGATTGTGTATTTCAGAATGGACTAAGGGACAAATTTAGAATCTTCTTAATCTGGGTATCTCCGTAGTAAAGTGGGCATTGCATTTAGGAAATGAACCTTTGCATAGATGGGATTAGCAAGCACCATTTGGAACTCAAGTTGTAACTGCAGTTGAATACTTACATTTAGGGATTTGCATTTTTAACTTATCTTTTCAAAGTAAGATCATCCATTACCTGGAGAGTTTCCTGCAACAAAAGTGGACCAAATCAGCTTCTAATACTTGTTTCATTCTATCCTTTAATTATATATTTAACTCAAGAAACTTTACTATATGAGACAGGGAAATAGCCCACTGTCTAAACAATTCTAGTCCTAAGTTCAGACTTCTCCATTAAATAATTCTTTCATATCTATAAAAGATATACAGTCTGAGAAGAAATCAATGAATTAAGTTTTACTGTAGTTTATAGTAGCAGAATAATTTTCACTTGATCTGAAATTTAAAATAGCTAACTCGTGCACTGATGTTAACATATCTCAAACTGAAAAATATTTTTCTCATTGGTGTCATTCCTATTTAACTCTGGATTTGATTTGCAATTTATGGGGTACTTGATATTGTGTCATTTTTGTCCACCACGTTATATTTTCTTAGTTTAGAAAAGGTGACATGTGATATTAAACCATACACCAGCTAGAAAAAGAAAATGTGGTTAGAAGAGAAAGAGAGTAAATGAATGAGGATGACTGGATTGTGTTTTACTGTCAGCATTACCACCTATCCCTAGAGACAGCTACACATAGCCTCTGGCTTAGGTAGAAAATCCATCTCTGCTTTAGAGTAAGCATTGGGACAAAGAGAACAGTGTAGGAGGAGGAAATGAACAAGCTGTGGCATTGTTGGCAGAGGTTAAACATTAACGTTTTCATTAATTTTGCTTTCCTTAGCTGTCCAGTGCCATGTAGCAGGACGTAGTGATGCTAAACAGCAATTGCATCCAATACCAACAATTACAGGCCACCTCAAAAAAAAGTGTGGATACTGGAGAAAAACAGAGAAGTTACACCGTGATTGCAGCCAACTGGCAGAAGTACAGCAAAAACATTGCTGTCATTTTCATAAACACCTTCCTGTTCTGGGAGCAGTCTGCCATGTTATACTTTGCCTTCTGTGTGTAAGAAAATAACATTTACCCAGTACAGTCTTTACCCTGTTACAAGAATGGTTACTGACTTGGGCTCCATTTGGAAAAGTAAAAATACATATTTTAGATCAAATTGACCCTGCTTTCATGAAGATACATTTGCTGAGTTGGTATTCACCTTCAGAGTGGCGGAAGTTTTGCTCACCACATAGATCTGTCAATGACCCCAACTATTTTTGAGCTTTGGCATCACTTAAATATTGTTACTTGCATTTAAATCTCTCCGATGCATGTGTTGCCAATAAAAAAGTTGAAAAAATTTGCACCAAAGTTTGTAAAACTGATTGCCCATGATCGATAGTATAAACTTTGTAAATTAAATTTTAAATTCTTCTTCTGCTACCTAGTATTGCAACAAACTTTGATATGGTGTAAACAGTAGAAAGCATTATGTATAATCCTACTTATATATACACTGTTTATAAGGTAAGTGATCTATATTTCCATCGTTTAAAGAAAGTTACATATGCTACCTGCTTTTTGGGACAGCCAATCAGAACAACATTAAATTGAGCAAGAAAGTGGTAGAATACACCTAAACCATTCTCATCCCTGTCCACGACAAGCCTGCTGAAAAATCAGGGCAAGGAGATTAGAAAATTCTAGACTCTGTCTCCTTTTATTTTTAGAGAAATGCCAGCATGAGAGAGTAGTTATAAAGGGGGACTTCAATCACCTAAATAAAGACTAGTTACTGCTAGTATAATGAGCAGTGAGGGTCAAGTGTTCCCAGATTGCATGTAGGAGAGCATCCTGCAGCAGTATGTGTCCAGTCCAAGAAGAAAGAATGCATTGTTGGACCTGGTACTTGGAAACAACTGATTGCTTCAAGTATCAGTGGGGGCACATTTAGGAGACTGTGACTATTGTACCATGTGTTCAGGATGATAGTGGAAAATGACATGCGACAATCCAAACTGAGAATATTAATTGGTGGGGTGCCAACTTCAATGGGCAAGAACAGAACTGGGCAGGGTTGACTGGAACGTAAAGTTGATGGGAAAGACAGTAATTGAATAATGGGCAGATGGTTTGTGTGCAGCCAAGGTATATTGCCTCAAATAGGAAAGGTAGGACAAACAAATCCAGAGTTCCCTGGATGAGAAAGGAGGTAGAAATTAACATTTAAAAAAAAGTGTGTTTATGACAGGTGTAAGGTAGAAATACAATTGGGTTGGAGAGGAATATTGATGGCTGAAAGAGGAGGTGATAAAGCAAACAGGAGAAGCAAAGAGAATTATGAGAAAATGCAAGCGACAAACATAAAGGGGAATTTCAAAGTTTTCTATATGTCTATGAGCAATTGAAAAAGTGGTTAGCGTCAATTAGAGTCAGGTTTACAGATGGAGCTGGGGGAGGGGGGCTGCATAGCTGATGTATTACATGAATATTTTGCATCTGTCTTCACAAAAGAGGAGGATGCTGCCAAGGTCATAGTAACAGAGGAGGAAAGTCTGTCATTTGAAACTTAACGAGAAAGAAGTCTTGGATATACTGTACTTAAAGTTATCAAGACACTAAGACTGGATGAAATGCATGTAAGGATTTTGAAGGAAGTGAGAGTAGAAGTTATGGGGATACTGGCATTCACCTTTCAGTCTTCCCTGGACTTGGGACACGTGCCAGAAGACTGGACAATTGTAAACATTATAGCCTTGATCTGGAAACATTATGAGGGTAATCTCACCAAGTACAGACCAGCCAGTTTAACTTCAATGGTGGGGGAGCTTCCAGAAAGAATAATCTGGGATAGAATTAGTAGTAACACACAAAAAAATTGATTATGGAAAGTCAACATGCATTCTAAATGGAAGAGTAACCAACTTTGTGGAATTTTTTTGAAGAGGTAACAGAAATGATGTGGTTGACATGGATTTGTAGAAGGCATTTGGTACACTGCCACACAATAATAAAACACACAAATGAGGTGCAGGCAGGTTCGACTGAGGCATTCAAGAAAGCATTGGATGATTATTTGGAAAGAAATAGTTTGCAAGGGTTTGGAGGAAAAGGCATAAAATAGGTGCTCGATGTTGATGTCTGCTTGAAGAAGCAGTGCAGGCATAGCAGGTTGAATGGCCTTCTCTGTGCTTTAATAATTCCACGACTTAGTGATTCTTGTGTCTACGTTCCACAGGGAGTTGAATCCCTTCAACAATTCTCTCAAAGGCCTAGAAAGGGAACAGTCAGATCATTTAATTGGGGGATTAAGATGTTTGTCACCCACATCCAAACACCTTCCTGCACTCTTCACTTGTTAATAAGTAGGAGCCTCTGCAAGAAGGATTTCTAAGCATATTGTTTTACAGAAAATACAGAAATGTTTTCTTGGAGGAAAACAATAACTTTTTGTTTCAACCTAACATTGCAATAATATTGTAATATATTTTATTTAATATGTTTTATTAATCATTTAGCTTTTGTCAACCAGTTTCTGATACAACGAATCAGAGAAATTAAAGCCTTTTATCGACATTTCTGTTACTTTGTTACCACACAGTCAAGCTGGCAACTTAGTTAAAGCATTAAAAAAAGTCAAGAAAAGTAGTTTTCATTTTGATTAGAACATTTCTCTAATATAAAAATTAAATGGTCACTGAGCATTGCTAACAAAAAGACACACTTTGTTGAAACTTTTCATCTTGGACTCATCAGGACATTTTGCAGGAATACAGTCTGAAGGGGAAAATCAACATTTAAACTGCATGCGAGAGAACTGCTGATTGTTTGGCACATGGACTGTGGATGGTAGCACCCAGTAATGCTGACTGACAGTAAACAGCAATTCTTTGTTTAAATTTTAAATCAGGAAAGTTGACTCTGATTGGCTAGGACATTGCCCCAAGAAATGAATTAGTGAATGGCTGTCACCTATTTTGTTGATTTGAAACAGACTCAGTGCATGTACATGTTCCTCCTGTCTACAAAGAAAAAGACTTTGTGTATTAACATACGTAGCTTACAATGCACACAAGTGTGCCATACTGTGAATCAAACTGACAAGATTAAATTGGAGTCAGTATGATTCTGCATACATTCAGGAATGTCCAGAAAATGTTGTCCGGTACATTGTCCATTTGCAGAATCATATGTAAAGTTGGATAATGTGTTGTGAAATTTGTAAGCTTGGTCTACTTCTACTTTTGTAACTTATAACATTATTTGCAAAAAGTTACACATGTGGATGGAAGAGAACATTTTCTCTGTTGTTTATTTGAAGCACCAGTTTCTTGTCTTGCCCATTATTATTGGCAGTGTTATTTTATATCAATGACTTGGTGGGTTTAGGGGATCTATGGATTGCTGCAAAAAACATTACCATTGTACACCCTAGAAAAACAGGTCCCCAGTTAGAACCTGTTAGTGAACCTTGCATTAATATGGAATTTCTGATGAAAGATTATTATCCAAATCTCTCGACAGATTAACACAAAACTTGCTGATGTTTCCAGCATTTTCATTTTTCAGCAACTGGAAAATGTTGCTTTTCTATTCAGTACCACACAGCTAGCATCAAAGTGAACAGCTGCTGATGCATTACTCATATCAACCTTCTTCAGGAACTGAGTTTCGGGGTTTGTCCTTAGTGCTGTGTGATGTTTTATCCTATGCAGTAATACACAATATTTCAAAGTTAAAAATCACATAATGTTAGGTTATAGTCCAACAGGTGTATTTGGAAACACTAGCTTTTGGACTGTTGCTCCTTCATCAGGTGAAGGAGCAGCACTTTGAAAGCTGGTGCTTCCAAGTATACCTATTGGACTATAGCCTGGTTTGTGTGATTTTTAACTTTGTACACCCAGTCCAACACCTTCTCCTCCACATCACAATATTTCATACATTCATGTGTACTGAAGGATGCCTTCAAAATGGTTTAGGTATATGAAATGTATCTTTTGCGTACCAAAGGCTTGTATGATCGGATGGCTCTTTGTTATCACTTGTTTGGAGTTTGGTTAGAATACTGCTAGATGGCCTCAGCCAGGTTTGAAATGGATATGCCTTGTCTTCAATCTGTTTGCTGGTCTGAATACATCAGGAAGGTAGACAACTGCAGGTCAATATGGTTCCAGCAACTCCCTGAGACTCTTGTACACACCTGGCGACATATCTTTTTGTGTTTACACACAAACTGCACATTGATGGATTGAAAGGTTATGTTTGACCTGGGAGTGTCCAGTTTGCCACATGTATAGTCAATGATATCCTGCACTTATGGAAAGTCCACCAAACATGCAAACCTCAGTGTCTGCTCCTTCAGACTGTCAATACTGTTGAATAACCCATTCCCATGAGCAGAAGAAAATTAGCTGTGAATATTGAAAATACATTGTAGTAGTTTCATCAAATTAATTCCACTGAAAATTGCTGCTGTGTGCCAGTTTTAAATTTGTTCATATATTACCCTGACTGAGCAATTAGCATGCATTAATATGCAGCCCTGACACCAACATGAGGGTTGTGGCAAGTAACCTAATATATGCAGAAGTTGGCGCTAAATTCTGAGACACTTTCAATTTTGTTGGCTTTTGACCTCCTATCCGTGCACTCCTTGTCGTTTCTAAAATTATTTCCCTTTTGGAAATGTGCACCCTGTTTGTATATTATTCATTTTCCATCTTTTCAAAAAATCTTAGGTTGGACTTCATGCGGAAATCCCATACGCATAACATAAAGTAATGGCTTTTCCATGGGCTAGTGAATAGTTACTTGTTACAAAACATTTTTTTCTTTTTGAACTGGTGATTTAAAAGTCGGGTGATCTGGTAATCCTCACCTTCACTTTCCAGCCTTACCCCATAAACATTGTTTCCCTTACCGATAAAAAAAGCTGTCTCAGCCTTGACTATATTGAATGACCCAACCTCGACTATTCACTGTGGTAAAGAATTCCACTGACTCACTACTCTATGAGAGAAGAAATTCTTTCTCTTCCCTCTGTGTGAAATGGAAAGCTTTACTCTGAGGTTGTCCTTTTTGTTCTTGATTCTCCAACAAGGGGAATAAACCTCCCCATATCTATCCTGTCAAGCTTCCTAAGAATTATATATGTTCCAATAAGGTCGCCTCATACTCTTCTGAACTCCAATGAGTACAAGCATGATCTACTCAACCCATTCTTATAAGAAAATCCCTCCATAGCTAGAATTAGCCTAGTGAACTTTCTCTGCACTGTTTCCAAAGTCAGTTTATAATTTCTAAGATAAGAGGACTAAAACTGTTTGTAGTATTCCAGGTGTGGTCTGACTAGTACTTAGATTAGTTTGAGCAAGGCATCCTTTCTGTTATATTCCATTCTTTTTGAAATAAAGGCCACAAGTCTATTTACTTTCCCTATTACCCTCCTGAACTTTGATGCTAGCTTTTTGTGATTCATGTACAAGGGTCTCAAATCCCTCTGCACTGCAACTTTCTGCAATCATTTTCCATTTAAATAATATTCAGTTCTTCCATTCTTCCTTCCATGTTACATAATGTTGCATGTTCCAGCATTATCTGCCAAATTCTCATCCCCGTCCCTCTCTAAATCTTTGTGTCATCCTCAATAATTTCTTTCCCACCTACTTTTGCGTCATTCCTAAACTTGGCAAAAATATGTTCACTTCCCTCATTAGTATGCATTGTAAATACTAGTGACTCCAGGACTGATCACTATGGCATTCCACTAGTTTCCAGGTTGCCACCCTGAAAATGCTGCTCTTATCATGACTTTCTATTAGTTAGCCAATCCTCCATCCTGCTAATGTACTACCTCCAACACCCTGGTTTCCTATCTTAATTTATAGTACCTTATGAATTCCTTTTGGAAATCCAAATAGATAACATTGGTTCTCTTTTTATCTACCTTATGTATTTATTCTTTAAATAAGTGTAATAAATTTGTTAGGCAAGATTACCCCTTCATGAAACCATGTTTGTTTTTATTTTATAAATGTTCCTCTTAGTGTATCCTTTATAATAGACTGTAACATTTTCCCAATGACAGGTGTTTAAACTGCCTGAAATACCTGATTTTTGTTTCCCTTCCTTTTTGTATGAGGTTACTACATTGACAGTTTTCCAATCTTTTGCGACTTTTCCAGAATGTAAGGCTTCTTGGAAGATCATGACCAGTACATTGATATTTCTGTAGCTATTTTCTTTAAAATGCATGGGTGCAACCCATCAGGTCCTTGGACCATATTGACCTTTAGCCCCATTAATTTCCCTAGTACCTTTTCTCTGGCAACATTATTGTGGTTAATTTTTCTACTGCATTAGCCTCTTGATCATCCAATACTATTATCCTCCTACCATGAACACTGATGCAACATATTTGTTTAAGTCCTTTAATTTCCCTAATATAACTTCCTCAGCTTAATCCTCAAAGGGACCTGTGTTCATTTTGGCCTGTCTCTTCCTTCTTACATAAGAAGCTCTTACTTCTGTTTTGATATTACTTGCTAGTTTGCCCTCATAGTTTATATTCACTTTCTTAATTATGGTTTTGGTCATCTTTTGTTGGTTTATAAAACTTTCCCAATCCTCTGGCTACATTATATGTTTGCTTTCTCTCAATTTGACATTCGTCTTAACTTTTGAGTGAGAGGTGATTGCTTTATTCCTTTCCTGGAGACATTCTTCTCTTTGGGATATATCTTTGTTGTGAGTCATGAACTATTTTCTCAAGAGACTGCCATTGTTCTTCAACCATCTTTTCTGCTAAACTCTTTCCCCAGTCCATCACCGCCAACTCTGTCCTCACTTCTTTGTAATCATCCATATTTAAGTTTAGCACAAGTATTTCTGGCCCAGCTTTCTTACTCTCAAACTGAATGCTAACTTCCACTATGTCATGATCTGTTACCCTGAGATTTACTTATTACACTGGTCCAACATAGCCTGATTTCTGACATCTGTAACATATTGTTCCAAGAAACTATTCTGAGTAGATTCAATAATCTTTCCTGGTGCCTACCTTTGCCAATTTCATTTCCCATTATACATAAAAATCAATGCCAGATCTGATTTTTATGCACACACATTATTCTCTGACCACAAAACAGCTCTGATAGGTGACCTATAGATTGCTCTACCATTGTCAACTTCCCTTGGTTATTCCTTACCTTCACCCATATGGATTCTACATAATTGGAACCTAGATAATTTCTTGCCATTTTAATTATTCAAGTTCATACAAATGGAGCTAGCCCTCATTCTTTCACTTTTGCCTGTCCTTTCAAAAAATCTCATATCCTTAATATTTAATTCGCAGATTTGGTCTTTTTGTAACCAGATCTCTGGAAGGGTGATATGATCATGTGCATTCAGCCTTTTTGTGCTGTTAACTATTTATTTTGATTTAGATACCACTCACAATTAAGCAATTATGCTTTTTTACCATTCCACCCCACCCAACTCTATTTCCTGTTGTTGTGAATGCTTGTATACTCTGTCCTTTCCTGTCTCAATTTGGGTATCATTATCAAAATAGTTGCACTGCAATGCTTTGTAAGCCTATCTGTACAAGCTTCCTTGCAGCCCTTCCCCCATCTAATTAGTTTACAATACTCTTCCCTTGCCCATGGGTCCAACAAAATATAACCGCTGAGTTTCCAGCTCAGCTGGATTCAGGCTGCTCATATCCTTGCTCTGCCTTTTGAGATGCTCTTAGCCAATGAGATATGCTTTATGGAGCACATGAGCAACCTGCTAAAGTCTGTATCTGCTCAGGGAATGGATTCAGTCTTCAAATGATGAGGCAAGATGATCATCCTAAGTGAAGCAATGGGTAAAAAATGCAAGTGTTTTGAATAGAGTTGTCTACTCTTGCCCCTTTTCATCATCATTCTTCTCCTGCTGTCACAGTATTGCTACATTACCACCAGTTAGGGATTGTTTGCTTTCCCGTTAAATAACAACCCCTTTATAAAACTCTTATTTTGGTTCTTCCATGTCTTTGAAACTCTCTATCTTTATAATTTTCTCCATTTCTACAACCCTCCAACAAATCTGTGCTCCTCCACTTCTAACCTCTTGAAGATTCCTGATTTTAGTAATTCCTTCACAAACAGTTATAATTTCAGAAAATTCTGTGTCTTATGATCCTTCTGCACAGCTATTTGATGAAGGAACTGCTTTTCAAAAGCTAGTACTTCCAAATAAACCTGTTGGACTATAACCTGGTGTTGTGTGATTTCTAACTCGGTCCACCCCTGTGCAACACCTGCACCTCTACATCACAGTTATAATTTCCATAGCCATGTCAAGTTATGATTGGTATCACTTTGATTACAATGTTTGATATTAGACAGAGGTGCCATAAAAGAATATACAGGTAGTTCTTCTGTAGCGTGATGGTTGCATTCTTGTGCAAGCCCGCTTTATAGCAAAATAATGCTTTAGAAACAGCGCTTAAAGTGTTGGTGATGTAACTGCATTATAGCCAACACATGTTTAAAAAGTTTATGCTTTAGAAACAACATCCTCAGTTCGTCAATCATGTTACAGCAAATTTGTGATAACAAAATGTGCTATATAGCAAGAATGTTCAACATACTAACTCCACTAACACTTGAGGTTAACTCCATATTCTTTGTTTAACCGTGTGATTGGAATCTGTGTAGGTGCACATCATCTATGTCAAACAAAGCTTGGAGGAGGATGCATCATTTATCATCAATTCAGTACAACTCTCCTGGGCACAACCATTTTTACCTGGTCACTTGTGAAATGAGAGGCAGCAACTGAAAACTACCTACCTATCTTTATGGCTCCACTAAAGCACCAGAACCTGAATTGGGGCATGTATCTATAAGTTCTTCATGGCACCCTCTAACTATTAATATGTGTGTGAACCCCCTGACAAAGGTAAACATATCTTTGCCTTGAAAAACAAGAATGTTTTAACTTCTGATGAAGAAGATCATATTGCATGTCCAGTAGTTCACCACAAAGGGAGCTGGTTATGATTGAAAACAACTCGAGACAGAGTTAAGTCTTGGAATTTTAAGAGTTAACCTCTTTCTAAGGATTAGTTCAGTTTGCATTGAGCATTTATTTACTAGCAACTGACAGCCCTCGAACAACTTGCCTACCACCAATCTCAGGCTCACTGGTCTATAGCTCCCTGGCTTATCCTTACCACCTTTCTTAAACAGTGGCACCACATTAGCCAACCTCCAGTCTTCCGGCACCCGACCTGTGACTATCAATGATATAAATATCTCAGTAAGAGGCCCAGCAGTCACTTTCCTAGCTTCCCACAGAGTTCTAGGATACACCTGATCAGGTCCTGGGGATTTATCCACTTTTATGTGTTTCAAGAAATCCAGCACTTCCTCCTCTGTAATATGGACATTTTTCAAGATGTCACCATCTATTTCCCTACATTCTATATTTTCCATATCCTTTTCCACAATAAATACTGATGCAAAATATGTGTTTAGTATCTACACAAAGGCTGCCTTGCTGATCTTAGGGGGGCCCTATTCTCTCCCTAGTTACCCTTTTGTCCTTTAATGTATTTGTAAAAGTCCCTTGGATTCTCCTTAATTCTATTTGCCAACGCTATCTCATGTCCCCATTTTGCCCTCCTGATTTTCTTCTTAAGTATACTCCTACTTCCTTTATACTCTTCTAAGGATTCACTCGATCTAGCCTGTCTATACCTGACATATGCTTAGTTTTTGTTCTTAATCAAACCCTCAAATTCTTTAGTCATCCAGCATTCTCTATACCTACCAGCCTTTCCTTTCACCCTAACAGGAATATACTGTCTCTGGATTATCGTTATCTCATTTCTGAAGGCTTCCCATTTTCCATTAGTCAAGTTAACCATAAATTCTGCTGCAAGTTAAATGTCTTTCAGTCTTAGACAGGGATAAACAAGTTCCCTACTGGACAGGAAGCTAGAATTAGTTAATTCAGTAGTTTTATCAAATTAATTTTATTCATGCCTGACTGACATTTGCAGAATTTTAGCTATTGTAAACATTGTGGACAAAGTTAGCAAGCACAAGATACCAGCTTATGATTGAGTGCAGCTCGAGTCAGAGTGAAACCTTGGACTCAGATTTGTGAAGAAGTTTGGTGCAGTGAGAGAGGATGTACAGTTCTCAATTGAGAAAGGAGTGATCTGAGAGAAGGAGCCAGAGAAAAACCATGGCACATGATAGCTGAAGCTCAGAAGTTTTAGATAGGTAATCAAAGTGCATGGTTAATGAGTTTTCATTTTTACATCATTGTACTCTTCCAAAATTCCCGAGGGTCTGGAATGGTCCCAGCATATTGGAGAACTGGCAATATAACACCTCTTTTGAAAAAAAAAGGAGGAAAACAGGAAATTACTGTGCAGGATAACAGCTCATGGTTTTAAGGCTCTTTTATCATCAAGGAAAGAGGGTTGTTTAATGAAAAGGAAGCAAAAAGTTGGCAATCAACTGATGAAGAATAAGTTACTGTTTCTCTCTTTGGTTGCAGAGCAAAATTGTGTGACTGTGAAGCCACACTGGGAGCAATTGCTTTAAGCATGCATCCACCCATTCAGTAATGCCACCTATTGGACAACAAATTGCACTTAATCAAGGCAGCTCATGAATAGTCCAAGTTTGTACATTAAAAAATTATGGCCCCAAGCAGTAGTTTTGTTCACACTAATTACTTCCTAGCCATGTCAGCTATGCAAATGTAGTCAGATCCTAACTTAAACTTGTTACCTGGGCATGGAATTTCTGAAACATATTCCGCAGCTATCATTGGAAGATGATATTTGGGAGCTGCTACATTCGAACCCTGCATTGTAAGTATGTAAAGGCTTGTTCTGTGATGCGCAATCGTTTCATTTCTTTTAGGGGAGATGGATCTCAGGAGCTACTACAATAGCTTACTGCCAAAATTCCACATTGCCCCAGTTCTGTTTACACTTTGGTTATGCAATGTATGTTTTAAGAAGGTGATATACATCAGAGTTCCTTATCAAGGCACAACATTGGCCTCTTTGCAAAGCTTCCATGTGATTCTTTATGATTGAAAAGAGGGCTCAGGCATAGAACCAAAAACAAAGAACGGTACCACGCAAGACCAGGCCCTTTGTCCCACCAAGTCGGTGCTGACACATGATGTCTTTCTCAACTAAAGACCTTTTGTAACTATGCTGTCTGTATCTTTCCATTCCCTGCCTATTCCTATATCTGAAGTATGGCAACCAGAACTTACAAAATATTCCAAATGTGGCCGAACTAAAGTGCTATAAGCTGCAACATCACTTGCCAATTTTTATACTTTATGCCCTGACTGATGAAGGCAAGCATGTCATATGCCTTTTTGACTATATTATCCGTTTATGTTGATACTTTGAGGGAACTGTGGCCCTATACACCTAAATTCCTCTGTATGTTGATGCTACTAAGGGTTCTGCTAATAATTATATACTTCCATCCTGCATTAGATCTTCTAAAATGCATCACCTCACATTTGTCCAGATTAAACCCAATCTGCCATTTCTCTGTCCAAGTCACCAGCCTATCTATATCCTCCTGTATCTATTAGCAATCCTTCTCAATTTCCACGCTCCCCCAATCTTTGTGTTGTCCACAAACTTAGTAATCAGACCAGCTATATTTTCCTCCAAATTATTTATCTATATTACAAAAAACAGGGGCCCCTGCACTGATCACTGAGGAATACTACTGATCATAGATCTCAAAACAGAAAAACAACCTTCCACCACTATTTTCTATCTTCTATGACTGTCAGTTCTGTATGCATCTTACCAGCTCACCATGGATCCCATGTGAATTCACCTTCTGCATCACCCTGCTGTGAGAGACCTTGTCAAAGGCATTGCTAAAGTCCATATAAACAACATCTACTACCCTGCCCTCAATAGTTATCTTTGTCACTTCCTCAACAAACTCAATCAAGGTTGTGAAACATGGCCTTCCCTGAACAAAGCAATGCTACCTATCATTAATAAGTTCATATTTTTGTAAATGTAAATAAATCCTATCTCTAAGAATCTTCTCCAATAATTTCTCTACCATTGACTCAAGACTCATTGGCCTGTAGTTTCTCTAATTATCACTATTGCCCTTCTTAAACAAAGAAACAACAGTGGCTCATTCCAGTCCCCTGGGATCGGTCCTCTTATTAAAGAGGGTAGAAAGATTTCGGACAAGCCACCAGTATTTTCCTCACCTGACTCTCTCAGTATTCTGCATAGTTCCCATCAGGTCCTGGGGACTTGTTTACCTTAATGCATTTCATAACATCCTCTTTTTTTTATATTGACATTCCCTAGAGTATCACTATACCTCTCTCATGACTCACAAAGCACAATGTCCTTCTCCTTTGTGAATGCCAATGTAAAGTATTCATTAAGGACATCATCCACTTCCTCCGGCTCCAAGCATAAATTCTCTGCTTTGTCCTTGAATGAACCTACCCTTTCCCTAGCTACCCTCTTGCTCCTTATATATGCATAAAATGCCTTGGGATATTCATTAATCATGCTGTCTTTGTATTCTTCAAAGGCTCTGTCTGACTTCAATTTCCTAAACCTTACATATGCCTCCTTTTTCTTTTTGACTAAGCTGTCATTTCTGTTGTCATCCAAGGTTTCCAAATCTCACTATCCTTATCTTTCATTTTCACATGAACATGCTGGTCCTGAATTCTAATCAAATGGCCTTTAAAAGATTCCCATATGTCAGATGAGATTTACCCTCAAATGGCTACCCCAGTCTACATTCCTCAGTTTCTGCCTAATACTCTGGTAGTTAGCCTTCCCTCAGTTTAGTACTTTCACCTGAAGACTACTCTTATCCTAATCCATAATGACCTAAAACTTACAGAATTGTGGTCACCGATACCGAAATGCTCTCCAACTGAAACTTTGATCACGCGGTTGAGTTACTTCCCAAATACCAGGGGAACATAGCATGGTCCTTTTCCCATTTGGATTATTTATATATTGTTTCAAAAAACATCCTGGACACATGTATAAATTCTTCCCCATTCAAGCCCCTGGCATGAAGTGAGGTTCAGTCAATTTAAGGGGTGTTAAAATCATCCACCACAACAACCCTGTTGTTTTTACATTTTTCCATAATTTATTCACATATCTGTTCCTCTTTCATGCATTGGCTGTTGGAAGGCCTGTAGTACATGCCCATTAAAGTGATTTCACCCTTCCTAATCCTGAGCTGTACCCAGATGGCCTTGCTGGATGAGCCCGCCAAAGTGTTTGCCCTCAATACAGCTGAGATGTTTTTCCCTTATCAATAATGCAACTCCCCACCTCTTTTCCATCCCTAACTTGCCTGATATATCTAAATCCTGGAACATTAAACTGCCTGTCTTATCCCTTTCTCAACCAAGTCTCTGTAATAGCTCCAACATCACAGTTATATGTATTAATCCAAGCTCATCTGCCTTACCTGTCATACATCTTGCATTAAAATAAATGCACTTCAGACCACCAGTCCCACCATGTTCAGTAACCACTCACTGTCTGCTTCTTAGTCTTACTGACCTTAGTCTCTGACTCCTCCTCAGTCATCTTATTGTTGACCTACTTCTCTGCTTCTGCCACACTAGTTTAAACTCTCTCAAGTGGCACTAGCAAACCTCCCTGCCAGGATATTGGTGTCACTCCAGTTTAGGTGTAATCTATCCTTCTTGTACAGGTCCCATCTGCCCTGGAAAAGGTTTCAAAGATCCCTATACATGAAGTCCTCCTGCACCAGCTCTTTAGCCATGTATTTAATTGTACTATCTTCCTATGCCTCGCATCATTGACAAATGGCATGGGAAGTAATCCCGAGATTACAACCCTACAGGTACTGCTTTTAAAACCTTTTCAATGTCCTACTTTACACCTAGAACATCGTTTGTAGGACTCATCTCTCTTTCTGCCTTTGACATTGGTATTAATATGGACCAAAACCACTGTTTGCTCTCCCTCCCCCTTCATAATATTCTGTATCTGCTCAGAGACATCCTTGACCCTGGCACCAGGGAACCAACACACCATCCTGGAATCTCACTTGCAGCCATAGAAACGCCTATCTGTGCCCCTGTGTATAGAGCTCCTTATCACTACAGTTCACCTGCACTTCGACCCTCCCTGCTGTACAACAGAGTCAATCATGGTGCCACTGTTCTGGCTGCTGCTGCTTTTCCATTTCACCATAACAGTCTCAAAGTAGTATATCTGTTAGAGAGGGGAATGGCTACAAGGATCTCCTGCACTGCCTGTCCATGCCTACTATTACAGTGCAAGCTGCTACCACCAACTCCAGAAAGACTCTCAGATTTCAGTTTGTGCTGCTGCCAAATGGTACAAAACAGGACCTAATGTTTGTATAAATGACTGCATTAAGTTACTTCATGACACTTGATTAAGAAAATCTCCGGTTTCATTTATATTCCAACATTTATTAGCATTTCTTGTCAGATAAAAGATTGCTTGTGTAGCAATCCATGATGACAACCCATACTTTTTAATATTTCCTATCATTATGATTTAATGATAAGTTACATTGTAGTAAATATTTAAAATTACATCATTAAACTTGGTCACTCTTAAAGACGGAACTTAAATATTAACAACTTTTCAAAAGGCGATACTTAGCAGGTGATTCAGCATTTGTAAAGAGACAGAACAGAGCACACCTGATTGTTTTCTCTTAAACACTGCCTGCATATGCCAGCACTTTCTGTTTTTCTTTCAGATTCCCACCATTTGCATTTTCTCCCTTTGGTTTCGCACAAAATTATTCCTCATTTGCAAACTGCAAATAGTTCAACTGTGTTTGTTGCCATAAATGTTACTGCAACTTTCAATGGTACTGAATGTTTTTTTTAATCCTAGTTTTATATATAACAATGATAAAATGTGAAACAAAGCACATACAAATGAATGTATTACATTTGATTTTAATCTGGTATTTTATCGGATGAAGCCCTAAGCTTTGTAATTTATTCTCTAACTCTGGCTGTCTCTTCATATCTTATATTGCTTCTTTGAAATGCTTCTAGTTTTGCATCAAATTTTGTTTGCTAACATTCCTGGAAAACGTATATGATAAACTTCCAATTTAGACATGCGACATAACTGCAAGTACCAGCCTACTGTTTCTCAGTTTTCTACCTTTCTTTTCTGAGATGTACATGTGAGCTTTTCATATACTACGTCGGCATCCAGAAGATTGAGAGTTCTTTATGTGCAAGTTTTGTGGAGACTTTTTTTAATCAAACACAGTTCCATCCAGAAAGAACATTAACATGAATAATATTTGACCATCCCCTTGTGCACTGACCTTAAGTTGGAGATCAGTCCAACTTAAATGTATTGGGTCAGTTCTAACTATAAAAGTAATGAGGTGGGAAATTGTGTATGGTTGTAGGATGGAAAGGCCTGGAGCAAATGAAAAGAGCAGTCATCCTGATACTTAAGACTTTTCACAATATTGGTTGGAATGAGTATTCTAGCCCTCCATGACAATGCCTTTTGAAGGGCAATAGTATTCCATGTGGTTGGCAGCATTTACATTCTCCTCTCACTGAAATTTGTGAGTTCATCATGTCCAATATCACAAACATGAGCACAAAATATAGACTAAAACTCCAGCATGGAGAACATATTTGTTGAATGAAGTATTGAACAAGACTCCACATCTGCTGACAATAGAGGTAAATGCTCTCATGGCACTATGGTTCAATGAGAAGTGCAGCAAGATATGCCAGGAGCAATACTAAATGTACCTAAAAATGAGGTAAAAACAATGACTGCAGCTGCTGGAAACCAGATTCTGGATTAGTGGTGCTGGAAGAGCGCAGCAGTTCAGGCAGCATCCAAGTAGCTTCAAAATCGACGTTTCGGGCAAAAGCCCTTCATCAGGAATAAAGGCAGTGAGCCTGAAGCGTGGAGAGATAAGCTAGAGGAGGGTGGGGGTGGGGAGAAAGTAGCATAGAGTACAATGGGTGAGTGGGGGAGTTTCGAAGCTACTTGGATGCTGCCTGAACTGCTGTGCTCTTCCAGCACCACTAACCCAGAATCCTAAAAATGAGGTGACAACCTGGTGAAGGTACAGTGCAGCACTACTTACATGGCAAACAGCAGAAGCAGTTTGCAAGAGACAGGAAGAAATGATCCTACAAGCAATGGATCAGATCTGAGTTCTGCAGTCCTGCCACATCTAGTCCCGACAGTGGTGGACAATTAATCAACTAACAGGAGGTGGAGGCTGTACAAAGATCCCCATCCTCAATGATAGGGAGCCTAGTATACCAGTGCAAATGACAATGCAGAAACAATTGCATACATCTTCAGCCAAGTACAAGTTGATGAGCCATTTTGGCCTCTTCCTGAGCTCCTCAGCATCACAGAGATTGGTCTTCAAATAATTCGATTAACTTGACATGACATCAAGACACAGCTGTCAAAAATTGTGGTGCTGGAAACAGCTAAAGGTAAAGAATACTGCAAAGGCTATGGGCTCTGAAACCATTCCAACAACATTACTAAAGACATTGTCCAGAACTAGCCAAGCCTCTAGCCAAGCCATTTCAGTACAGTTACAATACTGGCATCTACCCAATAATGTGAAAAATTGTCCAGGCATGCCCTGTCCACAAAACCAGGACAACTCCATCCTGGTCAATTGTCACCTTATCAGGCTACTGTCAAAGTGAAAGAGGTCATTGACAGTGCTATTAATTGGGAGTTGATAAAGTATAGAGTTGGAAAAGGCACAGCAAGTCAAGCAGCATCAGAGGAGCAGGGGAGTCAACATTTCTGAAAGGTCTCTACCTGAAATGTTGATTTCCCTGCCCCTCTGATGCTGCTTGACCTTTTCCCAGCTCCACACTTTATTGGCACTGACTTTCCAGTACCTGCAGTCCTCACTATCTCCCAGTGCTATTAAGTGGCACTTGCAAAGGAATAACTTGCTAATTGATGCTCAGATTGGGTTTTTCATGACACTCAGCTTATTATATCTTTGGTCTAAACATGGAAAAAAAGCTGAACTATGGAGGTGAGGTGAAAGTGACTGCCCTTGACACCAAGGGTACATTTGACTGAGTGTAGCACTAAGGATCCCTAAGGGCTTATGCCTGAAACATCAATTCTCCTACTCCGCTGATGCTGCCTGACCAGCTGTGCTTTTCCAACGCCACACTCTCGACTCTGATCTCCAGCATCTGCAGTCCTCACTTTCACCGAGGAGCCCTAGCAAGTTTAGAAGCAATGGGAACCTTTGCTGGTTAGAGTCATACCCAGCACAAAGGTATGGTCGTTAGAGGGCAAACAGCTCAGCTCCAAGACATCTCTGCACATACCCTTAGTGTTCTAGGGTCAACCATGTTCAACTACTTCATCAATGTCTTTCCTTCCATCATAGCATCAGCAGTGAGGATATTTACTGATTGTTGCACAATGTGCATCAGCATTCATATCTCTTGAGATGTTGAAACAGTTTAGTTCCATATGCAGAAAATGTAAAAGGCTTGGAATGATAAGTAACAAATAACATGCAGGCCACAAAAAAGTTTCAACAAGAAAGAAAAGTACTGTCATCTCTTGACTTTCAATGAATTTTCAATGATCAGAAGAGAGATAGAGGGCTTGGTATCGTGGTCGAATGATAACAACCTCTCTCAATGCTGGCAAAACAAAAGAACTGATCATTGACTTCAGAAAGAAAGGAGGAGAAAACGTACCTCCCCCCCTCCAACCCCATTTACATCAATGGAGTGGAAGTTGAGAGGGTTGAGAGGATCAAGTTCCTAGAAGTGACGATAACCAACAACCTGGACTTCCCATGTACAGAGGAATGGGATGGGCGGATACTATTCCGTTCCGATAATTGATTAATCGGTTAATTGATTCAATGCCTCTTCTCTGGGGCTCCAAATAATCTGAAATGTCTTTTTTCCTCACTCTGCCTGCCTTGCTCCTCTCTCTGTCTCAGGGTTTGTTTCTGAGCAGACACACCCTTGTGTGAGGGACCTGCAGCATTGCTGTAGCATTCCCTCCCCCTCAACCCCCCACCCACCATGAGTTCAATGGGATTGACACAGTGAACACTTGTTAAGTCCGCTCCCTGTTCTGGAGAGTAGACAGCAACACACTGTCCAAGAAAGTCCGCCCTCCACCCCCCACCCTGTGCGCCTCTGCCACTGTCTGACCCTGTGAGACCCCGCCCGCCCCCAACCCACCCCCCCCCCAACCCCCCACCCCCCGATTCGCCTGCCCACCCTCTCTCTGAGGCAGCCGGACTGGACACCAACAGTAAGACTGCTGCTGCCTTTGAGGGTGAGTCTCAAAATAGCGCAACACACACACAACACCTTTCACTGCAACGTTTTGACATATTCCACCTTTGCCCTGTACAGGACAATATTAGAGAAATTATCTAGGGAAGGGTGGTTTATGGTACACTCTTGTGTAGATCTCCAGGGATAGTGTGGGGAGAGAGAGAGTGCAGACGGTTAGCCATTTGGAGACGGTGCCTGGGCTCCCATCGATGTCCAGGACTGTTCTCGGCAGCATTTCAGTAAACTAAGTTCATTTTTAATAATTGTAAACAAAAGATGTGATCAGTATTGAAACACCTCGTTGGTGTAATGTCCCTATGGGGGCCTTGAGATCTTCTTCGGATAATCCGAAATTTGGATAATTGATATTCGGATAATCAAGGTTCCTCTTTAGATGCAACAGGCAAGAAGGCACAACAATGTCGCTTCTTCCTCATGTGTCTTAGCAAATTCAGCATGTCCATAAGGACCCTCACCAACTTTCACAGATGCACCATTGAAAGCATACTATGTGGATGGATGACAGTTGGTATGGCAACTGCTCTGCCCAGGACTGTAAGAAACTATAGAAGATTGTTTGCTCAGCCCAGGCCTTCACGGAAACCAACCTTCCATCCATGGACTCTCTTTATGCTTGTTATTGCCGTGGTAAGGCTGCCAACATTATCTTCCTACCCTGGTAATGATCTCCTACAACCTCTTCCATCAGACAGGAGATACTGAAGCTTGAACATTTGCACCAGCAGGTTCAAGAAGAGCTTTTTCCCTGCCAGTATTAGACTAATGAGTTGACTCTCTAACTTCAAATAATGTTGATCTTGTTAAGGTTATGAGAAAAATCATAGAGTCCCAACATTGTGGAAACAGACCCTTCGGCCCAGCAAGCCCACACTGACTCCCTGAACAGTAACCCATCCAAATCCATTCCCCTATCATATAACGCTACATTTACCCCTGACTAATGCACCTAACCGACACATCCCTGTACACTATGGGCAATTTAGCATGGCCAATTGACCTAACCTGCACCTAACCTCTGGAGGAAACCAGAGCACCCAGAGGAAACCCACGTAGACATGGGAGAATGTGCAAACACCACACAGACAGTCATCCAAGGCTGGAATCGAAACCGGTCTCTGGGTCTGTGAGGCACCACTGAGCCACGTGGCCCCCTACACACTTGTTCTGTACACCTTCTGTATGGTGTAACCTATATGCCTCACTTTGTCTTGGCACCCTATGATCTATATCTCCTTGTTTACTATGACCTGCCTGTACTGCTCGCAAACAAAGCTTTTCACTGTACTTAGGGACATGTGACTACAATAAATCAAATCAAATCAAATCCCCTTTCACACTCAATATCCTGGAAGTTACCATTAAACAGAAACTGAACTGGACTAGCCATAAAAAAATCACAACGCTTGGTCAGAGGGCAGTAACTTTGTGGCAAATAACTCAGCTTCTGTCTCCCTAGTGTTTGTCCACAGTCTACAAGGCATAAGTCAATAGTATGATGGAATATTCCCATTTCCCTGGATGGGTGCAGCTCCAACAACACTTAAAAAGTTTGACACAATCCAGGATAAAGCAGCTGCTTGATTGGCATCCTGTCTACCATCTTTAACATTCACTCCCTTCAACACTGATGCACAGTGGCAGCAGCATATTCTATCAGTAAGATGCACAGCAGTAGCTCACCAAAGCAGCTTCAACAGCACCTTCCAAACCTGCAATCTTTACCACCCAGAAGGACAAAGGTAGTAGAGGCATGGGAACACTACACCTGCAGTGCCTTTCCAAGTCACTGTGGCCTAACTCGGAATGATGTTGCCATTCTTTCTGTGTTACTGGACTAAAATCCAGTAACTCCCTTCCCAATGGCACTGTGGGTGCCCTGACAAGAAAGCAGCTCTCCACCGTCTTCTCCAGGACAATAGGCAATAAATGCTAGCCTAGCCAGCAATGCCCTCATCTCATGACTAAATAAAAGATAAACATTTTAGAATAGAAGATTATCTTCACAATCAATTAGGGTTGAAGTATATTGCCTTGCCTTACACAAATGTACTGCATTATTTCCGACACAATAACAAGATCTACATTTCAGAAAGTGCCTCATTGGCTATAAAATGATTTCAGACATTCTGAGGCCATGAAAGTGGAACTATATCTATCTTTCTTTTTTATTTTTTTCCCTCAACATGCAGCTAATTAAACAAATAGTGACAAAGGACATGGACAATGTTGATATAATTTTGTCCACATTACATGGTCTGTCCAAAAAGTAAGTATGCTTCAAGGATCAACCAAAAGCTTATTCACAAAACCAGAGTGAATTGCAAACTCGAGGCATTATAATGAACCTCCAGTCAATTTCCCAATTGATAATATTCACTTTATGTCTTGCAACTATCTGCACACTATTCAGGTGTTCGTACAAAGTATTGATTGCTCGCCTTTGCAACCCAGCTATTGCGGTTCTAACTTGTTTTTTGTGAAAGGGTATTATGTATTATAGAACTGAGGCAGATTATAGAACAATCTAATGGAGTTGTTCCAGATTAGTTATGAGTGAATTGAATGATGAGACAGGTTTGAAGGGCTGAATGGCTGGCTCCTGTTCCTATGTTTCTTTCAATGCATTCATACATACAGCAGGCATACAGGTAATGAATATGAACAATGGTGATTTTATTCCCCTGCATGACTAAAGAGAGGTGATAGACAGGAGGCTGGAAGAGCACAGCAAATTAGGCAGCATCAAGTGGTGGAGAAGACAATATTTTGGCTGTTACCCCTCTTCAGGACTGGGGGTGGGTGTAAGGGGAGCTGCAGATAAATGGGGTGGTGGGGCAGAGTGGTGAAGTAGGTAAAGGTGAAGACAGGTGGAGAGTACCACCTGGTTAGACAATGGGATGAATGTATCCGGTTGGTAGAACAGAGGGGCTGGGAAGGCAGTTGGCGATGGGAAGGCAGGTTATTTGAAATTGGAGAACTCAATGTTGAGTCCTCAGGGCTGTAGGCTGCCCAGGCGAAAGATGAGATGTTGTTCCACTAATTTGCGGTGTGGTTCATTGTGGCAATGGAGGTGGCCAAAGATGGTCATATCGGAAAGGGAACTAAAATGGGCAGTGACTGGGAGGTCTGGTTGGCCCCTATGGGCTCGGCTGTGATGCTCAGTGAACCATTCTCTAAGATTACGTTCGGGGTCCCCAGTGTAGAGAAGGCCACATTGGGAGCACCTGATGCAGTAAGCTAGGTTGGACTAGAAGCAGGTGAACCTCTGTCTCACCCAGAAGGACTGACTGGGGCCCTGTATGGAGATGCGGGGTGTGGTGTACTGGCTGGTTTTGCATCTTTTCCGGTTGCAGGGGATGGTATCTGAAGGTTCGAGGTGTGTAGGGGAAAGTACCTAGAGTTTGTGTAGGACCTTATTTGAAATTATGTAATTGAATGTGGATTAGAAATTTAAGTCTAATTTTGATAAAAGATCTGATAAGCAGGTCACAATGCTGCTGTACACATTTCAATTTCTGCCTGTGGTTCTCCAGAATGAAAGACCCGGGACTCATGCAGGCCACTAGAGGGAGACCCTAATGAGAAGCCATTTATTTATTTAGATGGACAGAGGGAATGAGAGCAAGTTTTACACATGTTTTACATAACTGCTCAGTTGGTGGACTGCATGGCCCCGGAAGTGTATCATGCATGAATAAAATGCATTTGAATTGGGCATAATAATGTATAACTATAAACACAGTATTGCTGCAGTCTGATTGTCTTTTCAAAATGGCAAATAATTATTGAATTCCATTGCTACAGTAGAAACAGGAAAGGGAGGCGGGAATGTAGGAATGACAATGATTAATCTCAATATTGATAAAAAGAAGGAAATAAATAGCTTTCCTGATCCTTCCTGTGAAGCATCTCAAGGTGCTTCACAGCCAAAGATGTCGCTATTGAAGTGTAGTCACTGTTTTAATAGAGGCAACACAGCAACCAACATGCACACAGCAAATTCCCACAAACTGCAACAAAATGCCAACCAAATGAATAAGAAATGTTTGGAGGGATATGGGCCAAGCATAGGCAGGTGGGACTAGTTTAATTTGGGATTTTGGTCAGCATGGATTGGTCGGACCGAAGGGTTTGTTTCCATGCTGTGTGACTCATGATTCTATGACTCCAAAATATTCTGTTTCAATGCTGTAGGTTCAGGTATAAATGTTGGCAATCACAGCGGAAGAACTCCCTGCCCTTCTTTTAAAAGTGTTGTGGGCTCTTTTAATCCATCTGATTTACACAAAAGAGGAAATCTCTCACTTTGCAGCACTTCCTCAGTACATTGAAGTGGCAGTCTGGATTCGTCAGGCATGATCTAGCTTGCACAAATCCATATGAGCAAGCTCAGAGTTTTGCCTATTTACACTTCTGGGAAGCAGTCTGACATGTTTTTTCTGCAGCAAATGTACCATATAAATTTGCTTGTTATTCCTTTGTACTCCATGGTGATCATGTTTTGATAGATGACACAAAAGAAAGGAAATACCATGAAATATCTTTGTTAAACTCTGAATGTGTATGAATTCAAACTTAAGGATTCACTTACATTCCTGGTCTCTTTGTGTTTTAAATAAAAAGTCTTATATCTTCCTGTATGTCATTGACATACTTCTGGACATGTTCACTAAGGCTAGACAGAATGTGTTGTCGCATTAGGGTCTCACCTTTTAACTGCAAGAAGCTGGTATTGTATCTTTTCAGGAAGACCCACCAAGCCACATGTTAATCTGCCAGGAACAAGGCTAGTGATGAATATTCTCCTGGGACATCCCAAGGCCAAAGTCTTACCTAGGGGGAGAGCTGCCAGTCAATCAAAGCCCAGCAACTCTTGCACTCAGCAGCTATGAAGGGTGTGGATGCTGCTGGCTCAGCACACTGGGAGTCATAGAGGTCATGGAGTCTTAGAGATGTACAGCATGGAAACAGACCCTTTGGTCCAACCCGTCCATGCCGACCAGATATCCCAACCCAATCTAGTCCCACCTGCCAGCACCCAGCCCATATCCTGCTCCTCGGATGCTGCCTGACCTGCTGTGCTTTTCCAGCACCACTCCCAACCCATATCCCTCCAAACCCTTCCTATTCATATACCCATCCAAATGCCTTTTAAATGTTGCAATTGTACCAGCCTCCACCA
Organism: Chiloscyllium punctatum; assembly: GCF_047496795.1. Lineage (NCBI taxonomy): Eukaryota > Metazoa > Chordata > Chondrichthyes > Orectolobiformes > Hemiscylliidae > Chiloscyllium > Chiloscyllium punctatum. Next base: position 87,229,521 of record NC_092745.1, read on the forward strand.
CTTCTGCTGGCAGCTCATTTCATACACGTACCACCCTCTGCGTGAAAAAGTTGTCCCTTAGGTCTCTTTTATATCTTTCCCCTCTCACCCTAAACCTATGCCCACTAGTTCTGGACTCCCCCATGCCAAGGCTCAAAAAACATATAATCAAGAAATAATCCACTCTACTCACTACTGCAGACTTTCTGTAGGCCACACTTAAAACAGTTTACTCATCTGATTCTGTGCTGTGAACTGTGCCCAAACAGTTCCTCCAAGATTAGTTGTGAATTTCACTGTTTATTAATTCTCCCAGATGCACTTCGATGTCCAGTGATACATGAATTCAAACAGCAAAGGCAGTAACTGTGCAGGTACACTGTGGTGTCAGTTTCTCTCTCTCTCTCTCTCTCTCTCTTTCTCTCTCCTGCACTGTCCTCACCATGTGCTGCCATTGTCTGTTCTTCTCCCTTTTAAAACTGCTGCTGTTTTGACTTTATTTTCCAAAGTTCCAAAACAATGCAACAGCATATAAAACAGTAATTGCTGCTCCTGGGATTCGAGGAAATCACCTCCAGTACCTAAAGTACCTCAAAAATGGAGCAGCTGTTACAGCCAGAAATTTTTCCTGTCCTCCACCTTGGATTCCTGGAATCATGGAGGGCTGACGCCAGAGGTAAATCATGGGGAAGGCTGTTATGATCTCATGTAGCAGTGTTTTCAAGGAGATAGTGTCAGGGGCTCCAGATACAAGGGCAGGGGGTTAGCTCCCATCACTCCCTGACATCTAATCTGCCAGGGTCAGCTCTTGTGGTATTGCAACAGAATCCTTGCCTCTGAGCAAGATAGCCCAGATTCCACTGCCAGCTACTCCAGTGGCCTAACACATTTGAACGTGTTGGTTTGGAAAAAGAGCTCTTCACTCATGGTCCTGATCTTTGGACACTGTGAGTAGAGCAAAGGATGGGCAGGTCCCAGGTCCTGCTACAAGACAAAAAGAAAGCAGCCTTCGCTTGTAGATAGACGTGGGCTCCAAAGGACTGGAGAGCATTATCACCCCCTTCCAACACTCTTTGGATTTAGTTCCTTCACTTGTTCCCTTAACCTTCCTACAATTTTACTATTGTTGCATTGTCCCCTGTGGGTAAGTGGGTGAATAGCCAGTGGCTCGACAAAAATAGACCCGAGTTCTGGAGTGTTCTTGTGGTGCAATGATAGTGTCTCTACCTCTGGGCCAGAAGCCCTGTGTTTGAGTAAAAAGTAACAAGTGCCTTCTCTTTTAGAGAGCAGTGGAATTTGGAGTAGATCATTTCTTCTCCAACAATATTTTGACTCAGTTCCCACTCTTGTTTCCTACCATTTTTTCCTATTGTGACCCGGTGGGTCTTCTGCGTTAATTAGTTAGTCAGGTGATCTGGTTGTGGGTCTTCTAAAATAAGCTGAAAGAGCTGGCTTCTGTAGAGGAGACCATGGTGTAGTGGTAGCGTTCTAGCTGATAATCCTGGCTAATATTCTGAGGGCGTGATTCACATCACATCATATCAGGTGGTGAAATTTGAATCCACTAAAAATATGGGAAATAGCACTCATTAAAAAACAACTATCCGATTCCCTAATGTTGTTTAGAGAAGGTATACTTAACTGACCTAGTGATTCTAGACCCACATGTTTGAATACTCCCCACCCTGTGAGCAATTAAGAATGGGCAACGGTATACTCCCCACTTGCCTGAAAGGGTGCAGCTCCGACAACAGTCAAGAAGCTTGACACCATCCAGAACAAAACAGCCCACTTGAATGGCACCACATCCACAAACATCACTCCTTCCACCACTGGTAATCAGTAGCAGTGTGTCCTGACGACAAGATGTACTGCAGAAATTATCCAAAGACCCTCAAACAGCACCTTCCAAATCCATAACCACTTCCATCTAGAAGGCAAATGTGACACATACATGGAGCATCATCACCTACAAGTTCCACTACAAACCACTCACCATCCTGAATTGGAAATATATCACTGTTCCTTCATGATCACTTGGTCAAAATCCTGGAATTCCCTCCCTAAGGGAATAGTGGGTTAATCTGAAGCAAGTAGACTGCAGCGGTTCAAGAAGGTAGTTCACTACCACCTTCTCAAGGGCAACTAGGGACGGGCAATAAATGCTGGCTGGTCAGGGTTCCTACATCCCATGAATGAAAAACAAATTACTGGCCCAGCCAGTGAAGCTCACATCCATGGACCAAATCAAAATAAAGAGCTGACTTCTCTATGTATGGAGGATTTGTAAAGTTGGTGGTGGGTGTTTTTCTTTTACAAGAAGAATTGGGTTCTTCCCAGACAGGAGGCTATTGAGTGGCCCTTACTTGGAGACTTAAGGGTCTCAATTAGCAAAGGGATGTGAATGCAATCATGTGTCCTTCCACCCAGAACAACAGGGGCCAGCCATGATGCATAAAATGTTCTTTCTACCTCCAAAGTTGCCACTATCTTCCAGCAAAAGATTTCACGCACCATCTGTAAGGCTGCTTATTTTCACCTGTGCAATCACCCCTAACTTCATCACTATGTCAAATCGACTGTTGCTGAAGCTGCCATTCATGCCTTTGTTACCTCCAGTCATGACCCATCACCCATCATTGTTGGTTGTGCTCCCAGTTGTCTCTGTCCTATTGTATTCTTGATGTGGAGGAGGTGGTGTTGGACTGGGGTTGCCAAAGTTAAAAATCACACGACAGGTTGGACTGTAACTCGGTGTTGTGTGATTGTTAAATACTGTATTCTGACATAGATTCCAGACACAAAAGGTGCTGTACTTGAAGACAGTTACATGACATTGCGACACATAGCCTTCTAATAAGAAAGCCTTACCTCCAGTCACTCTTACTTTGTAATGGATTCAGTGAGGTCAGTCAGCTATGTAATGTAAAAAATGTACTTTCTGTACATTTGCACTTAACTGTTGACACTCTTAATTATCTGGAATTATCTTGCCATTATCTCTCCACCTATATTCTGTGCCTGTATGCATCCCTTCACTTCATCTGATGAAGGAGCAGTGCTCTGAAAGCTTGTGATTTCAAATAAACCTGTTGGATTACAACTTGGTGTCATGTGACTTCTGACAATGTAAAAATCATCATTAAGTACAGAACCCAGACCAAGCGAATAAGCCTGCGATATGGTATCCTTGTAACTAGTTAGTGTTCTAAACAAACTTGCAGATATTTGATTCAATAGAATCTCACTATCCCAAATAGCCTTAGCTATGTGAGGGTTTTTGGGCGGGGATATCTACCACATTGCGAAAATGTGACAGACAATGTTCTGTGTGCAAATTCAGCTGCATTTATACAAATACATATTTTAGGATAGTCCAGTGGTCTTTGCACAGCTTCACTGTAAGAGCAATTGTGTCGATCTCTCTTCTGGAGGCCTGCAAATTCCCCATCACTGACCTTGTACTATTGGACCTAGGATTTAGCAAGCTCCAGGGTTCACCTGGGCACTTGCTTGGAAATATGACAGATGTTGTACTTCCTCTTATTAAAACTTGTATCTGCTTCTTATGTTTGCCACTTTGCATGTTGGGATTAGGTGTGTACAATGCTAAAGTTTCCCCATAATGAGCAGGTTTCCAATACTGCTATTGTCCAAATCAGCAAGTAAAATTGGTAGATCAGAATGGAAGACCGAGACTGAGTACCATTTAAATTTCACAACGAAAAGAAAGAGGAAGGCAGCAAAGCTGGCAGAACCGTAAACAAATCAGTTCACAATATTCGATGTAATCAGAAGCTGCCCCAAATAATCCAAGATTTTGATTGTCATAATAATTAATTATCATAATAATTAATAATTAATAACCATGTCAGCATGGTTATAAATCTCTGCTAGTGTACTTTTATGCCAGTTACTGAGTGATCCACAATGATCTACAATTATTTAATTTGTTTTTCTAGAGACTAGTGCTATGAACCACTATCACATTTAAATCGTCTACCCATGTAGCTACTAATCCCAAACCTGGAACAGCCCTACAGAACTCAAAGTTCAGCTCCAAGCCACACACAATTATTGGCATGAGCAATATGAATTGGGGATTTGTGTGATTAAGTCTTCCGGAAAACTTGAGCAGTACTTCATGCTCTACCCAGCGGCATGTTTGGAAGCAGGGAGGGCATGTCGTTTAGTGGGATGCTGGCAGGTGCAGATTGCACTAACTTCTTACACTCACCCCACTTGACAGACAAGCTCCGTAGACAGTCTTCCTGTCCCCTTGCCAATCAAGGCCACTACTCAGACAATTAATGTTCTGGCTAAAGCTTCTGAGTCTGTGCAAAAGAAGTTATGGCTTTATTTTGGGCATGGCGCAAAGACAGCCATCATCAGAAACTGCCTTTCCAATCCACGAATGTGTTATCACTCGAAGGAACAAAAAAATGAGAGCACACACATCATTCATCTCTTCTGAGGGAATGAAGAATGCTGTTGGAGGTGAACTCCTCAAGAACAGGATACTTGTGTGGGTCGAGGGAGGTACGGTTGGAATAAAAATGTTAAATGCTAATATTTGTACATTGCTTGTAAATAAGGATGTATAAAATAACTTGGAGGGAGATGTAGAGTAGTGTGATTTGTATCTTCACTCTCGATAAGTGTTGAGCATGTGTAAAAACAATTACCCAGTTGCTCTCCCACTATTGTCTTGGCTTCATCTGATCATGAGCTAGGTACAGCTATAATTACCTGAGACTACACTAGGTTTGCTTCTAGAGAAACAAAACCTCAAGCAGTTTCTAGGAAAACTTATAGCACACATTTAATAACTTACCTACTTCAAGCTAACTATGAAATTAAGACCATAAGACCATAAGACATAGTAGTGGAAGTAAGGCCATTCGGCCCATCGAGTCCACTCCGCCATTCAATCATGGCTGATGGGCATTTCAACTCCACTTACCCGCATTCTCCCCGTAGCCCTTAATTCCTCAAGACAACAAGAATCTATCAATCTCTGCCTTGAAGACATTTAGCGTCCCGGCCTCCACTGCACTCTGTGGCAATGAATTCCACAGGCCCACCACTCTCTGGCTGAAGAAATGTCTCTGCATTTCTGTTTTGAATTTACCCCCTCTAATTCTAAGGCTGTGTACACGGGTCCTAGTCTCCTGGCCTAACGGAAACAATTTCCTAGCATCCACCCTTTCCAAGCCATGTATTATCTTGTACGTCTCTATTAAATCTCCCCTTAATCTTCTAAACTCCAATGAATACAATCACAGGATCCTCAGCCGTTCCTCATATGTTAGACCAACCATTCCAGGGATCATCCGTGTGAATCTCCGCTGGACACGTTCCAGTGCCAGTATGTCCTTCCTGAGGTGTGGGGACCAAAACTGGACACAGTACTCCAAATGGGGCCTAACCAGAGCTTTATAAAGTCTCAGAGGCACAACAGTGTTTTTATATTCCAACCCTCTTGAGATAAGTGACAACATTGCATTCGCTTTCTTAATCACGGACTCAACCTGCATGTTTACCTTTAGAGAATCCTCGACTAGCACTCCCAGATCCCTTTGTACTTTGGCTTTACAAATTTTCTCACCATTTAGAAAGTAGTCTGTGCTTTTATTCTTTTTGCCAAAGTGCAAGACCTTGCATTTGTTCACGTTGAATTCCATCAGCCATTTCCTGGACTACTCTCCCAAACTGTCTAGTTCCTTCTGCAGCCTCCCCACTTCCTCAGTACTACCTGCCTGTCCACCTAACTTCGTATAATCTGCAAACTTCGCTAGAATGCCCCCAGTCCATTCAACCAGATCATTAATATATAATGCGAACAGCTGTGGCCCTGTGGGACATCGCTCGTCACCGGCTGCCATTCCGAAAAAGAACCTTTTATCCCAACTCTCTGCCTTCTGTCAGACAGCCAATCCTCAATCCATCCCAGTAGCTCACCTCGAACACCATGGGCCCTCACCTTGCTCAGCAGCCTCCCATGTGGCACCTTATCAAAGGCCTTTTGGAAGTCTAGATAGACCACATCCACTGGGTTTCCCTGGTCTAACCCACTTTTCACCTCTTCAAAGAATTCCAACAGGTTTGTCAGGCATGACCTCCCCTTACTAAAACCATGTTGACTTGTTCTAAGACTCTGCTCTTCTAAGTATTTAGAAACCTCATCCTTAATGATGGATTCTAGAATTTTACCAACAACCGAGGTTAGGCTAATTGGCCTATAATTTTCCATCTTTTGTCTTGATCCTTTCTTGAACAAGGGGGTTCCAACAGCGATCTTCCAATCATCCAGGACTTTCCCTGACTCCAGTGACTCTTGAAAGATCTCAACCAATGCCTCCACTATTTCCTTAGCCACTTTGCTCAGAACTCTAGGATGTATCCCATCAGGGCCAGGAGATTTATCAATTTTAAGACTTTTTAGCTTTTCTAGCACTATCTCTTTTGTAATGGCAACCATACTCAAGTCAGCCCCCTGACTCCCTTTAATTGTTGGAATATTACTCCTGTCTTCCACTGTGAAAACTGACGCAAAGTGCTTGTTAAGTTCTCCTGCTATTTCCTTATCTCCCATCACTAGCCTTCCAGCATCAGTTTGAAGTGGCCCAATGTCTACTTTTGTCTGTCATTTGTTTCTTATATATTGAAAGAAACCTTTACTATCATTTCTAATATTACTGGCTAGCCTACCTTCATATTTGATCCTCTCCTTTCTTATTACTCTCTTTGAGAGTAATTCTCAACATATTTCTAATTTCCAACAGACTATTCACTTTAAGTGACTGAAACTTTGTTCAACCTCTCACTTTCAACTTTTGACTAAATCTGCCAGTTCAAGGTATAGTTGGTGCACCAACATTTCACAATTTGGACCTGAGCAAATAACAGTATCAGGAAGCCTGCTTGCTCAGGGATGTTTAGATGTATTAACTTCACAAACATCTGTTAATTATATATGTTTCAGAGAAAAGGATTGGTACAGTTATTGGTAACAATTACTAAGTAATACCAAGAGACGAGATTACAAAGAAGATGACTCCTAACAAAAGCTTTATGAGTCAAACTAGTTAATGATTTTCAGAATGTAAAAGTAAATTGCAATTTGCCTGGAGCAGTTAAATAAAGAAGATTGCAATCAATTAATTATAATTAATTGTCTTCCTTATGCTAAGATCTTCCGTTGTGGCCTATGGTTACAGTTGGAATGATTTAAGTGTTTGACACAATGTTGTTGCCAGAGGCTATGCATTAGGCCAACAGGTACAGTCAGCAATACACCACCCAGAAGCAACAGCCCAACAAATTCTGAAGCAAATAGATCTGACAGGAAGTATCAGAAGAGGGTCAAATTTCTTAGAAAATGCTGAACAAAAGGTATAGTGTTCACAAGTTCTGAAAGGTAGATTAGAAACAGAAATATATTGGCGAATCAGCTCAGGTAATGCACTCAATAATATTGCCTAAAGTCTTCAGAGGAAACTATATCCTGACTCCCATTAATTGTCTCTGAATTTCACCTGGACTTTTATTACTTCCTTTCATACTATTGTCAGAGGAATCTATTTGAAAAACGAAGCAACATTTAAATCTTTCTTGGATGTTACAAATAACAATTTTGTTGTTGCTCTCTTTACACACTGATAAATATTCTATGATTCAATGTTATTGAGAGAGAGATAAGAGCAAGTAATAGAAATATTGTTTTGCTTATGGACCATGCAGAATATTTATAATCATTCATGTGACTCCTATTTTTTTCTTGCACAGCCATATTTCGATAAATTGATAATCCGTTGAGTATTGAATTTCCTTTTCAGTGATGAGAAGTAATGTACTTTCAACGGCACAATAAAATGTGTTTTTCAAAAGTATCTTGTTTCTTTTGAAAGGCTGTGAATAAGAATTTGTTTTTAATATAGTCAATCTCAAAATGAAAGGTGAATAATTTGACAATGTGACTTCAGGCCTTAACGTATTTGGCAATGAAGGCTGTTTTTTGAATTTACGTTTCCTGTACTTCCATAAACAGTTGCCATATTCACTTTCAAATTTCACAATCACAAAGTTTCATATTTTCTACATCCAGGTAGCATATTATGCCTTCAGAAGTCAGTATCAAAAAGGTTTCAGAACTTAGAACTGATGCAATTCATTGATCGATTGCTGAGTTCATTGATCTACTGATGGTGAAAACTTTGTGTAAAAGGTTGTGCCTTGTTAGAAATATTTGGATATCGTTGTCAACCTTAGTTACAAAAATGCATGAGTAGATAACATTTTTTAAGTAAACACAAAATCAGGTAATAATAACAAATTCAAGTATGTTGTAAGAATCATAAGGAAATATTGAATTTTCAACTCTATTAGATCTTCCATTCCTTCATGAAGCCGAGAAAATTAAGGTTTCAAACAAATATTTTGTAATTTCCATTGTACACTACATGAACAATTGATTTTTATTGATTCTTGAAAAGCTTTAATGTCAACAGAACGGCTCTGTAATCTCTTCCCTAACTTCCCAGAGAATCCGAGGATAAATCTTATCCGGCCCCGTGGTCTTATCTATTTTAAGATCTTCCAAAATTGCGAAAACCTCTTTGTCAACCTCAATCCCATCTAATCTTGTAGCCCGTATCTCTGTATTCTCACTAACATTGCCCTTTTCCAAAGTGAATACTGACAAAATGTATTAATTAAGTGCTTCCCCATTATCCTCAGATTCCACACACATCTTTCTACTATTATCTTTGATTGGCCCTCATCTTACTCTAGTCATTCTTTTATTCCTGATATACCTATAGAAGACCTTAGGGTTTTCTTTGATCCTATCCGCCAACAACTTCTCATGTCCCCTCCTGGTTCTTCTTAGCCCTTTCTTTAGGTCTTTTCTGGCTAACTTATAACTCTCAAGCCTTCATGCCTCATCCTCACATAAGCTTTCCTCTTCCTCTTGATAAGAGCTTCAACTTTTTTAGTACCATGGCCCTCTCTTTCTCCCAACAACTACCTCCCTGCCTGCTGGTAGATGCTTATCAAGGACCCTCAGTAGCTGTTCCTTGAATAAGCTCCACGTTTCAGGATGTCCATCCCCTGCAGTTTCCTTCCCCATCCTATGCTCCTAAATCTTGCCTAATCGCATCATAATTGCCTTTCCCCCTACTATAACTCTTCCCTTTCCATCACTAAAGTAAACATAATCAAATTATGGTCACTATCACAAAAGTGCTCACCTACCTCCAAATCTAACACCTGGCCGGGTTCATTCCCCCATACCAAATCCAATATGGTATCTCCCCTTGTTGGCCTGTCTACATCCTGTGTCAGAAAGCCCTCCTGCACACATTGAACAAAAATTGACCCATCTAAACTACTCGAACTGTATATTCCCAGACAATATTGGGGAAGTTAAAGTCCCCAATAACAACTACCCTGTTACTGTCACTCCTATTGAGAATCATCTTTGCTATCGTTTTCTCTACATCCCTGGAACAATTTGGAGGCCTAAAGAAAACTCCCAATGGGGTGACCTCTCCTGTCCTGTTTCCAACCTCAGCCCAAACTACCTCAGTTGATGAGTCCTCAAACATTATCTCAGCTGCTGTAATACTACCGTTGATTAACAATACCACACCCTGCCTCTTTTACCATCTTCTCTGTTCTTGCTGAACCATCTAAATCCCAGAATCTGCAACAACCATTCCTGTCTCTCCTATAGTCATGTCTCTAAAATGGCCACAAGATCGAAATCCCAGGTACCAACTCTTGCTGCAAGTTCACCCACAGTATTCTGGATGCTCCTGGCATTGAAGTACACATGTTAAACCAACATCCTGATTGCCGGTGCCATCTTGCAACCTTGTAAACCTAGCCCTGACCTCACTACCTTCAACCTCCTATACACTGAAACTACAATTCCCATCCCCTGCTGCATTAGTTTAACCACCCCCACCCCCCCGAATTGCATTAGCACACATCCCTCCCAGGATATTGGTACCCCTCTGGTTCAGGTTCAGGTAAAGACCATCCTGTTTGTAGAGGTCCCACCCTCCCCAGAAAGAACTCCAATTATCCGAGAATCCAAAACCCTCCCTCCTGCACCATCCCTGCAGCCATGTGTTCAGCTTCACGGTCTCCCTGTTCCTCGCTTCACCTGCACGTGGCACTCTGTTTATTCTAGCTCTAAGCTTCCACCCTAGCTCCCTGAATTTCTGCCTTAGATCCCCACCTTTCTTCCTACCTATGTCGTTAGTGCCTATTTGGACCAGAACTTGGGGCTGTTCCCTCTCTCCCTCAAGGATGTCAAAAACAGGATCACAGGCATCATGAACCCTGTCACCTGGGAGGCAACACACCAATCATGAGTTTCTCTCGTTCCCATAAAACCTCCTATCTGCCCCCCTAATTATGGATTCCCCATTGACCAAAGCCTAGGCCACTTTTGGAGTATTGTATGCAATTCTGGTCTCCTTCCTGTCAGAGGGATGTTGCGAGGCTAGGAAGGGTTCGGAGGGGATTTGCAAGAATGTTGCCAGGATTGGAGGATTTGAGCTGCAGGGAGAGGTTGAATAGACTGGGACTGTTTTCCCTGGAGCATCAGAGGCTGAAGGGTGACCTGAGTGAGGTTTATAAATCATGAGAGGCATGGATAGGATAAATAGACAAAGTCTCTTCCCTGGGATGGGGGAGTCTGGAACTAGGGGGCATGGGTTTGGGGTGAGATGGGAAAGGTATAAAAGAGACCTAAGGGGCAACTTTTTCAAGCAGAGGAATGGGCTGTCAGAGGAAGTGGTGGAGGCAACAATTGCAACATTTATAAGGCATCTGGATGGATATATGAATAGGAAGGGTTTGGAGGGATATGGCAAGTGGGGCTAGATTGGGTTGGGATATCTGGTCAGTATGGACAAGTTGGACCGAAGGGTCTGTTTCCGTGTTGGACATCTCTATGACTCTATGAAATGGATAATTATCCTTCTGCCCGTTGAGCCTGATCTTGGGTGAATCCTAATAATCACCTGTAGATAACTCTGATGGTTCATTGGTCTTTGCATTGACAGGGATACTTGTCTGTCTATGATCATGCACAGACTGTGCTAATGTTTTATGAGGACAGTCTGGCTTCCAATCATGTAGGAAATCCCTTGACATCGGATCATTGTCGACCATGAAACAACCAGTCCACTTTAATAAAAGTTCTGCAAAAGCAGCTTCCATTCATGAAAAACCTATCAAACCATAGGGGAAGGAGGTCATCCTTAACCCAAAAGGATGGCCTAAGACAAAAAGTAAATTCAATAAGATCTCTGTACTCATCCAGTTTTTCCCAGTTTTCTTTCCTTGGTTATTGGTGGCCATGTTTTCAGCTACCTAGATCCTAAGCTCTTTACTTCCCTTCATATATCATCTGCATCTCTGCCTTCTTTTCACCTTTAAGATATTCCTAGAAATCTGACTCTTTTTGGTCACCTATCCAAGTAACTCAGAATTTGTTTGATTACCTCCTGAAATGCTTCCTGAAATATATTATTTAGATTCAGTACTATATAAATACAACTTGCCGATGTTGCAAATTCTTCGACCTCCTTGTCCAATATCGCCAATGAATATCAGCCAGTTAAGGGCTTTATCTGAGGCAAATTCTATTTTATAAAACTTGTTCGTAATCAAAATGTGTGCATGAAATGCATTCTGACAAAGAAGTACCTTTATTAATAACTGAAAACAAAAATTGCTGGAGATCACAGCAGGTCAGGCAGTATCCATAGAGAGAAAGCAGGTTAACATTTTGAGTTGAGATTACTCTTCATCAGAGTTACACGTCACATTAGCTCTGATGAAGAGTCATCTGGACATGCAATGTTAGCTTGCTTTCTCTCCGTGAATGCTGTCTGACCCGCTGTGATCTCCAGCATTTGTTGTTTTAAGTACAGATTCCAGCATCGGCAGTAATTTGTTCCAACCTTTATTAATAATGTTGGCACCAAGCACTATCCTCAAAATGTAATATGACTGAAACATATATAGCAAGGTGGGTCTGGATTTATTTAATGCTCCATGCTGAATTGGTTGATTCCACCAGGATATAAATGGAGGATAGGACTCCTGTGGTGCAGTGTACTATCCTCACCTTTGGACTAGGAGGCCTGGATTCAAGCCCCATCTGCTCCAAAGGTGTGTGATAAGACCTCTTTGAAAAGCTTCATTCGAGAATATCTACAAGTGGGGGAACAGGGTAGTGACTGACCTAACCATCTGTAGGGAGCAAAACTATCAAGGTTTCCCAACTAATGACTATTCAATTAGTGTTCTGCACAATATAGTTACCATTGATGGGTAAGAGGCAGAAAAAATATTACAGATTAACAAAGTTTGCCTATTGCCTTTCAAGCCCTCCCTGTCCAAGGAACGAAGTACTTGGTGGAAGGATTGCTGCATATATCAACCTCAGTTGCTGCCTTTAATTATTCTTTATTTTTGTAAGGCTTTAAGGACAAAGCAGTTATCACAGATTTAATGTAACGTTCCCTGGTCTGTTTAAAACCTGGCTGAACAGCAAATGTCTCTCTGGGATGTCACCCTCAAATGTGATTTGCAGCAAAATGTAATTATGTACTCCATGGTTTGGTCAGCAATCATAGCCAGGCAAGGTTTGCAGGAGTTGTTTGTGCATCTATTCGCAACATCAGCTAAGTCCAGTCCATATTCTAAAAAACCCATTTAAGTGAAAGGGGATAGTGTGAAAAATTTTGGTAATAACTCTATTGTGTTTTGGAGGTCACTTCCTATAATATCATCATTGGCTTTTGTGCTTCTCTTCACATGATTATTGTCTGTGCCTTCCCCTATTAAATTTAATGTTATCACCAAATATCCATAAGTATGAGACCAGCTGGCTACAATAATGGCAGTCAACTTTGATTTCCATAGTTAAACGTCTGTATGGTTTAAAATGTCAAACATAATGGTTTAACTCACATTATATGAGGGAATAAAATGAATAGTTCCTCTAGCATCTGAGTCAGCCACGAAACCTCCATTGAATATTCAAACTGAGGAATGTTCTCAGTTAAATTTCACAAATTAGTTTTTTTTTAGTGGGTCAAATAATCTACTAGTTGACATCAATGTATTACTGTTCATTATTTTTACATATTGAGTGTTTGAGTGTAACTTATTGAAAGTTACAGTGTTCATTTTTTCAGATTGTGAATTTTAGAACTCCTCGTATAGTAAAAGGAATATATTATTGCACTTAGCTCAGCAGAAGAAATATGACAACTTCCTATAATATACCCCCAACCCCTAAATTTACAATAATTTATCACTGATGCCAAAGATCATATTATTCTCGAGTATCAACATTTCCATTCAATGATAACTTAATACAGGGAGTCGTTTTAAACCTTATCCTTCTACAGTGACATTACTTAATGAGGGCAAACACCTTTGAAATTCCCTCAAACCATCATTGTTTGGGAAGAAATAAGCTGAAAAGTGGAAGTGCTGCATCATATCACCATACTTTTCTGAATAGTTCTGGACGATGGCTTTTTTTGCAAAATAAACATGGGAAATGAGCTGCATAATTTGTATACTCCCATTCAGTACAGCACTTAAACTTCTACCTTATCTAAACACACAGAGCCTGCTGGTCTTGATCTAATGCCTGCTCACAGTTATAAAAAGTTGTCCTGTTTCACAAACAGCCCTGCAATTTTTGTGCCAGATCTTGGCAGAAGTATTTAATTTTGTTGGCATTTGAACTGAAATGGCATTATATTCATACCGAGATCGACATATGTTTCAGAATCCAAAGAACAAGATGTAACTCCTTCTTGCCAAAAACATAGAGCAGAGGCAGTTTAAAAACAAATTTCAGTCAATCTTTAATTCATACTTTTTGCTCGAGATTATTTTAACTTTTATTTTCCAGAAGTTATTTTAGGATGCTGGGATGTAAACTTTAGTCACTAGTTCTTTTCTTTTCCTATTGGTAAGAATAGAGACGGCAGAATGGAAGTTTAGGATTCTGAACGCTTTTCCCCCAAATACAGCAGGAACCATATGGAATGCAGAACTCTTTTACAAAATTAAAATTGATTGCATTACTATGCCTTTCCCTATTTTCCACATCCACAATTCTCTTTGGATGAGGTTGTTGAGAAAATAACAATTATAAGGTGCTTTTTTGCTGAACACTTACTGCCAGCTGAATACTTGGTTGAGGTTGATCAAGCTTGTTCCATTTAGCACCTCATTGCAGTTTTAAGAGAGTGAAATGTTCATTGTGCTTGTAATGTCTGGAATCATGGTCAAGGATCCAGATTCTGGGACCTGCATCACCTGCCAATATTAAATAGCTGCGAGTCTGCTGCAATGAGTTCTTAAGGTGACATGTGTTGTCTGTGTTTTTGACATTCTGACCACTTTGTGTATTAAAAACACTTTACTCAAGTGCTGTTGTCAGTGAGGCAGACAAAGGGACACATGTCAGTTTGTGGTTCAACTTAGTTTTATTAACAGAAAATGTCTTAGTAGAAACACAATGTGAATATTTTCCAACTTCCCACTTTATCTAGTTCTATCCATCCAATAACAGACATTGCTTCAAACAATCCACGTATTTAAATGAGCCATTGAAATCTCCTTTCTCTCTGACGTAAAGCTGGTTCTCTTCCAGGTTTGATGGATCTTATCCTGGGTCTTCTCAGGTTGTCACACAGTCTTCTCTCATGAGTCCTGTGCAAAACTCCCTGCAGGTGTTAGCTGAGTCTTCACTGAGGGGGTGTGCATGTTATTAGCCCTCTCGCTTCTGACCTTCCAGAATGTTCTGTGGCCTTTGGCCAATGGGTTTATGGGCTGGATTAAAATCACCCAATGGGGTCATGCCAACACCCTTCGTGTTGCCATGCCAGAGGTGTTGGACTGGGATGGACAAGGTCAGAAGTCACACAACACCAAGTTATAGTCTAACAGGTTTATTTGAAATCACAAGATTTCAGAGTACTGCCCCTTCATCAGGTGAACTGAAGAGAAGCATACAGGCACAGAATTTACAGCAGAGAGATCAAAAGATCATACAAATGGTGTGAGTGGAGGTTGAATAATAAGTCTCTGCAGGCAATCAAAAGTGTCATAGGGTGTGAGTAGAGTCAACAGCTGAATAACAAGTGAAGGGATGACCAATAATCCAATTAATTGAGGCAGAGAGATGTGGTGCTGAAGATGAACCAAATGTCTGGAATAGCATGTTAGGTATAAGAGTCGCATGCCGAGGGTCTAACCAAAGTAACATGTAATCCAACGCTATGCAGACCAATTAATGTGGAGTGATCATAACAAGTTATCAAGGTGATGGTGTCAAAACAGGACAGTAAGGAAGACATCAGGTTTACCATTGCTGAATTCCCCACTATCAACAGTCAAGGAATATATTGACCAGAAACTGAACTGGGCAAGCCATTTAATTACAGAAACTACAAGAGCAGGTCAGAGGCTTGGAGTCTTCCAACTTACCTCCTCACCATCTACAAGGCACAAGCAAGGGATGTGATGGAATAATCTCAACTTGCCTGAATGGGCACAGTTCCAATGGCATGCAAGAAAATCAACACCATTCATAACAAAGCACCCCACTTGATTGGCATCCCATTCACCATCTTTAATATTCACCCCTTTTTACCACTGATGCACTGTGACAGGAGTATATTACATTCACAAGATAAACTTCAGCAACATGTCAAGGCTCCTTTGACATTACCTTTCAAGCCTGCAACCTTTATCATTTAGAAGCGAATGCATAGGAATGCTACAATTTCTGCTCCCAATCACACATCATTCTGACTCGCAATTACAGTCGTGTTCCTGCACTTGGTCACAGTTCTGGATATCATTTGCTAAGGATGTCGTAGGTCAACTATCACCACACAGGCTGCAGGGATTCAAGAAAACAAGTCAATATCCCTTCTGTGATGCCTTGAACAGAAAATTTTTCATAATTTATTGCAACAATTCATTCCATGATGATATCGAACAACAATGTCTGTGAATTTGTGGTGAGCTCCAGGCATGGATGAAAATGTTTGTGTTTCTCTTGATGTTACAGTGAAGCTGCTTGACAAACCCTCCACTGCTTTCACAGCTTCAACTATCAGTCCACCCTTACTGCTGACAGTGTGAGGTTGCAGGAAGCTTGTGTCACTGAGACAGCAAGTACGATGAGAAGAGGAGGTTTCCGAAGCTATTCAGACATTGTCTCATCACTCCTGCTCATCATAATCAGGAAGCAATACATAGGAGCAGGATATTAGAACTAGAATAATCAATTCACTGTCATAAAAGGTAATCACAAAGTTGAAGAAAGAAACAATTACTTTGAGGAAATGTGGTTTAAAGAAAATTTGGTTTCATTTTGTGTCTGATGGCAGGGCAAACACAGATAAACATAGACAGATATGGACAAACATCTTGGGAAGTGATGGGCTGAAATAAAACAAATTAATTTGGGGAGTTAACGTTTTTTTCAAACTACTTGTTGACCAACTGTGTTTTTGTTGTTCTGCTAGTTGAATCTTTCTGCTGCTTCTTTTACTTTTGATACAGTTACACAAGCAGGAGCTTCATGATTGTTTGACCTTGGTAAACAATTATTCATGTGTAGCTAATGGACCCTTGCAATGTTGCTCAACCCTATGGATAATCTTTCCCTCTCTCTGTTGTTGAACTTGGAGTCAGGGAAGGGCACTTAATTAGGCTGCACATTGGATGAAACTCTTGCCAGAATCTGTCAGAATTGTTATTTTCGGGAGAATCCAAAGGTGAGAGGGTAGAGATACAAAAGAGTCCAGAAGAGCAATTTTTTCACACAGAGGGTGATGAGTGTCTGCAAGGGCAGCCAGAGGTAGTAATGAATTTCATCAATGAAGATACATTTAGACAGGTATATGGATGGAATTGGTACGGAGGATTATGGATCTCACTTTCTCCAAACGAAGGCAAACAGGACTAGTTTAAAGTGTGAAAACTGGATGGCATGGGCAAGTTGGGCCTAAGAGCCTGTTTGCATGCTGTAGAGTTCTATGATTCTATGACTCTAAGATCCATGGTTAACTTGTACTTCATTTGCTCATTCAGGCCTTTTCCCACCTGTAAGCAGACCTCTTGCCCTTCCTGATGAAGGGCTCCCACCCAAAACATCGATTTTCCTGCTCCTTGGATGTTGCCTGACCTGCTGTACTTTTCCTGTACCACTCTAATCTTGACTCTGATCTCCAGCATCTGCAGTCCTCACTTTCTCCCTGTTGCCATGCATGTACTTGGCAGCTAAAGTTTTGCAGCCCGTTGTCCTCTTGGTCTGGGCAGGATGTCACTGGATCAAAGGTAATCAGTGCCTGACATTGTGAAGAAAAGTTCCTGGTGATAGCCACTGCCCTGGCCCCTGTCTAGCCCTGCCACTCTCTCTCTCTCTCCCTGTGACTCTCATTTGGCAAATTCTTCCCCTACCCTTCCCAAGTCCTTGGTCTGGTATCTCCACAATCCTGGACCTCCAATACCTGTCCTTTATGTGGTAAACAGGCCTCACCAGCAGCACTGCTGAGTATAAGAGCCTCTGATTACTTGAAATGTTTTGGTTGATGAGATTGCTGCCTCTGGAGTCTCCATTCCAGAACAGAAGAGACAGGTTCTTGATCGTAGGGGAGTCACAGATTGGGAGGAAAGGGCAGGTAAGAGGATGTGAGCAATATCAGAGCAGCCATGATCCTATTGAATGGCAAAACAGTCCTGAAGGACCAAATGGCCTACTCCAGTTCCTAGTTCCTAAGGTATTTGGTATTATAGAAAGAAATGATGTATATAATTGAAATCCATGCCACTGTCAGTATGGCATATGTTATAATAGTGCAGCAGAACCATCCCACATGCCTCGGTTAGATTCAGTGTCACCAATTTTATTTTGTCTTGTCCTCAGTTCCTGATAGCTGAAATGGAGAAAGAAGTTTACATGAAGTTTTTGGATAGTGGGAGACTGGTTCTTGGTGGACAGTGCCAATTTATTTCTTTTTCTTCTTTTCTTCACAAAAAAAAATAAAGAAAAGCAAAAAGGAACAAATATCTTCACTGGAAAAAGGGGGTGGGAAAGAGAAATAAACTCTTCTCCATCAAAACACGGAGATGGGCGGCAGGAACACAAACAGTGCCATTTTATTACATTGTACCTAATTACATTCCATCTGAATTGGATGATAATCACTTGTGAGATACAGCCTATACTTTAGAGTGAGCACATATTATTTTTTAGTCATACAGATTCGCACTAGAACAACTCAAACGGAGTTAGTTCTGCCCAAGAACAGTCCTTTACATTTTGATAGGCGGAGCATATCTTGTTATGGGAGTTAACTCTTTCAGGTGTAAACTGCCTAATATACAACAGGAAGGCTGTGGATTCAACTGCGCTTTACATTTTATCTTGAGTTTAAGGTAATACTACTACCCACACCTCAAGATACCAGTCAGGAGTATCTCTGGGTTTTTGCTATTTGCCTGCACATTCCTGAGAATGCTTGCCTTCTTAAGTCAGGTTTTTCAACACCTTATGTACTATTCTGTAATATTCTTTGATTTACATCAGATGCAGTAGGTCATCAAATACAGCTCTCTAGTGTTGTACTTAAGACCTCTCTCTTCACATGCTCATTCTAGAGTGGTATTGTGCTCTTTTACAGATGTCAGAGTTATGTGATCATCGTCATAATTTACATATATCTCATTTTACTAGACTTTAAACCACACAGACCTACTGTAAAACATGGCATGATCACCATCAGATATGAAGTTTTAGCGAGTGAGCATTGATTACAGACAGCAAGGAGTAGCCACAAAGGGACACATGTTCAGAAAAGCTGGAAGGAAAAGCCCAGCAACTACAGACCACTCAGTTTAACGTCAATAGTTGGGAAACTTCTAGAAGGAATTATTCAGGATAGTCATGTGGAAAAAGATGGGCTTTCAGGAGAAGCCAGCATGCATTTCTAAAGGTGAAACTGTGTTTGACTAACTTAATGGAGAGTTTTGAAGAGATATCGGAAAGAGTCACTGAGGGTCATGTTGTTGATGTGTACATGGACTTTCAAAAGGCACACAATACAAAGCCACTTGTGAGAAACATTGCAAGGAATAAAGCAACAGTAGCAACATGGATACAAAATTGGCTGAGTGATAGAAAAGTGAGAGTTGTGATCAATGGACTGCTTGTACTGGATTTCCCCAGGGGTCTGTGTTAGAACATAGAACATAGAACATTACAGTGCAGTATAGGCCCTTCGGCCCTCGATGTTGCACCGACCTGTGAAACCAATCTGAAGTCCATCTGAACTACACTTTTCCATTCTCGTCCATATGCCTATGTAATGACCATTTAAATGCCTTTAAAGTTGGCGAGTCTACTACTGTTGCAGGCAGTGCATTCCACACCCCTACTACTACCTGAGTAACAAAACTACATTTAACATCTGTCCTATATCTATTACCCCTCAATGTAAACTATGTCCCTTCATGTTAGCCATCACCATCCGAGGAAAAAGGCTCTCACTGTCCACCCTATCTAATCCTCTGATTATCTTATATGTCTCAATGAAGTCATGTCTCAATGAAGTCACCTCTCAACCTTCTTCTCTAACAAAAACAGCTTCAAGTCCCTCAGCCTTTCCTCATAAGACCTTTCCTCTATACCAGACAGCATCCTAGTAAATCTCCTCTGAACCCTTTCCAAAGCTTCCATGTCCTTCCTATAATGCGGTGACCAGAACTGTATGCAATACTCCAAGTGTGGCTACACCAGAGTTTTGTACAGCTGCAGCATGACCTCATGGCTCCAAAACACGATCCCTCTACCAATAAAAACTAACACACCGTATGCCTTCTTAACAACCCTATCAACCTGAGTGGCAACTTTCAAGAATCTATGTACCTGGACACAGAGATCTAGCTGCTCATTTACACTACTAAGAATCTAACCATTAGCCCAGTACTCTGCATTCCTGTTACTCCTTCCAAAGTGAATCACCTCATAGTTTTCCACTTTACCTCCATTTGCCACCTCCCTCAGCCTAGGTCTGCAACTTATCTATGTCCCTCTCTAACCTACGACATCTTCCATCACTATCCACAGCTCTACCGATCTTAGTGTCATCTACAAATTTACTAACCCATATTTCTCCGCCCTCATTCATTTATAAAAACGACAAACAACAGTGGACCCAAAACAGATCCTTACAGTACACCACTAGTGACTGAACTCCAAGATGAATATTTCCCATCAACCACTACCTTCGTTCAGCTAGCCAATTTCTGATCCAAAGCATTAAATCACCCTCAATCCCATGCCCCCATATTTTGTCAATAGGCTACCATGGGGAACCTTTTCAAACGCCTTACTGAAATCCAAAAAGACCACATCAACCACTTTACCCTCATCCACCTGTTTGGTTACCTTCTCAAAGAACTCAATAAGTTGGAACTGCTGCTTTTCTTGATATATATTTATGATCTAGATTTTAATATGCAGGGAATAACTTCAAAGTCTGTTGCTGAACTGAAACTTGGAAGCACTATAAACTGAGAGGATACAGTAAAGAACTCCAAAAAGACACAGAGAAGTTGGTGGAGTAGGCAGATAGGCTTCAAATGAATTTCAACACAGAGAAGTATGAAGTTATGCTTTTGGTAGGGAGTGCATGCAGAGACAGTGCAAAAATGGGGTTACAATACTTAAAGGGATACAGAAGCAGAGGGACATGTGTGTTATTGCAAATAGCTCACTGAAGTTGGTAGGACAAGTGGAGAGAATTGCACACCATACCCCAGGCTGTATTAATAGCGGCATAAATTTCAATGGCAATGAGGTTATGTTGAACTTTCACAACACACTTGTCAAACCTCAGCTGACATATTGTGTTCAACTCTGAGTGCTGCAGTATAGGAAGGATATGAACTGGAGAGAATGCAGAAGAAATTTCCAGAAACTGTTCCAGGGATGAGAAATGTGAGTTGTGCAGCACGGTTGGTGAGGTTGGGATTGTTCTCCTTAAGGTAAAAACAAGGACTGCAGATGCTGGAAACCAGATTCTAGATTAGAGTAGTGCTGGAAAAGCACAGCAGGTCAGGCAGCATCCGACGTTTCGGGCAAAAGCCCTTCATCAGGAATAGAGGCAGAGTGCCTGCAGGGTGGAGAGATAAATGAGAGGAGGGTGGGGGTGGGGAGAAAGTAACATGGAGTACAATAGGTGAATGGGGGTGGGGATGAAGGTGATAGGTCAGAGAGGAGGATGGAGTGGATAGGTGGAAAGGAAGGTAGGTAGGTAGGACAAGTCATGGGGACAGTGTTGAGCTAGAAGTTTGGAACTGGGGTGAGGTGGAGGAAAGGGAAATGAGGAAACTGGTGAAGTCCACATTGATGCCCTGGGGTTGAAGTGTTCCGAGGCGGTACGTGAGGCATTTTTCTTTTTCCTTTAAAGAGAAGAAGACTAGCAATGCATGTGATAGAAGGTTTCAAAATGATAAGAGGTATAGTTGGCAGGGAGAAACTGTTTCTGCTAATAGAAGGTTTGAAAATGGGAGCACCTAAGTTTACAATGAAGGAAATGTGATGTGAGGAACAATGTTTCTGCACAACAATTGGTTCGGATGTAAAATGTACAGCTTGAAATTGTGGTGGAAATAAGATTAGATTCCCCACAGTGAGGAAACAGGCCATTTGGCCCAACAAGTCGGCACTGACCCTTCAAACACTAACCCTCCCTGACCCATTTCCCTCTGACTAATGCACCTAACACTATGGGCAATTTAGCATGGCCAATCCACCAGACTTGCACATCTTTGGATTGCGGGAGGAAACTGCAGCACCCAGGGGAAACCCATGCAGACACAGGGAGAATGTGCAAACTCCACACAGACAGTCACCCAAGGCTGGAATCAAACCCGGGTCCCTGGCACTGTGAGGCTGCAGTGCTAACTATGGAGCTACCATGCCAACAAGGTCAACTAATGCATTCAATTGGGCACTGAATGATTATTTACACTGAAACAATGTGTGAGAGTATGGGGGAAGGCAGGGGAATGGTATTAAGTCATAATGCTCATTTGGAGTGGCAGTACAGACTCAATGGGCCATATGTCCTCCTTCTGCACCATAACAGTTCTGGAAATCTACAATTTATAATTTCTTAACCATAAGTTAAAGGCCGAAGTTCCCAGTTACTCCAATGTTCTCATTTGGCGTGATTGTATTTTTGATTAATTTCTCACCAGATAAATCATAGAAGGAATTATCTGAGGTAAAATGAAAAATGAAACTCTAAATCCACAGCAAATTTAAAAATGAATCTGAAAGAGAAAGATACATAAGCATTTGGAGTGTGACTGCGCATCAGTCCTTAGGCAGAATAAAAATACAAAAACTGAGGGAGCCTGTTTCATTCACACTTCCTAAGTAAACAGGCAGGAGGCTGGAAGAATACAGCAAGCCAGGCAGCATCAGGAAGTGCAGAAGTCAATGTTTCGGATGTAACTCTTCTTCAGGACTTGGAGTGAGGGTGGGGGGAGTGGCAGAAGAAGGGCTACACCCGAACCGTCAACTTCTCCACCTCCTGATGCTGCCTTCGTTTGCTGTGTTCTTCCAGCCTCCTGCCGGTCTCCTTTGGATTGCAGCATCTGCAGTTTTTTTTTGTCTCATTACACTTCCTGCCTGTCAATCACAGACACTCTTCAGTGTGCATGTCCATCTCTCTGGACAGGGGAGTGTCTGGACAAAGGACATGAGAGAAAATGAGAAAGGAAAACCATCTTTTCAAGAAATAGCTTTCGCTTTTACATGCATAGTAACAATTAAGTAAATCACATGTTGCATCAACTCTAATCTAACAAATCTGCAAAATGTGTTTTATGAAAGACAGTGTGAAAATCTGTGTATGAAAGTTGAGAGCATAAAGGACTTTTTTTTCAAAGATGGACACCAGACTATGTGATTTGAAGCCTGTCTGAATAACTCCATGGGAAGTTGAAGTCAGACAGATCATGTTTTGAAGGAAGGTTGAACAGTGCCCTGCAGGGGTTGGGAGCCACTGTCAACAGGGTCTTATTAAGTATTACATCCTGTTTCCAACATCAAGGAAAGGAGTTCTATGATGTTCTAGATATGTAAATTAATAAAAATATTCCCTTTTTTTTGCATTCTTTTCAATGCCTTGGGAAGGTGGTGCAGGTTTAATAATAATTTAATAATATTCATGAGTGAAATGTCATCCTGGTCAACAAACTATTCAGCAAGAAGGGAACACGATGAATGGAAACTGTTTCTGAAAGGTTATCAGCTAATAAATTACAGTTGAGACTCCTCACAGATTAGCAAGTCTTTCCCTGAGATCCTGTAGTTCAAACAAAGTGGGATTTACTTGTGTCATGTTTTCTTTCAAGCTTCAAATGAACAGCTAACTGACTTCCCCCTGTGGAAAAGTCAGGAAAGACCTGCAGAAACTGAAATAGCAACATTATCTGAATGATAACAGAAAGACTCATATGGATCAAAAATGTTTCTGCTGGGTGTGGTGGAGGGCTGATCCGGTCATAATTTGGAGTCACATTTAAGACAAACCCCAAAGGACACTTTTCATTTTATTCTTAGGCTTGCTGACTCATGCATTCACTCAAGGATTTCCCTCAAGCACTACATTATGGCACTCACTGCGAAAATGTTATTTGATAGATTATTCGAAATCAACAATGCAATGTACATGTATCTTCTGGCACAAACATTAGCTGGCTGTATCGATGATAATTCAGAAGATAAACCCCACAAATTATTCATGGCATTTTTCATCTGAGCCAACACAGGAATTTAGAGAGCCAATTTGAGGAGGGACAAATCTGCGAAAAGCACACAATTAATAAACAGGAACTCTTCATTGTGCAATAGAGTAACTGAATACTGTAGTAAAGTCACATCTGGATTTTGAATGGAAACAGTCTACACCCGTCTTGGTGAACATCACAAACTTTTATTAATCAGTGACATCATATAGAGAAGACATCTACCTCATCATTCAGGTCCAAATCCAGGTGATCTGATGTTACCAAGACAGCTTCTTACACTTTAGCTCTGTAGCTACTATTGGGAAGGTACAAGTTCATTTTCCCAAACCCTGTTAACTTTATGACCTGAGGCATCAATCTCCACAGTACTCTCAGCTTTCCTAAAGGATGTGTACAACATAAATGCTCCCTTCGCATTTCCTTAGAAGGTAAACACATTGGTAGGGTGCATTGTGTACTGCAATATGTTCACCTTCTTTCATTTTAATATCTGCTCAGTCTGTCGGGTGCTTTTTGGTGAGATAAGGTGGACAACATTGCTTACCTGAGTTAAGGGTCAGGTCACCCACAATGCTTTATTTTTTCACTGTGGTGTGATTTCCAGCCTGATCTCAAGCCCTTCATTCGGTTCATTATATGACAGCTGCATTTTACTACTCGCTGCCTGTGTTTCAATTGCTGTCTGGCCACAAAGGTCTTCATCCATAGCATTGTATGCTACTGGGTTTTGGTTTCTGCCTTTTCTTATTCATTGCTTCCATCTTGCTGAGACTAGTAACCACTTGCCTCTAAGTAGAAAGATCACGTTCGATTTATTGATAGTAAGTAATCCACATCTGTGTCAGTGAGCATCAATAAACTTCATAAAGTGTACACATTATACATAGAACAGCTTAAGAAAGTACATTTCTAGAACCTTCTCCACTCCGTGTGACCTAACATCAGCACAGCTCCTTAAGCACACGCTCAGTAGTTGCGATTAGGATAAAGGTACAGTCAATCATTTACTCCACATATGCTTGAATAATTACTTAAAACACGCAGACCATGTCCAGAGATTATTTCTTTTCAATTGGCTCCCAGAATAACAGAATCCCTATAGTATGGAAGCAGACCATTTAGCCCATCAAGTCCACACCAACCTTCCAATGAGCATCCCACCCAGACCAACATTCCTACCCTATCCCTGTAATCTTGCATTTCCCTTAGCCAATCCACCTAGCTTGCACATTCCTAGACACTATGGGAAATCCACCTAACCTGCACATATTTGGACTGTGGGGGGAATCCAGTGCAGATGCTGGGAGAATGTGCAAACTCCACACAATTACCTGAG